>NC_077227.1:278547121-278866439 GCF_027887165.1 Monodelphis domestica
TCTGATTTGTCATTGACTAGCACATGCCCATGTAGTGTGGGTGTGCACAATTTTTGGGTGCTAGACCAAGATGGAGACTTTTAAAATTCACAATCCCCCCTGATGATGATTGGGAGACTAGTCTCCCCAATTGATCACTAAACATAAGCATACTGCACCCCAAGGTTCATTCTGGATTTTCCTGTAGTGAAAAGGTTTAGATATCCTTCTGCAAACAGTTCATTCTCTGGATTCAGTTAGTTAGCAAGCTTCTTCTCTGAAGATTTATCTCGAACAAAATTTAAATCTTGGATTTGATGAAATACAATCCCCCCTGAAGAAAGTGTTGAAAAAACACTGAGTCCAGCTGAGGATTCAAGTTTTAGCTGTGGGAGTGTGTGAGTTAATCCAAAAGAAAAACAAAACAAGATGAAAATAAAATCATAATCAAAAGAAGAAAAAGGGAAAAAATTAAGGGAAAAAATATAAACCCTTTATATATGCATATATTTATATTAAAGAAGAATTCAAAATCAGTATCAAAAATAAAAAAATCTATGTATACAAAATTTTAGAAAGCAAGAATAAAAAAAATTTTTTTTTTTACACATGCCCCTGTATTAGGGTCCAGTTAAGTAATTTCTAATCCCACAAGTCTGTAGGACAGAATGCAGTATATTTTACTTCCCCATTTGCAGCCAAGGCTACAGGAAGTTGCCATACTATAGGAGAGAAAAAAGAGGACCAGATTTTTATTTTATATCTAGGGAAGTGTTATTCCCTCGTCTGATTTTACCTTCGTTCTCAGGGATGGATGGAGCCAGGATGGTAGCCAACCTTAGGTACTTGTCTGTAGGTATTTTCACGAAGAGTGTGGATACAGGGAAGGCCTACATCTTAACGTCTGTCAAGTGTCGCAACCCCGAGTCTCACACTAGGTTCAAGTCCTTAGTATTGGCTTAGAAATGCATTAATCCTACCTGGATTGGTCCTTTGATTTTTAGACCTGTGAGCTCTTTTGGCATTATCCAGGTTATCTCTGTGCTCCTTGTTTGATCTCGTTCCTAGAATCAGACACAAACATTAATCATAGTCCCACAACAATTATCAATAAATGGCAGGTTCCCATAGTCTAAAGCTGTTTGGGTGCGTATTAATAATAACAGCAAGTATATATATTTAAACTAATATTGTAGAATAAAATTAATATTGATCATATGTACCTTAAGTACATAGAAATGAGAAAAAGGGAAAAAATAAAATAATGTAAAAATATAATAATAATAATAAAATAAGGAAAAGAGAAAAAAGAAAAAATTTAAATTTAAATTTAGGAATTCAATGTGTCAAAAGCAGAATAAAACAGTTCCACTTGTCAATGGGTAGTTATCTCCAATGAATGTATAGGATACAGTCAATCAGTCTCAACAGAAGATGCTCTCTTTACATGAGAACAGTGAATCCAAGAGTCCTTTTCTCCAACCTTTATAGATGTCGGAGTAGTTAACAATATTTGGAATGGTCCTTCCCAGGAAGGCTGGGTTGCTCCTGTACGCTGGAAGTTCTTTATATACACGTTGTCTCCTGGGTTCAGGTTGTGAAGTGAAAAGTCTAGCAGTCCAGCTTGTACTGCAGCTCCGGATTCATGTAGCTCACGCAGTTTGTGCTGTAATTCCTGTATATAGGAAGCAATAGTAGTATCTCCCCCTAATAGCGATGTATAAGCCGGGGAGAAAGGCTTAGCCTGTATAGGCGGATGTCCAAAAAGCATCTCAAATGATGAAATATGTAAGTCTCCTCTAGGCCTGCTTCTAAGATAAAATAGGGCCCAAGGGAGAATTTCAGGCCATTTTAAATGGGTCTCAGTGCATAATTTTCCAATCATAGTTTTAAGTTCTTTGTTCATCCTCTCAACTTGGCCTGAACTCTGGGGATGATATGGAACATGGAATTTGGGAGTTATCCCCAAGCAAGAATATATCTGGTTTAGAACAGAATCAGTAAAATGACTCCCCCTATCAGAATCAATACGTGCTGGTAGGCCAAAGTGAGGAATAATTTCTTTTAAAAGCACCTTAGCAACAAAAGCTGCTGTGGCTCAGGCTGTAGGAAATGCTTCCGGCCATCTGGTCAGTTGGTCTACTATAACCAAACAAAATTTATATTGTCCAGCCTTTGGCATCGTTATGAAATATATCTGCAGGTGCTCAAAAGGTGTGTAAGCCAGAGGGCATCCACCAAAGGCTTTACCACGAAAGGCATGTTGGTTATATGCCTGGCAGGGAGGGCAGGATGAACACACTTTAGAGGCTATGGCAGTTATACCAGGGGCTATCCATACTCTCTTAACAGAGTCCACGATGCCCTGGGTACCAAAGTGGCCATTATTATGAACAGATTGGCAAATTTGGTGATAGAAACTTCTAGGGAGCAGGGGTTTTCCTTCAGATGACACCCAGACTCCATTGATCTGTTTTGCTTTGAATTTCTGTTTCCATTTTTCCACTTCCTTCTCATCATAGGAAAGTGATAAATTTGAGTCATCAGTAGTTGTTAATGTTAGAAGTAATTCAGGCCCTTCTATGGCTGCTAGCTTTGCAGCAGCGTCTGCTCGGTCATTTCCCCTAGAGACAGGGTCGGTGCCACCTGTATGGGCTGAGCAATGAACTACAGCTAGGGCTTCAGGCAGCTGAAGAGCAGAAAGGACTTCATTAATAATTTCAGCATTAGCTATGGATTTTCCAGCTGAGGTTAAAAGTCCTTTCTGGAGCCAAAGCATCCCGACTGAGTGACAAATGCCAAAAGCATATCTAGAATCCGTATAAATTGTTGCCTTTTTACCCTTGGCAATTATACAGGCATGTTTCAGAGCTATGAGCTCTGCTCCTTGAGCGCTAATGTTAGAGGGCAATGAGGCTGACCACTCAGTGGCAAATTCTGAGACTACGGCAGCTCCACTATAGCGTATGCCATCCCTCATGAAAGAAGAACCATCAGTAAATAAGATCAGGTCTGAATTCTTTAAGGGAGTGTCCAAGAGATCATCTCGAGGCTTTTCTGCCATGGACACTAGTGTTTCACAACTGTGTAAAGGTTCTCCTGAAGTTGGTAAGTCTGGAAGCAAGGTGGCAGGATTAAGGGTTGAACAGCATTTCAAAGTAATATTTTCATTATTTAGCAAGGTTATTACATACCTTGTAATTCGCTGATCAGAAAATGCCTGTGTTCTCTCTCTTAGCAATAATGCTTCTACCTCATGTGGACACATAATTGTCAATGGGCATCCTAATACTAGATCAACAGTTTTTGTCACTAGTAAAGCAGTAGCAGCCACTCCTCTAAGGCATGGTGGTGCTCCTGAAGCTATTGGGTCCAGCTGGGCTGAATAATAAGCAACTGGACGCTGAGAAGGCCCCAGAGTCTGAGTTGAAACGCCTGAGGCTACTCCTCTTCAAGCATGTACATGACATGGTGGTTTTCCCCCATTACAGCATTAATTAGATATGAAACAATAGCTAGCATGAATGGCTAACCCTAGTTTTCTATGAAGCAAAATCATATTAGTAATTAGAATTAAAACAGCTTTTAAAAGTATGTGTGATCTTGTGATCCTGTGATCCTATTTTCTGGATAGTCAGAGCAGAGACTACTCCTACCCATAATCCATTTATGGTCCCTTGCATTATCTAGAGAATTCAGGGCTACTAAATAAAGTAGTTCTTTGGTAGGGAGGAGAGGGAACAGTTTGGTGATTCTTTCCACAGTAAAGCCTTGGGCAGAACTATAACTAGCAATTCCTGCATCCAGGATAGGCACAACAAAATGAACTTTGAGAATACACAGATTCATTTGGGCCTGATTAGAAAAACCAAAGGGAGATTTTGAACCGTGGGATAGTAATTACATGGGGGATGTTTCTATATTAGCACACTACCTTGTGCTAAGAAGACAAAGAACCTTTGATAATACAAGGCTTCTTTTGTGTAGGCTAGTACATGTAGGAACTCATCAGTGGCACAAAAAGAAATCCAATTAGTCTTATAAGCTAGCTGCTACCTTCATATGCTTCTCACTGCTTAGACTAATGGCTTAGAGTCCCAAATAAATCTGCCCTAGTCAGAGATTTTCCCCCAGGGAAGCTTCTTAGTAACAAGTGCTTCTTAATTTCCTCAATCTTTTCTTTTTTTTTTTAATTCTGAACTTAAAATGAACAACAAAAAAGAACATTTCCAGAGCACAAAAAGTATTTTCTATGAAACCAAATTATTATTTCATGACATTTAATAAGTTTTATGTTACACTTATTACAGTCTGTAGAGTGTAATAAATGTGACTTATAAAACTATCTAGCTTGTCTGCTTTTACTTCTGTTATTTTTGAGAATTAAAAAAAAATTTAGTGACCTTTTTTATAACATTACTACCTAAAAATCTCTCTTTCCTTTTCTCTTACCTCCGTTAAAAATTGAGATGAAATAAAGGGGAAACACACTTATAACCAATAAACATTGTCAAGTAAATAAGTGTTGTTGTTCAATCATTTTCAGTTATTTCCAACTATCATGACCTCATTTGGGGTTTTCTTGGCAAAGATACTGGAATAGCTTGCTATTTCCTTCTCCAGTTCATTTTTCAGATAAAGAAACTGAGATAAACAGCATTATGTGACTTGTCCATGGTCATACAACTAGTAAGTGTCTAAGGCCAGATTTGAATTCAGGAAGAGTCTTTCTAACTTTAATTCCTGGCACTCCATCCACTGTGCTACACATACAAAAATGTTTTTTTTTTCCTATTTCTGCATCTTATTTTCATCCTTTGCTTTCTAGAAATGAAAACATTTCATCATAGTTCTCAGTTAAATTTCTTTTAAAATTTTGCTTTCCCTATAAAAATTGTTTCCTTGTTTCTGTTCGTTTTATTCTGGATCAATAATTTGTTCAGCTGTTCTCAAAGTGGCAAAGAGGAAATGGAAGTCACTCTAATTGCTTTTCTTTAGGGTCAGGAAGTTCATTTTGACTGTATTTGCTTAGTAGCTATAGCTATACGAAAGTAGATAATACTTTCTTATTGTCATCACTTCCTTCCATGCTTGTTTCTTTGTTGAGTCTGATGTATTTCTGTATTAAACTCTTGAGTGTTTATCTGATGTGCCGTCTACTCCTTTTTCCATATTTGTTCTCAGGCAGTTATGAGAAATAGCAAGTTCTCTTTCCTATACCTATGTATGCCTTTTCTCTTCCTTTATTATAACAATAACATTTGTATAGCATTTTCTATTACAAGCACTTTACACATTCTCTCTCTATCGTTATAACATCTCTCGGAGACAATAGTCAAAACTGAGGCAAATAAAGGTTAAATAGTTTGCCCAGTTTGAACTATCTCTAGGCCAAGTGCTCTGTCTACCGTACCACCTACATGCCTCTCTTTTTCCTCTTCAAATTGCCAGTCCATCCTCAAAACTTTGTTTCTTTCTTATATAACTCCCTTGCTATCCACTGAGGACATTAAAGTTCTATAAATCTTTTTTTTCCCCTTCCTTCAAGTTGTTAGTATTACATCATCATATAATTCCTAACAGTTGCTCAAATGAATTACTCTTCTAGGTTTCCCTGAACTCTTTCAAAGTTCCTGCTCAGCTCTAGGTTTTATTCTTTTCATCAGAACTATTTAAAAGTTCTCTATTCCATTAAAGGCCATCAATTATATTCAAGTTTGCAGAATAAGTTATTCTTGGTGGTAAGCCTATATTTTTTTACATTTTGAAATATATTCCTAAACCTCATCTCTAAATAGGAACTTAGAATGTCTTGTGTAATCCTGAACATAGCTCCTTGAAACTTTCAAGTTCTTGAATGATTATAGTATTTTTTTTCTATTATATTGGAGCTCTGATGGTGGGGAGGGGAGTGGATTTACATTTACAAGAATTATATTCTTGAGACTTTACCCTTTAGGGTTCCTTTCAGGAACTGATCAATGGATTCTTACAAACTTTACTTTTTTCTCTAGCTAGCTGAACAGTTTTTAATATTTTTAAATTATTTCCTTGGTCTGTTTTCTGAATTAGTTGCTTTTGATCTCACAATATTTTACATTTTCTTTTCTTTTTAAGTTTTTTGGGGCAGCTGGGTGACTCAGTGGATTAAAAGTCAGATGCAGAGATGGGAGGTCCTGGGTTCAAATTTGATCTCATACTCTTCCTAGCTGTGTGACACTGGGCAAGTCACTTAACCCTCATTGCCTAGCCCTTACCACTCTTCTGTCTTAGAACCAATACCCAGTATTGATTCTAAGACGAAAGGTAAGGGTTAAAAAAAAGTGTTGTTTTTTTTTAAATTTTGATTTGATATTTCTTACTGTCTCATGTCATCATTGGTTTCTGTTGGGTCTGATCTACCTTTAAGGGAATCTATTTCTCAAGTAATGAGAAATTACTTGAATTAATTAGGAATAAAAGGAATTAATCCCTTTCTCTACATAGCTATTCATTCTTCCAATTTCTTGCCTTTTTTAAATTTATTTTTTAAAATCTCTTGATTGGTTTCTTCTACGTATTCTTATAGTCCTCATAGAAAATCTTAACTTTTTTTCTTTGCATTTCTGCCTGCAATTGGTAAAGAAATTATTTGAACCTTCTTTTCATGAATAAATTGTAATACCAAACATTTCTTTCTTTAATTTACTTTTCTCCATACTTATTTCCTAAATTGGGTTTTTTGTATAAGAACCAGCCTCTTTGCTGTGCTCTTGGGAGATTGTGTCATCATGCTTGGTCCCACCACAGTATCCCATGGTTTCTGAACAATTTGCCACCCCCTTCCCTCCTGAATTTTTGAGACTCAGAGCACTAAATCTTTAGGAATTGGAGAGAGTGTAAGAGATCTTAAAGCCTTAGGTCTCAGTGCTAAGTATTGCAGCATCATGTGGGTCATTGGTTACTACCACTCCCTGGACCTTCCCAGTTCCCAATCCTCAGACTTTCTGACCAATCTAAGATTTTTTCAGGTCTTTGTATCGCCTTTCCATTATTTGTCACATTGTTCTGTAAACAGTAGGTGCTTAAGGTGTTGATGAAATTTAATATACAGCTTCAAAGTTATCTAAGCAGCAGAAAAGCATCATACAATGCACCTATCTGACATTCTGAGAGTTCTGAGAGAAAAAATGTAAAGGTGGACCCTTTCTCTGACTTGATGCTCACTGAAAAAAAGAATTCGTTTTGTGAACAAATATGATTTAGATTGAGCTTTATGTATTTTAAAATTTTTATTTTTTAAAATATTTTCCATGGTTACACGATTCATTTTCTCTCCTTTCCTCCTTCCCTCCCCCCTCCCACAGCCAACAAGCAATTCTACTGGTTTATACAATATATATTATCACTTGATACCTATTTCCATATTATTCATTTTTACAATAGAGCAGTCTTTTGAAACCAAAACCCCAAGTCATGTACCCATATAAGCAAATGATAAGTTATATGTTTTTCTTCTGAGTTTCTATTCCCATAGTTCTTTCTCCAAATGTGGATAATACTCTTTATCATAAGTCTCTCAGGATTGTTCTGGATCATTGGATTGCTACTAGTAGCACAGTCCATTATATTTGATTATTCCACAATGTTTCAGTTTCTGTATACAATGTTCTCTTGGTTCTGCTCTTTACACTCTGCATCAGTTTGTGGAGGTTCTTCCAATTCATATAGAAATCCTCCAGTTCATCATTCCTTAAATCACAATAGTATTTCATCATCATCATATACCACAGTTTGTTCAGACATTCCCCAATTGATTGATACCCCCTCATTTTCCAATTTTTTTGCCACTACAAAGAATGCAGCTATGAATATTTTTGTACAGTCCTTTTTAATTATCTCTTTGAGGTACAAACCTAGTAGTGGTATTGCTGAAGCAAAGGGTATGTGTTCTTTTAAAGTCCTTTGGGCATAATTCCAAATTGTCTTTCAGAATGGTTGGATCAACTCACAACTCCATCAGCAGTGTATTAGTGTCTAATTTTGCCACATTCCCTCCGACATTTATTATTTTCCTTTACTGTCATATTGGCCAATCCACTAGGTGTGAGGTGATACTGCAGAGTTGTTTTGATTTGCATTTCTCTAATCAGGAGGGATTTAGAACACTTTTTAAATGTTATTATTGATAGTTTTGATTTCTTCATCTGAAAACTGCCTATTCATATCCTTTGACCATTTGTCAATTGGGGACTGGCTTGATTTCTTATACATTTGATTTAGTTCTTATCTATTTGGGAAATTAGACCTTTGTCAGAGAATTTTGTTACAAGAGCTTTATGCATTTTTAAAGTTGATTGAATTGATACTTAAAACTGAGACATGGAATTAGAAGGCTAGATATAGCTGGTGGAAAATGGTTAGCAGATTATGACAACAAAATTACAGAGAACTCTTTTTTATTCATAGAAACTTTATATTTTCCCAGTTGCATGTAATAACAATTTTCAACATACATTTTCTGAAATTATGTGATCCAAATTGTCTCCCTCCCTCCCTCCCCTCTTTCAGAGATGGTAAACAATTTGAGCTTGTATTTTCATGCAAAACATACTTCCATATTGGTCATCGTTGTAAGAAAATAATCATGGAAAAACAAAACCCCAAAATAAAACCATTAATACAGTAATGTGAAAGATGGTGTGCTTTTTTTGAAAGCCTGCCCAGTGGTCTCTCAAAACCGAGTGTTGTTTTCTGCCTAGGTGGGGCGGTTCAGGTGAATAATGAAGAGTGGGAGACAGCCAAGTGCTCAGAACCTGATACTTGGGCATCACAAAGCTGTTCTGCAAGGCACAGGGTTCATGTTTATTATATATAGTTCAGTGAGTACATGCTTTTCTGGCACACAGTCATTTTTCAACATACATGATTTCTAGCAGGTAATTGGATGTGTCACACATTAATTTCTAACAGGTTGTTTAATTAACATTCTATGATCATCTTGCATACCATGTTGCTACAACAAAAGAATGGTAATAGAGATGAATGATACAGGCAGGGTCAGTTCCCCCTGACCTTTGGGAGGACCAGCTAAGACAATCAGCTTTCATAATCAATCAGAATTACTTAGGAGATGGGTAACAAAGCATTTCACAGCTAGGTATGGGGTTAAAAGGCAAATTGAATATAACCCAGAATCAGATATCTTTCTGATTTCTAAGTTACATTTTTCTTTATGTTTCACTCAGGCACTTAGTGATGTTGCTCTGGTTATTGTACACAAACAGATCCAGTGAAGTGTGTCATAGCAGAGGAGTGATTGATGTGCCTGTGTGTTTGGCTTGCATTGAGTGTGGGGCATCTGAATGTGCCTCTGCTGAGAGAGAAAGGAGAGGGGTAGTGGGTAATGATCTTTAGGGTTTAATTCTGTGAATATGATCTTTGGCGTATTATCGTAGGGGGATAAAAGTAGGACATATGTGTGTTAACTCTGTAAGTATTTGCTCTTATATTATTTTCCTGGAACTAGGGAGAGAACAATAATTCAATAGCAAGGGATATTAGTGAAAGAAGTCACACAGAGGGAGGGGCTAAGTGGGTGCCTCCATCTTTCCAGAAAGTCTCCTTGCAACTCTGGCATCCACATGCAACCATGTTAGACAACGTGGGTATGACGGTTCTCCACAATGCTTTGATCTGCATTTGACTCCAATAGTTCTTTCTCTGGAGGTGGATAGCATTCTTCATCATAAGTCCCTCAGAATTATCCCAGATCATTGCATTGCTGAGAATAGCTAAGTCTTTCACAGTTGATCATCATATATTATTGCTGTTATTGTGTACAATGTTTTTCCATTCCAGTTTATTTCACTCTGCATCAGTTCATGTAAATCTTTCCAGTTTTTTCTGAAATCATTTTACTTATCCATTTCATATAGCATAATAATATTCCATCACCAACATGTACCACAATTTGTTCCTCCATCCCCCAAATGATGGCTATCCCCTCAATTTCCAGTTCTTTTCTACCACAAAAAGAGTTGCTATAAATTTTTTTGTACAAGTAGATCTTTCCCCTTTTTTATTATTGCTTTGGTATATAGAGCCAGTAGTGGTATTACAGGATCCAAGGAAATACAAAGGTTTTTAGCCCTTTGGGCATAGTACCAAATTGCCCTCCAGAATGGTTAGATCAGTTCACAACTCTATCAGCAATGTACAAGTGTCCCAGTTTTGCCACATCCCCTCCAAAACTTTATCATTTTCCTTTATTGTCATTTTGGCCAATCTGATAGGTATGTGGTCGTACCTCAGAATTGTTTTAACTTTTATTTTTCTTATCTGGGGATTTAGAATATTTTTTCATGTGGTGATTCATAGCTTTGATTTCTTCATCTAAAAATTGTTCATATTCTTTGACCATTTGTCAGTTGGTGAATTACTCCTATTCTTATAAATTTGACTTAACAAAGAACTCATTTTTAAGCAACGTCTATGCTCTAAATTATTTTATAGTGCTTGTAATCATGGTCTATTATAACAAATTATAATAAGCTAAGTTCCAGGAACCTAAAGACAGGATGATAATTGTATATCCTGGGGGACCAGAGCAATATTATTAACAACAAGATTTAAGCAACAAGAAATAAATCTTAAGAGTCAGAGTACTTCATATAGGGTATGTGTTGTTTATAAACAGCATGTCACACTTTGAGCATCATTGCCACCCTTTTAAGATCAAGTATATAGCACCAATCCTGCTTCTTTTGTGTCTCCAAACAACATCAGATACTGACATATTATAGTTGCTGCTACTATTTCCTGTGTTAGAAAACATCTTTTTTGAAAAGAAATAGACATTTCCTTTATCGATATCAAGTGAATGCCATAAACATAGCATATTTGGCATTTACCTAGACATTTGAAAGAATTGTTTACAGTGGAAAGAGCATGGGATTTGAAATCTTAGACCAGGGCTCATATCCTACTTCTGCAAATTATTTCTTGTAACATTGTACAAGCCACTTAACCTCTTTGTTTCTCAATTTCCTCATCTTTAAAGTGAAAGAGACTGGATGGCCTCTGAGGTTCTTTTAGCCAGATCCTGAGTTATCCTCACTGTGGTTCCTTGGTATCTGAATGACTTCTTCTTGGCAGCTTGTAATATCTTTTCTTTGGTCTGATAGTTCTTGAATTTGGCTATAACATTCCTGGGTGTCGTCAGTTGGGGATTAAGTACAGGAGGTGATCTGTGGATTCTATCAATCTCCACTTTTCCCTCTTGTTCAAGGATTTGGGGGCAGTTTTCTTTAATAATTTCCTGTAATATAATGTCTAGGCTTTTTCTTTTGTCATGGTCTTTTGGTAGGCCAATAATTCTTAAATTGTCTCTCCTTGAATGATTTTCTAAATCCTCTGTTTTGTGAATGAGATGCTTCATATTTTCCTCAATTTTTTCATTCTTTTGGTTTTGTTTTATAGAGTCCTGCTGCCTTGTGAAGTTGCTCGATTCTAGTTGTATTCTGGTTCTTAAAGACTGGATTTCAACCTTAGTTTTTTGGTCGTCCTTTTCCTTTTGGTCGGATTTTCTTTGGAGGTCATCTTTCATCTTCTTCACCTCATCTTTCATCTGCTTTGCCTCATCTTTCATCTCCTTTGTCTCATTTTCCAGCTGGTTGGTTTTGGCTTTCAAGACACTATTTTCTGTTTCTAGATGACATATTAGTTTTTAAGTTCTTTTCCCAATTGTCTTCAGCCTCTCTTAATTGTGTTTTGAATTGCATTTGGAGTTCTTCCAAAGCCTGTATCCAATTTGCTGGGATTTCTGATTTTTTCTTTGCTGGGTCCTCCCCCTCTGTTTCATTCGCTCTTTGCTCATTACCTGTGCAGAAGCTGTCTGTTGTAATTTCTTTCTTCTTTTTCTGTTGTTTGCTCGAGTTTACCCCTTCTTTGCTCCCCTTATTTGGCTGTGCTCTTGCTCCTCTCATTTTGTTTTGGTTTTGGGGCTGTCAGTCTCCCCTCTTGGAGCTTTGTTAGATAGATTTTCAATATGATCAGGTGTGATTTATACCAGGAATTGAAGGATGGTTTAATGTTAGGAAAACCTTCCACATAATTGACCATATTAATAATCAAACCAACAAAAATCACATGATTATCTCAATAGATGTCGAAAAAGCCTTCGACAAAATACAGCACCCATTCCTATTGAAAACACTAGAAAGTATAAGAATAGTAGAAGGGTCATTCCTCAAAATAATTGTAAAAGAGTGGAATTTCCAAAGGAGAGAAATTGGATGTGGAGAAACAAGAACCAGCCCACAAGGGGGAAGGGCAAAAAGGAAGAGACCCAAGATTCCAGGAAAAGAACAGACAGACGGGAACTCAGAAACTGCCACTTCAACTCCCACTCCTTCAGCTGAGAGCCTGACATGAGGATCTCTTAGGCTGGAGGTCCTCCTGGACAACTATACTACCTAGTGAACCCTTGAAGTCTTCCTCAGCTCAAACAGTGTAGACAGGACTTTGAAAGAAGCCATCTACTGAGAAAATCCTCTCCAAGTATTTTCTCCACTTCTCTATTTGCAATTTGTCCTGAACTCCAGCAATTTAAACAGATTAGCGCAGGAGTAGGGACAACCAGCAGCTGATCCAGAAGAGGGGTTTAGGCTGAGAGAATGGACCCCTGAATTTTGGGAGGTCAGTCTGCCAGTCTTTAGGGACTCCTGCTGTCCACTTTCCTTACTCAAACCTTCAATATTTCCCTTCCCTGAGTGGTTCTCTATTAAAGTGTTACTATTTAGATCAGATCTACCTACTTTTTGACATCAAAGAAGCGGACTGAAGATTTGGGGAGAACAGTACTTCTCCCCAAGGAGAAGGATTAGCTCAAGACCAGGGCTGAGGAGCAAACACAGACCTTAAAGGGAAAAGTGGTAGTTGGGGAAGAACCCAAAGGCAGGAAAATCTATCCTACCTCTCAATAACAGCTAAGATCAAGAAGGGAGTCAGTGGGTCATTTCTCCAAAGCCCTTTCTTCTGGTTCTTAATCTCCACCTCCCAAGCCCATTCTCTGAGGAGACAAACTCTGTCCCTCAGAGAGACATACTCAGGTTGTCTTCACCAAGGGGAAGAGAGGGGAAGATTAACCTCTTCTCCCTTCTCATTCTCTCAACCCTTTCTCTCATTCTCCCAATTCACCAGTGAGGTGGGTGTAACCTCCCTTACTGGCTCTATATTACATAATAAACAGTATATATTTAAAACTATCTGCAAGTATCACTTGCAAAGGAGGTCAAGTTAGAAGCCTTCCTAATATGATCAGGAGTGAAACAAGGATGCCTATTATCACCTCTTTTATTCAATTGTATTAGAAACACTAGCAGTAGCAATTAGAGAAGAAAAAGAAATTGAAGGGATTATAGTAGGCAGTGAGAAGATTAAACTATCATTCTTTGCAGATGATATGATGGTCTACTTAAAGAATCCCAGAAAATCAACTAAAAGGCTAGTGAAAATAATGAACAACTTTAATAAAGTTGCAAAATAAACCCACATAAGTCATCAGCATTTCTATATATTTTCAACAAAACTCAGCAGCAGAAGGTAGAAAGAGAAATAACATTCATAATCACTCTAGAAAATATATGTAAGAGTTAAAAGGAGGAGTTTGTCAAAAGTAAGGAGAGCAGTTGAATAAAACAGTTTAATTTGAGAAGTACAGATAGAAAATAGAAAAGGAAGAAAATTAAATTAGTGTTCCAATATCCTATGACTATACCTACATTTTTAATAGTAAATAAAATTTCTAATAACCTACTTCTGTTTTCTGAGGATCAATTCTTTTTGCCAGGTAAAGACCAGGCCTGCTCTAACTTACATTACCTAAAATTAACCTTTATCTTCCCACATAATCAGATATTCACCACACATGAATTCCTTCAATCACTTTCTACCACCATACTCTCAGTAGCCAAATGCCAGTAGCAGAGACAGACCTCCTGCTCTCTCGATATCAAGAGGCAAAAGCTCCACCTGCCAGGGTTCTTTCCCTCTCTCTCCCCTTGTCTCTCTTGTAACCAAGTCTTCAGCTCTGGCTCAGACACCTTTCAGTTCTGCTCTACTTAGAAATCCTGCTCTCTTGCCTCTGAAGGAAACAGAGGGAGATATTTAGAAAATCCAATTAACATATACACCCTGAGATCTTTTGGGAGACTAGCTCCCCAATGGATCTTTCAAACATAACTATCTAATAATATTATTCTATATTCCTTATCAAAGTTGCCTATAGAATTGATTCTTTCTAATATAAAACTATACTTATATGAGAAACAGAGAAGAGAGAAAGGAAGAAAAAGCAAGTCTCAAATTACAAACAACTACAAATAATTACATTTACAAAATTATAAATAATTACACTTACAAATAACACAATCTGACTATACATAAATAAGAATCTAAAGATATTAATCCAATTTCATTTTTAACAATTATTATGCATATGTACAAGAATATGATATAAATATATATAAAATATTTAGGAATCTATCTGCTAAAACAACCACAGGAATTATATGAACACAGCCATAAAACACATTTCGCATAGTTAAAACTAGATCTAAACAATTGGAAAAACAATTACTGCTTCTGGGTAGGATGAGCTAATATAATAAAAATGACAATCCTACCTGAAACAATTTGCTTATTCAGTGCCATACTTATCAAATTACCAAGAAACTTTTTTCGTGAATTAGAAAAAAGTATTACAAAGTTCATTTGGAAGAACAAAAGATCAAGAATATCAAGGGCACTAATGAAAAAAAGATTTGAAGGATGGGGGCCTACCAGTTACAGATCTTAAACCAAACTATAAAGCAATAGTCATCAAAACAATATGGTACTGGCTAAGAGACAGAAGGGAGGATCAGTGGAATAGACTTGGGATAAGTGACCTCAGCAAGACCTAAAGATCCCAGCTTTTGGGACAAAAATACACTATTTTACAAAAACTGCTGGGAAAATTGGAAAACAGTATGGGAAAAATTAGGTTTAGATCAAAATCTAATGCTTTATACCAAGATAAATTCAGAATAGGTAAAAACATAATGAAGGAAGGAAATTATAAGTAAATTAGGTAAACATAGAATAGTATACTTATTATATCTCTGGGAAAGGAAAGAATTTAAGATTAAACAATATATAGAGAATATTACAAAATGTAAAATGAACAATTTTGATTACATCACATAAAAAGTTTTTGTAAATACAAAACCAATGCCATCAAAATTAGAAGGGAAGAAACAGATTGAGGGGAAAATCTTTATAGCAAAAATATGGCAAAGGTCTAATTTCTCAAATTTATAAGGATCTAAATCAATTTTTAAAAAAATCAAGCCATTCCCCAATTGATAAATGGGCAAGGGATGTGAATAGGCAGTTTTCAGATAAAGAAATAAAAACTATCAATAAGCACATGAAAAAGTATTCTAAATCTATTATAATTAGAGAAATGAAAATCAAAACAAGTTTGAGATACCACCTCACACTTTGTGATAAAGGATGGAAAGGTTTTGCAAATTAGCCAGTATGATAGCAAAGGGAAATATTAAATGTTGGACAGGATATGGCAAAATTGGGACACTAATGCATTTCTGGTGGCATTGTCAATTGATCTAACCATTCTGGAAGGAGATTTGGAATTATGCATGAAGGGCTTTAAAAGACTGCCTGCCCTTTCATCCAGACATACCACTACTGGGTTTGTATCCTAAAGAGATAATAGACTTGTACAAAAATATTTATGGTCACAGTCTGTGAGGTGGAAAAAAAATTGGAAAATGAGGAGGTGTCCATCAATTGGGGAATGTGCAAACCTATTGTGGACTCTGTTGGTGATGGAATATTTTTGTGCTGAAAGGAATAATGAAATGGAGAAATTCCACGTGATCTTGAAAGACCTCTAGCAATTGATGTAGAGTGAATGGAAGAGAACCAGGATAACGTTGTACACAGAAACTAATATACTGTGACACAATCAAAGGTAATGGACTTCTCTATTAGCAGCAATGCAGTCATCCAGGACAATTCAGAGAGACTTTTGAGAAAGAACACTATCCACATCCAGAGAAAGATTTGGGAGTAGAAACACAAAAGAAAAACATATGATTGATCACACAGTTCAGTGGGGATATGATAGGGGATGTTGACTTTAAATGATCACTCTATTACAAATATTAGCAATATGGAAATAGGTTTCAAATAATGATAGATGTAAAACCCAGTGGAATTGTTTGTTTGCTCCAGGAGTGGTAGGGAAGTGGGGAGGGAAAAATCATGTAAGCATGGGAAAATATTCTAAATTAATTAAATAAAAATTAATAAATTAATTCTTAAAAAGTAAAAGTAACCAAGGTTGATGGTTTCTGGCTTGCAAATTGACTCATATGTGCTTCAATATCTACAGATAACCCAAGAAAAGTCTTTTGGAGAGGACTTTCTTAGAATAAAATAAGAAATGGATGGAAATACAGAAGTAAGAATTACTAACATGAATAAAAACATGCAGATAAAAAGTTCATTTATAAACTATATAGTCCAGTCATTAACTATGCTTCTGGACAGGTTTCATTCCTGGAGTAGTATAGAATTATACTTTGAAATGATGCAATTCTGCTCCATTTTTTCCATGAGAGACAGTGTTATTATAGGATGTAAAAACCAAAACCTAACTTTTGATCAAAATGATCACAGACACAATATATTGTAAACTACTTGAAGTCAAGGAAGGACCTTTATTTTTCTTGATATTAATTAAACCTAGCACTTAAATAGTGCTTCATACATAAGAGACATTTAATTGACTTGAATATTTATAAGCTACAAATGAATCAGCAATACAGTAAACACGTAAGATTAGTTTAATGTAATAGCATTGTAATTCACTAAATATCTTACAGCATAATGTGATAGTCATAGTTCTTATCTTCCTAATTCTTTTTAAATACATTTTTTGTTCAATTTAGAAGGTAGAGGACAGCCATCACAGTAATGTTATTCAGAAGTATTTCTTAAGGGAAATTTTCCTTTGGAATCTTTTATAAAACTTAAAGAGAAACAGAAGCCACTTCATGACTTTTAAAAAGTGAACCAAGACATTTTTATTTTGCTACCCTTTTCTCACTGCAGATTTCCCTGTAGCAAGTATAGCACCAGAGTTTTTGTTAATTGATCCGACGCCTTAAAAATAGAAAATATTAACACATTTTTTAGTTAAAGTCTCATCAACACAAGTCACTTAATCTTATACTTTGTCTTAGAAGACATACTTGCCTTTAATTTTCATTAGCCAATCTGCTTGTATTGAATTTTTCATACTTTGATACCTCACCATATTGTTTCACAGTATTAAAAAAAAAATCCAAACTTGGTTTAATTAGCTATCAAGCCCAATGTTGTCCATATAGTACTAAGGTTGATTCTAAAACTGTAAAATCAAGTGTCTGCTGTGTTGTATTAATTTTAATAGTGAATTTCAGTCTCGACTATAACAGTTTTTTTTTTAAACTTAAAAGGATTTCAATGACTTAAAGGGATAGTATTCTGATACTAATGTTCTTTTTATTATGCTATTGCCTTTCTCTTTTTCTCTTCCTTCTCTCTTACTCTTTTACTTTCCTGTTTTCTATTGAGTTTATCCATCATTGCCATTTTAGTCACCAGTTTGAAAACCTTTAGAAAAAGGTGCCACAAGTTGGGACGTGAATTGATCCAACCATTCTGGAGGGCAATTTGGAACTATACCCAAAGGGCGCTAAAAGACTGTCAGCCCTTTGATCCTGCCATAGCACTGATGGGTTTGTACCCCATAGAGATAATCAGGAAAAAGACATGTACAAAAGTATTCATAGTTGCGCTCTTTGTGGTGGCAAAAAATTGAAAAATGTCGGGATGCCCTTCAATTGGGGAATGGCTGAACAAATTGTGGTATATGTTGGTGATGGAATACTATTGTACTCATAGGAATAATAAAATGGAGGAATTTCATGGAGACTAGAACAACCTCCAGGAAGTGATGCAGAATGAGAGAAGCAGAACCAGGAGAACATTGTACACAGAGACTGATACACTGTGGTACAATTGAATGTAATGGACTTCTCCATTAGTGGCAGTGCAGTGATCTGGAACAACCCGGAGGGATCTATGAGAAAGAACACTATCCACCTTCAGAGGAAAAATTGTGGGACTAAAAACACCAAAGAAAAACAACTGATTGAATAAATGGGTTGAAAGTTATATGGTTGGGGATGTAGACTCTAAATGAACATCCTAGTGTAAAAAACAACATGGGAATACGTTCTGATCAAGGACACAAGTAATACCCAATGAAATTAGGCATTGGCTGTGGCAAGGGTGGGTGGAGGGGAAGGAGGGAAATAATGTGACTAATGTAACCAAGGTATAATGTACTAAATTGACTAAATAAACTAATTCAAATGGAGGGGAGGGGAAGGAAAAGGTACCACTGCCTCTGGCTTCTAGGAAGAAAGTAGGGGAAGAATCTATTAGTTGACTGAGGTTGGGAAACCAGCGTAAGCCTTATGCAAAATATATCAAGAATGAGGCTGATTGCTGTGTTTGTATGCCAAGGACCATCAATTGATAGTGTGGATATAATTGTCTGAAGTTCCATGACTGAATCATTAAAAGTCAAATCACTATATATTGATTAATTTGTATAGAAATAGAAAATCTATTTTTTCTCTCTTAATGTTCCCATGATTATTTCTTTCCTATCATAACTCCCCCTCTTCCTTGGAATTCTAATAGGAATAAATGGCTCTGTTTTATATCAAATTGTTTTACTGCCATGGAAAAATAAAACTCATCCAAAGAAAGAAATATAATTAGACTGAACGTTTCTTTGAGGGTTATCCCTTTGACCATTTATTTAATTAAAATATGCATTTTGCTATGAATTTTCTTATTATTGTTTGTTCTATTCAGTAGGAATGAATGTTTTAAAACACAAAACATTATAAAGTTGAGGATGTTTAAAAATATTTTGCTATAAATACTTTTATTTATATCAGATTGCTCATTCTGAAGAAAATATGACAAGAGTTCAGTTAGAAATATTTTAATTCACCTTCATATTTATACAAGGTTTGAAAGCTAGGTATTTGGGCTGGTGGCTGCTTTAGCAGTATCTTTTGAAGTTTTCAGCCCAGAGACAGGAAGAGGGTCACACAAATGGTCATAAAAAGGTTGTGTACGAAGTACAGCTGGCACTGATTGGCAACTGTACTGTCTACATACAGAGAGGAGCACTAGTAGTTGATCATAAGGAAACAGGGACCCTGGTCACAGTTTCAAAACAAAGAGAAGAGCCAATACTTGTGGCTACAGGGGACCAAGGACCCTTCCTGGTCCACAGTGTAGGACAGCAGTTAACCATAACTTTTCCAGGATCATATCACCTTGGAAGCAGCAAAATCTTGGAGATCCCCAAACTAACCCTGAAAATAAAAGCATTAAAATGCCTCCCACCCTGAAGAGAGCAGAGCTCAGTTTTAACATTAAAGTTCAAAATCAAGAAAGATGCTGGAAAAGTGATAAAACATCTAAAAATAAGAATTTACCTTAAAAATTACAATTGCGGAGGAAAAACAAAGTTATGAACTCATACAACAATAATTTGAAAACAGCTCTAAATAAAACCTTTAAAGAAAACGGCTAATTTGACCCAAACCCTACAAAAATTCCTAGAAGTTAAAGAAAGATATTAGAGTGATAGAGGAAATTTTAAGAAAAAAAATGTAAAGTATGAAAAGAGATTGGACATCTTGGAACAAGAGATTAAAAATACTGAAAAAATAACAGCTTTAAAATAAATTTGGAGGCATCTAGGTTGTTTAGTGGATTGAGAGACAGACCTAGAAACAAGAAGCCCTGGATTCAGATATGACTGCAGACATTTTTGCTGTATGACCCTGGGCAAGTCACTTAAATTCAATTGCCTAGACCTCACTACTCTTCTGCCTTTGAATCAATATACAGTATTGATTCAAAGATGTAAGATAAGGGTTTAAAAAATAAAATTGACCTCATAATGAAAGAGGAATAAAAATTCACTAAAGAGAATTACTCTTTATTAAGTACAACTTGCAAAATGGAAAAGGAGATACAATATCTCAATGAAGAAAAAAGTTTTTTCAGAGGATCTGATTAGTTCTCACTGTGGTTATTTCTCTTAGTTTTAGGAAGTCATATACTTATGAAAATTGTCTCACAAAAAAATTAATACAAAAGCATGATGTATGAGATTATTAGCTATACTTCATTGTGGTCATCAACATTTCAGCTTATCCACTGAAACTACCTTTTTTAAAAGCATCTCTTTTAATATGCCACAGATATAAAAATGTAGAGAAGTTTTTTATTTAGGGCAGATGACAATTTATTTTGTTTTCACCTCTTAATTTTTTTATTCAAAAAGCCTTATTTGTATGAGTTGACTATTAAACTACATGATACTCTTATCAGAGTATAAAAGCATACACAAAGCAGCGCTGACAATCCTGTATATTTAATTTAGTATATATGATTTTAATCATTAAATTACTAGTCAAATGATACAAGCTTACACTTCCTTTGTGTTGTAAGCATACACCTGCAGCATAGATTACTTCTGTCCTGTGAGGACATGTTGTGGTCTCTGCCTGATGCAAAACCTGGTAGTTTTGGTTTTGCAGTGGAAGGAAGACACTAGTATTTTGATCAGTGGTTAACAAGAAGTATATATACTTAGCCATAGCATGGAAAGAATACTCAAAAGGATATATTTTATTTGAATAGACCTTGGTTCTTTATCTCAAAGCAGATTTACAGGGTAGAGTATTTTGCCTCTGGATGCTGAAAGATTCTGACTAAATGGGTGGATAGGTGATGCCCCAGAACCTCTGTCAATAGTGATAGAAACAGTTTAGCTCTTAGGTTAGTTTCATACCTTTTAGGAAAAAACGGTACCCTGACTTATTTTGGAGGTGGAAAAGGGGGGAAGATAGTAGCTATTGATTCTGTCACAGGACAGTTTTGATTATGAAAATGACCACACAATATTTAATTTAAAATGTATGAAAATTTCAAATATTGAAGGTTTAGTGATGTTTTCAATTCTATATTCCTCTTTCACCTTCTTTTCTCTTTTTTTAATATGAAAATGTATCATTATAAACCTTGAGATTATTTTTATCTGAGGAAATACTTTAAATGCAAATTAGATTATTGAAAAATTCATAATTTCATTTAGTGTATTTTATTCTGGGTGGCAGTTGGTGCTTCTGATTTTAACAGTGTTTAATAATTTTACTTTTCAATTAAAATATGAGATGACAAAGAAAAAGATAATACTGTTCTTTGCTTCAAGGATATCATTATGTTTTACCAATATCCAAAAATATTCCAAGGAAGTTGAAAAAACTTTGATATAGAGAGTAATAAGCTATTAATAAATATTTATTCACTGAATGACTTATCAGTAGAGATGGGGTCTAAAGAAAGGGAGTCCTTGACTCTTAATCATATGTTACAGCATTTCTTGATGTTCTATGAATTCTAAAAAAACCATTTGGTATTAAAAATCATAATTTCTGAGCAGTATTGGTATATATTCATGCATATTTTTGTGTAACTTAGGAATATCACAATCTCTTGGATATTTTGATGACAAGTAGATTTTGGATGGCAAGGAAAACCTTGGCATCAATTAGACAGTAAGATCTTTCTGAAAAAAAGATTAATGTTAATTAAAGTGGCATCTGAGAAACTTCTGCATATGGTAGAAGCCAAGTCAAGTATACAGTTATTTTTAGAGTGCACTGTTCCAAACATGACTTAGAAAGATGAATCAATAGTCTGGCTTCTTATTGCAGTTACTAAGCAGATTGGTTTACATTTTCAAAGTGACTGGATACTTTGAAAGCAAATCATTGCCCAAGCCAAGGACATCTAAGAAAAAAATTTTTTAATTCCATTAATACTACCTATTCTTCCCAGGGGGAGTTGGTAAGGGGGGAAATATATGAGAGAGAGAGGTGGGGGGGGGAACTAAAGATAGCGTCTGCCCCACCTTTGGAATGAATTCACTGTGTATATAAATGCATAGTTTTATTTTTTTTATGCCTGTTTTCAAATTCCTAGACTCACAATTGGTTTAAAAAAGTTATCTCACCGTATCTAGCAAGGAATTTTTTGTTATCTTACGGTAAGAATAAGAAACACCTTCTTCTAAAATAGTTTTTAGAGTTCATTTCCTTTATGGAATTGGGTCTTATATAGTCCATTCAACTTTCAGTTAATTCTGTCATGGTGATTGGTTTGCAATAAATAATTGTTCCATAAATCCAGTTTATTTCCTTCTCATAGTTGTATGAATGATGACCCCAATATATGTAGATTTATGAAGATTTTATAGAGATGAGGAAATACTCAGATAGGTCTGTAGTTAATGATTGCTTTTCAGGGTAGTAATTTTCCTAATTATTCATTATCTGTGCTGTTTAAGATCTCATGAGAATCAGTGACTCAGTGCTTTCAGAATCATGTGACTTCCTTCACTTATTTCTTTTATTTGTACTCAATTTGATACGGCTGTTTTTTCTATCTTAATTTTTTTTTAGTGACATTGTAATTCCCTATAGAGGAGATATGTAGGGAACTGAGTTCAAGTAGTTTCATGTCTGTAGATGGGGATAAATTGAGGACCATGGGATAGATAATTAAGAGGAGGAAATGCTATTCCTCATCCATGCCACTCCTCTCCTCAGAAGCTTTTGAAGGAAAAAGGAGAGGATCCACAGCAGAAAAACTGTGGCTTTTACAAGGAAAATTTTAAATTTAAAAATTAAAAATTTCATTTCTGACAAGAAGATAACCCTTAAAAGGAGGAAAGATTGCTTAGTGATGTGTACTGAGGGAGAATCATAAAGTTGCAGTGGAGAACAAGGGATATATCTACTTTATATTTAAAAAGTACGAATGGTAGTGTAAGGGTAGAGAAAAGAAAACAAATGATAGAATATCCAGGGATGTAGTGACTTCCAAAAAGAATTAGGTTTCCAAGTGTGTATTATCAAGAGAAATTTAGAGTGAGGAAATTTGTTTTTGATTTGCTTTGGGTTCTGGAGAGCATAATGAAAAGTGAGGGCAGAGGAGGATGGAGATTTGGAGTCACACATCCTCTGTTCAGATCCTGCCTTGGCCTATTACTAGATTTGATACATGATCTTGGACAAATCATATAAGCTCTTAAAACCTCATTTTCTTCATCTGTAAACTGTCATGGATACTCTTAGATAACCTTGAAGGACCTTGTAGCTCTCAACTCTATATATATGTATAGGAACTAAAAAGAAATAGGACTGAGGTAAATGGAGATGTGAGAATAAGATTTAGTAGCAGGAATATGAAAGTTTTACCTAACAAGCCTTGATTTTGATTCAAAATGATTAGGTGAAAGAGAAAGAAGAATTTGATCAAACTTATCTGAGGCTCCCATCCTTCAAGGTTATTGTGATGTTTTAGGAAAGCATTAGGCTCTTCATTCTTAAATATCAAATAAGTGAGATTTGAACCAGAAAAAATCAGGCAGGTATTTGAGTTGGGGTGGGGGAAACAACAACTAGTGATTAGTAGTTGTTGGAATTGCTAAGTTAAAATGGTATCAAGTTCCACAAAAACCATACCTTATTACTGATCTCTGAGCAATACCGAAGCTTCAGAATCCTTGCTCTTGTTCCACAGGCAAAGGATGTGATCTACTCTAGCCTTGGTTAACTAACCTTTCTAGAGCAAAGGAAAAAAAAGTAAAAGTAATAAGGACTTGCAGTCAGAATCACATAAGGTTTAGAGCTCTTACCTTAATGAAATGGAAAGCTTGGAAAATGATATTACAAAAGGCAAATAGAAAAGACATGTAACCAAGAATAATTTGCCCAGCAAACGTGAGTATAATCCTACAGGGGGAAAAGAGACATAGAATAAGATTAAGGATTTTCAGTTATTCTTGTTTAGATATGGGCATGGAGGGGAACCAGACAAATACACACTCTGAAATTTTGAAAGTTAAAATACAACTAAATAAAACTATGAAATATGCAAGTATAAAATTTTTATATTTTAATAGCGGGATATAATTTTAAATGTATGTCCTCTTAGAAACCGAGGACTAGGAGTTCTAGAAGAAAATGTTATGTTTAATTATCTAAAAAGAAGAGAAGAAATGGGTAATAGTAAAGTAGAAAGTTATTATAACATTTAATTGGAATACTCAGGTAGAAAACTGTTCCATTGAGGAAGAGATAGACTCATGATATTAGTACATAAATGCAGATACACATACAAAGGACAATGAAGAAAAGACATTCAATTCATTAGGGAAACAGGAAGGACTGCAGGACATTAAGAGTGGGAGTATGGTTTCTAACTTCAGGGTAGATGGTGAAAAAGGGTTTAAAAGTCAAAGAAGAATAAGAACCCCTGATTGGGTGCTAAGGGAAATAAAAGCATATATGAGATAAAGCTGATTACTTCAGGCAGAGAGCATCAATAACTGTCAGTTCTGTACAGACAGCTCCTCTCTCTCCATCTTCTTCTTATAAGGAGTAAACAGGGAACAAGGAATGGACAGAAATATATTATTAATGGTGATCATAACTGTAAGTGTGAATGGAATCAATTTACCTATAAAAATGAAAAGGATAGATAAAAGAATGGATTAGAAAACAGACTCTACTCTCCACTTTCAGTTTATCCTTTAGCCTACTACACTGCCACACTGGCTGCCTTGCCCTTCAATGATAACTCTACTTACGTGATTGCTGAGTCCCTGCCTCAAACCATCAAATCATGGGAAGGTTTAGTCACACAGAAAAAGTGGAATGTTAAGCACATTCTTTAAAAACAACAATATAGCTCAGAGCTGAGATGGTGTAGTAAATCTGCATTCCCCAATATTTCCACACAAAAAAAGAAAAGAAATCCCCTCAATACATAGAAAATATAAAGGAACACATCTCAGTGAGGTAAGAATAGAGAACACGTTAGCACAGCATTGGAGAGAACCAGCAAAACTTGGATCAGCCCAATACATTGCCACTCTGCCAGAGGCAATGCAACTGCAGAATGGGAATATGCCCAGTCTAAGCCACTCTATAAAGGCAGAGAAGGCAGGAGAGCCTACAAACTCTCACAGGGTAACAGAGCCCTGAGTCTACAAGAGTGCAGAGAGCAGGTACTAGAACTGGAACTACAGAAATCTGCTCACTCCCACTTGCTAGCAGAACAGAGAACCTTCCCAGCCCAAGTCATTTAGCAAGGGCAGAGAAGAAGCAGTGTGGGGACCAGGCCAGGCCACAAAAAAAACAGAGGAACAGGTAATACAGGGTGCTAAATATAGCTGGCCAAAACAGCTATAAACCTCTCCAGAGTTAGCCAGCATGACAATCTCCTTGACAGATACACCATGAGAAAAAGAACAAGTAAGATTATTTACTGGAAAAACAACTGATCTGGAAAATAGATCCATAAGAGATAAACTTCAGAATACCTGAAAGAGAAAAAGGGGGAGGGGGGAGTGTTTTAAGAAATCAGAGAAAACAGTCTTTATATCCTCAGACAAAAGAGAAAATAGAAATACATAGAATTCACTAAACACTGAAAGAGACCCCAAAATAAAATACCCTAAGACTATCATAGCCAAATTCCAGTCCTCCCAGGCCAAGGAAAAAATACTATAAGGAGCCAGAAGGAAACAATTCAAAATCTGAGCAGCCACAGTCAGGATAATATAGGACCTAGTAGCTTCTGCATTAAAGGACTGGATGGTATGGAATATGATATTTCTTAAGGCAAAGGATTTAGACCTACAACCTAGAATTAAATGCCCAGGGGGTAAAATGGAAGTTTAATAAAATAGAATAATTTCAGACTTCCCTGATCAATTAATAAGCACTGAAGAGAAAACTTGATGAGCAAATTCAACATGCATGATAATAACACAATATAAAAAATTAAGTGAAAGCTGAAGGCATTTCAGTAAGGTTGAACTAAGTATATTCATTACCCAGAAAGGTGATAATTGAATTAATAATCAAAATATTTATGATATTTGAGAAAGGTTAAAATGTGTAAGGTATCCAAAGTACCTAAGATACTTTGAGAACTTTATCACTATTAGAGCAATGAAAAGGAGTATACATAAAAAGATAAAAGTAAGTTAAATTAGATGGATTGATATCCTCCTTCCACCCACCCACCCACCCAAAAATAGCAATACATGGGGAGAAGAGAAAAGGAGAGACAGAAGCTGGTAAACTCTCATTAAGAAGAATGTAAGGGGGCAGCTGGGTAGCTCAGTGGGTTGAGAGTCAGGCATAGAGACAGGACGTCCTAGGTTCAAATCTGGCCTCAGACACTTCCCAGCTGTGTGACCCTGAGCAAGTCACTTAACCCCCATTGGCTAGCCCTTACCACTCTTCTGCCTTGGAGCCAATACACAGTATTGACTCTAAGATGGAAGGTAAGGGTTTGGGGAAAAAAAAAGAAAAGAAGTATATAAGAGGTAAATACAATAGAGGAGAAAATGGGGCAGAAGGGACTATGCTTAAACCTTACTGTCACTGAAACTAATTCAAATGTGGGAATAACATCCACACTCAGCTATGGAAATAAACCTACCTTACTCTATAGGGAAGTAGGAGGTTAGGGAGAATAAGTAAGGGTGGTGATGGATAAAAAGGAGGGTGAATTGGAAGAGGTGACTGTCAAAAACAAAATGTCTGAACAGAGAAAGACTAAAAAGAGAGAGAAAAGAGTAACAGGAAATGAAATGGATGGAAACACAATTAGTAATCATAACTGAATATGAATTGGATGTACTCATTCATAAAATGGAAGAAATTAGCAAAATGGATTAAAAAACAGAAATTCACAATATCCTGTCTATATGAAACACATTTAAAAATAGGAAATATACAGAGTAAAAGTAAGGTGAATTACATGTAGTGGGCATAAATTAAAGATTTCCACTAAGAATGGGGATAAAACAAGGATTTTCATTATTACCATCTCTTTTGGACGTTGTGCTAGAAAAGCTAGATATATCAATAAGTCAAGAAAAAGAAATTAAAGGAATAAATATAAGAAAAGGGAGAAAATTGTTTGTTTGTGTTTTTTTTACAGCTGATAGGATGGCTTTCTTAAAGAACCCTAGAAGGTCAGCCCAGAACTAATTGAACTAATAACTTCAACAGAAGTGCAATATATAAACAAATCCACATAAATTTGTGTTTCTTAGATTTCCAATGAAACTCAGTAAGGAGGGATAGAGAAAATCCATTCCAAATAACTAGAAAATATATGCAATTCTCAAGAGTCTGCCTATCAAGAAACACAAAGGAACTAGTTGAATACAACTTCAAAACATTGTTGGAGGAAATAAAGACAAATCTGTGTAAAAGGACTATTATAAATAGATTCATGAATAGATTGAATCATTATAATAAAATAGCAAAGTACCAGCATTAATTGGTTTTTAGCATTATATTAATCAGATTGGTTATTAATGTCTGCAACAAGAAAATTATAAAATTCATCTGGAAAAACAAAAGTTCAAGAATGTAGAGGAAATATTTAGGGAAGGAAGAGGAAGGAAGCAGAAATAAAGATCTTAAACTATGCTATAAAATAATAATGATTAAAATAATTTGGTATTGATTGAAAAATAAGATTAACCAGTGGAATAGAGACAGAGGTAAATAAATCTAGTGGCATAATATTTGATTAACTCCCAAACCACAGCAACTTGGGTTAGGACTCATTATTTGATATAGCCTGTTGGAAAAATTAGGCACAAGTCTAGAAGAAATTAGATTTAGATCAACACTTCAAAACATATATCAATATAAATTCTAAATAAATTACATGATATAATATAAAAAGTAGAATCATAAATAAATGGGAAGAGCAAAAAAGAAATTGATATATCAGATGACCAAACAAGAAATAAAGAAAACATTTTCTTTTAAAAGTCTTATTCCTAGGATATGTACAAAGAATTGGTAAAAAATTTTAATAAATTTTCAATTCTCAAGGGAAGAAACTGATGCTACATGAAAAGTACTCCAAATCTCAACTAACTGAAATTAGAAGGAAAAAAGTGCTATATACCCAAAAAGCTTCTTTTGCAAGGAGAAACACACAATTAAACCTGGCAAAATTTGTAAGAACTGATTCAGAGTGAAGTCATATCCAGGAAAGTTTTTGTAACAGCACTGTGAAAACAAATTTGAAAGACTTAATACTGAAATCAATTTAATTACTACTTATGATTCCAGGGATATAGGTGATTATGCAGATATCCACTTCCTAACAGAGAGATGATGATCTCAGAATGCAGAATAAGAAATATTTGTAATTCCATGTGTAATTTTAAAAATCTAAGTATTTTTGTCATGAGGGTCTTTTTAAATGGATATGGGGAGTTCGATCTTGGAGCTTAAGGTTGGTGGAGCCCTGCAGACTGCTTTCCTTCAGATTGGTCACATGAAGAAACTGAAAGCAAAAGGAAAATGATTGGGGGAGGTGGAGTCAAGATAGCGTCCTAGAAGGAGCAGAAGTTCAGACCTCTGAATACCCTTCTTTACCGATCACAAACTGAATGCTCCTAAGGGACTGAAAATAAACCTTAACAAGAAGACAGAGCCAAGGAACCTTCCTGCTGGACTCAATTGAAAAGGTACGCCCCTAGAAAAGCCAGAATTCGAGAACACTGGGGTTTAAGGGGAAGACAGAAGGAAGGTCCCAGGACCCTTCCCCCCTCCCTCCTAGAGCGCTGAGACTCCACCAGCAGCGGGAACTTCTGGGTGGGCAAAGGTGCTGGTCTGAAGGGTATACCTTGTGGGCAGGGATGTTCCAAGTTCAGAGTGTCCAACAGAGACAGCAGGGAAGGAGGTAGAGAGGGAGCATAGACCTGGCAGCCTGGCCAGAGCTGAGGAGATCCTCCATATTTCCTCCAGTCTTCCAGGAGGTTTTGTACTCAGAGCACACCCAGCCCAACTAAGTTGAACTTAATCCCATACAAAATCTCCAGAACTCAGGGAAGCCCAGGCTCCAAACCCATCTTCATTGACTGCTGGACTTTAATCCAATCAAAAGCCTCCAGAGGACAGGGAAGCTCAAACCCCCAACAACCCTCCCTGGGAGACTACACCGAGAGATCTTCTTTTAAAGCTCCAAGAGAGGAGACTGACAGAAGCCCCCCATCCAAACAAATGAGATGAGCAAGAGCACAGACAAATACGGGGAGTAAAGAAGGGGTGAATATGAGCAAACAACAGAAAAAGAAGAAAGGAATTACAATAGATAGCTTCTATTCAGCAAACAGAACATAGAGGGAGAGGTCAGCAAATGATAAATCAGAATTCCCAGTGAGTTGGATACAGGCTGTGGAAGAACTCAAAACACAATTACGAGAGGCTGAAGACAATTGGGAAAAGAACTGAAAAACTAAGATAAGTCATCTGGAAACAGAGGCACTTGGACTAAAACGAGAAAATAGTGTCTTGAAAGCCAAAATCAATCAGCTGGAAAATGAGGCAAAGGATGTGAAAGATGAGACAAAGGAAATGAAAGACGAAGTAAAGAGGATGAAAGATGACCTTCAAAGAAAATCAGACCAGAAGGAAAAGGATGACCAAAAAGCCAGGGATGAAATCCAGTCTTTAAGAACCAGAATACAACAATTGGAATTAAGTGACCTCACAAGGCAGCAGGACACTATAAAACAAAACTAAAAGAATGAAAAAATTGAGGAAAATATGAAGTATCTCATTCACAAAACATGGGATTTAGAAAATTGTTGGAGATACAATTTAAGAATCATTGGTCTACCAGAAGACCATGACAAAAGAAAAAGCCTGGACATAATACTACAGGAATTTATTCAGGAAAACTGCCTCAATATCCTAGAACAAGAGGGAAAAGTGGAGATTGAAAGAATCCACAGATCACCTCCTGTATTTAATCCCCAACTGATAACACCCAGGAACATTATAGCCAAATTTAAGAACTATCAGACCAAAGAAAAGATATTACAAGCTGCCAAGAAGAAGTCATTCAGATACCACAGAACCACAGTGAGGATAACACAGGATCCGGCTGCATCCACACTGAAGGACCGAAAAGGCATAGAATATGATATTTCGGGAAGCAAGGGAACTAGGTCTACAAACAAGAATCAACTACCCAGCAAAACTGACTATATTCTTATTGGGGAAAGTATGGTCATTCAACACAATATAAGAATTCCAAGCATTTGTGAATAAAATACCAGACCTGAACAGAAAATTTGATGTACAAGCTCAGAACTGAAGAGAATCATCAAAAGGTAATTTAAAAAGGAGGGGTAAAAGAAAAACAAAACAAAACAACAAAAAAAATTTTTTAAGAGACTCTAAGTTAAAATGATATGTATCCCTCTAAGAAAAGAGGTCATTGGTAACTCTTAAAAACTATTGCTATCATCTGGGCATCTAGAAGAATTACACTTAGAGGGAACAGTGACAAACAGTATAGGATGATAGGACAAGACATAAATAGGTATATAGGTATATGCATGCATAAATACATATACGTGTGTGTGTACATACACAACTATAGCTAAAAAAGATGTCAATACTAAAAGAAATGGGAAAAGAAACAAATGAGGGTAAATTTATATGTCACAAAAAAGCTCATGGCAGGAGGGGGGAGAACATCAATACACTGGAAGGGTAAAGAGGTTGGAGATAGGAAATACTGAAAACAATTTGGTACTGGCTAAGAGACAGAAAGGAGGATGAGTGGAATAGACTAGGGGTAATGACCTCAGCAAGACAGTCTTTGTCTTGATATTCTGTCTTGACAAGCCCAAAGATCCCAGTTTTGGGGACCATAATCCACTATATCATAAAAACTGCTGGGAAAATTGGAAGACAGTATGGGAGAGATCAGGACTTGATCAACATCTCACACCCTACACCAAGATAAACTCAGAATGGGGGAATCACCTGAATATAATGAAGGAAACTATAAGCAAATTAGGCAAACACAGAATAGTATCCTTGTCAGATCTTTGGGAAAGGAAAGATTTTAAAACTAAGCAAGAGCTAGAAAAAAATCACAAAATGTAAAATCAACAATTTTGATTACATCAAATTAAAAAGTTTTTGTACAAACAAAACTAATGCATCCAAAATTAGAAGGGAAGCAACAAATTGGGAAACAATCTTCAATACAAAAACGTCTGACAAAGGTCTAATTACTCTAGTCATAAAGAGCTAAACCAATTGTACAAAAAATCAATCCATTCTCCAATTGAAAAATGGACAAGGGACATCAATAGGCAATTTTCAGTTAAAGAAATCAAAAGTATTAATAAGCACATGAAAAAGTGCTCTACATCTCTTATAATTAGAGAAATGCAAATCAAAACAACTCTGAGGTATCACCTCACACCTAGCAGATTGGCTAACATGACAGCTATGGAAAGTAATGAATGTTGGAGGGGATGTGGCAAAGTTGGGACATTAATGCATTGCTCGTGGAGTTGTGAATTGATCCAACCATTCTGGAGGGCAATTTGGAACTACGCCCAAAGGGTGATATAAGACTGTCTGCCCTTTGATCCAGCCATAGCCTGTTGGGTTTGTACCCCAAAGAGATAATAAGGAAAAAGACATGTACAAAAATATTCATAGCTGCACCCTTTTTGGTGGAAAAAAAATTGGAAAATGAGGGGATGCCCTTCAGTTGGGGAATGGCTGAATCAATTGTGGTATATGTTGGTGATGGAATACTATTGTGCTCAAAGGATTAATAAAGTTGAGGAATTCCATGAGGACTGGAACAACCTCTGAGAATTGATGCAGAGTGAAAGGAGCAGAACCAAGACATTGTACACAGAGACTGATACACTGTGGTACAATCGAATGTAATGGACTACTCCAATAGTGGCAGTGCAATGACCCTGAACAACTTGGAGGAACCTACAAGAAAAACCACTACCGACATCCAGAGGAAACACTGTGGGACTAAAAACACCAAAGAAAAACAACTGCTTGAATACATCGGTTAAAGGCATATTGTTGGGGATGTCGACTCTAAATGAACATCCTGGTGTAAACAACAACATGGAAATGGGTTCTGATCAAGCACACATGTAATACCCAATGAAATTGCATGTTGGCTGCTGGAAGAGTGGGTGGAGGGGAAGGAGGGAAATAATGTGATTATTGTAACCAAGGAATAATGTTCTAAATTGACTAAATAAACTAATTGAAATGGAAAAAAAAACTAAATGGATGTTGGGGATGAGAGAGAAAAGAGAACATACTTTTCATTTGAAGAAATTTTTAAAAATGTTTTTAACATTATTAGTTAATAATAACAATAATATTGTATTACCTCTGAACTCCTAATATTCATACAAAATTATCAATAATTTATTTTTCCTCATATATCAGAACTAGTCATTGCTCCCCTTCTTTGCATTTCTCTATTCACAAGTAAAGAAACATAAATCAAAAGCAGTTGTGATCACTCATACCTTAAGAAGAGATATTCTAGCATTAAATTATTAATCAAATCATGAATTATAAATATCCTTAGCAAAAAAAAATATTATTTATTATTAGCCAGCTTGGACAATTATAAGGGGTGAGGGGAAACAGCACAGCTCTATTTTTCATTAGTTCTCCTGAAGAGAAATGTTATTCTATTACTGCCACAAACTTATTCCAGCTTTTAGCAGCCTGAGGCAGTGTGAAACAGCTTACCAAAACTAGAATATTTCCTTTTTTTTTCCTTGAAATTAAAAGATAAATGCTCCTATACTGCTCCCCAGTGTTCAGTTTAGACATTCTGTTGAGTTTTCTCTTTTACCTCTTCTCCACTTTTTATCCATTTAAAAGTTGCAGCCTTTTTAGCACATATAGAACATGCCAAGCAAGAGGATTTCATTCCTTCCAAAGTACTTTATTCCTTACAGTGTGCCTGAGTAGCATCCATGGGTTTTGTTCTTCCCCAGGTAAGACTAAAGAATGGTAATATATTAGAATAAATTTATGTCAGTCAAAAGCCTTAATACTACAATGAGAGAAAATACTAGTTTTCTTTCTGGAAATCATTTCTGGTGGTCTGTACTCAATGTGACTGGAATTTTGCAAAGCCATTTATGGTTTTCAGAAATGTCTTTTGTACTACAAAAGCTTAAGCATTCCTAACTTCTCAGTCACATGATTAGTCAGCTGGTTAGATATATATCTGGGGTAGTAGATAGTAAAGAGGGTTCTAATATGATTTCTTTGTTTGGTATTTATATTTCTTTACAATGTGGCTTCATTTTTCCTTTGCAGAATTAAATTTCCTTTTCCTCCCTTTCATGCATTCTCTGGTCTAGGCACACTGACCTTTTTATTCCTCCAAACACAGCATTCCCTCTCCTGATGGCATGACTTTTTGTATATTCTGTGTCTCTTCTTCTGTCCCCTACCTACCATTAATCTGAAATAAATCCCTTTTCACCTTTACTTCTTAGAATCCTTAACCCAGGAATTCTAATTATTAATTCCCCTATCTTCCTTTTTCTTCAATTATCTTTTTTTCTTCAATGTACTTTTTTTCTGTTCCTCCAATAAAATGTAAGCTTCTTGTAAGATTATTTCCAGGACCTAACACATTTTGCCTAGCAATATGCGAGGACAATCTGGACCAATGGTTTCCTTAATGTATAGCAATGGTGTAAAACTCAGATAGAAAGGAGTCCTGTCTGCTATATATCAACTTGGAAAACTACAAATCAACATTATTTATGTTGTATTCTACTTCTGTTAATTTTTGTTAAACATTTCCCATGTATATTTTAATCTAATTAGGGCTAGTTTGAAGGAAATCTTATGAAAGTTTGACATATGTACTATCAAGGACTCAAAGTGCTAAAACTTCTAACAGTAAACACATTAGCAAATCTTCTGTAATTTAAGGTCCAGAAAGAAGCTTAAAGAACATATATCAGGGCTAAATCCAACTGAGCTACCTGTTTTTCAACACCAGCCAGCCAAAAATGGTCTTTGGATTTGTAAAATACAATAATTCTTTTTTATTTTACTTTTTTTACAATAAAACTTAATTTAAATATATAAAACTGCTGGAAAATAGATTTCTGACTCCTGCTCCCTAGAGTTGCCTGGGGCTCTAATTTGGTTAAGTAACGCAATTAAATGTTTCTACTTGGTCACTATTATCTATAGAATTTGAACCCTCTTTCTAATCCTAAAGTTACCTTAGTATTCACTAAACTATATTAACTGTCACCTTGCAAATTTGTTGTTGTTTAATAAATGCTGACTGAATTGAATTGAATAGAATATATACTAAGTGCACCACTGGTTAAATCTGACCTTGAGATATATTATTATAATTTTGTCTGGCCTCCTGTAAACTTTTATTTAGAAAAGCATTCTATCTGCTGATGTTAGCTAGCAAGTAATCAAGGAATGCCTAACACTAGAAAGTGAAATAAATATTGATTTGTTTGTATACCTCTATAAACTTTTATTTACAATTATGTCTTCCTGAAATGCCAGAAATATACTTTTTTCTTAGTTATTATTGCCATTCCTCCAATAGTTTAGAGGGAAAAAAGGAGAGAAATCTTCAACGTTTTTGTTAAGGGTTACAAAAAAAAAGGGTTTACTTTTTCAATTCCCTAAGCTTTAAGTTTGACTATGGGGGGGAAGGATATGGAGTTAAGCATGTGGGCTGACAATAAAGCCACTGGTTAGAGGGAAAGGAAGAACCTACCTCTGGTAATTATGTGGCTTTCTCTGATGAAATTCCTAAGGTAAGAGAGGGTAGAGTTTTAGGAAGGGAATAGTTGTAGTAACAACTAACTTAAAGGTTTGAGGGAATTTTTTACATCTTATTGATACTTTATTTTAAGTCACCATCAATTCCCAATATTTCCCTCCCCTAACACTAGAATCCTGCCTCATAACAACTAAGTGTAGTAAAATCAAAGACACATTGACAATGTCTGAAAATTTAATTTCTATACCATTAGTTCACCACTTCAATGCAGAAAGGTAGGAGACACTGACCAGTAGCTCTCTAAAAGTAGTTATTAAATGATACAATGAAGACTTTTAGTATCTTTTTCTTTTACATATAAATCATTCTTCAAGTTTTTATATAATTATTCCCAAATGACTCTGAATTCATATTAATAATAACTTTTTACTCTGCTGTAATATAGTACCTTTACATACTATGATGTGTTCAACCATTTGCCCAGTTGATGGTAACCCACTTTCCTTATGGTTCTTTGCTACTACAAAAAGTGTTACTGTAAATATCATACATGTGTAGTGTTTTCCTCTTCTTAGATTTCATAGTAGGCATAAATACGTATTAGTAGTGATATCACTGGTTTAAATGGCATATGCAGTTTAATGACTTTTAAAATATTCCAAATTGTTTTCCAGAATACTTCTAACAATTAACTGTATTACTTCTTTGTCCTTTATTATGCCTTTCTTTCTACAGATCCTCTAACATTTGCCATTTTCATCTTTTGTTATCATTCCTAAGCTGAAAAGTATAGATGAAAACTCAGAGTTCCTTTAATTGGATTTTTATTATTAATAATTTGGAGAACTATTTCATCGCTTGCATTTTTTAAAATGCCTCTTGGCCACATATTTTTGAGGAATGGCTCATAATAGTATATATTTATTTTATTTTTCCTTATCTTTGATATAAGATCTTGTATCAAAAATATTTGTTGCAAAGTTATTTTACCAACTCACTGCTTCTCTTCTGATTTTAACTACTTTGGTTCTAATCATTCTAAAGGATCTTTAATTTTATGTAATCTGAATTATCCATGGTATCTTATGTGATCATTTCTATATTTTTTAAATTAAGAATTCATCTCCAAGTCATTCATTGCACAAGGTAATTCTTTTCATTCTCTTCTAATTATTTTATGATATGATCTTTTATATGAGTATACATTTGGAGTTTTTGGAGATTAAAGTAAAATAAGTAAAACAACTGATTTAAACCTATTCTCTACAAAACTCCTTTCTCCTTTATCCATCAATTTTTGTAGAATAGAGAGTCCTTCACCCAGTAGTCGGTGGTCTTGAATTTATGGAACACTTTGCTGCAGTATTAAGTTGTTTCTGTGTCTTGCTTATTTTGTCTATTCTACTGATAGACATTTGTGCTCTTAGTATCAAATAATGTTTATGCTTGCTGCTTTCTAATACAGGTATACCTCATTTTATTGTACTTTGTAGATACTATACTACAAATTTTGAAGGTTAGTAACAACCCTTTGTTGACAAGGTTATCAGTCCAATTTTTCCAAAAGCATGTGGTCATATTGTGTCATTGTTACATTTTAGAAATTATTGAAAATTTTCAAACTATTTCATTATTACATAACTGTAGTGGTTATTTATGATCAATCTTTGATGTTATTATTGTAAATTTTTTAGGGCACCAGGAATCACATCCATATGTGACTGCAAACTCAGTCAATAAATGTAGTGTACTCTAATTGTTCTATCAACTGACTGTTACTGTCTCTCTTACTCTCCTTATTCCCTGAAATATACCAATGTTGAAATTAGGTTAATTAATAACTCTACAATGGCCTCTGTGAAAGGAAGAGGCAATTGTTGAGGCCGATTTCATTGCTGTTATCTTAAGAAATTACTGTAATCACCCAAGCCTTCAGGAATCACTGCCTTCCTTAATTAGTAAATCAGCCATCAACATTGAGGTAAGACTTCATATGCAAAAAGATTACTACTTGCTGAAGACCCAGGTGATAGCATTTTTAACAATATTTTTAAATTTAGGTATATACATTAGGTTTTTAAAATATATGATACTAATATAATATTTAATAGGTTATAGTGTGGTATAAACTTTTATGTATACTGGAAAACAAACAAAAATCATATGCCTCACTTAATTGCAATATTTGCTATGTTGTGGTGTTTGGGAACCAAACCTGCAATACTTTCGAAGTATGCCTGTATACTATAGTTTCAGCTCTAATAATTAGAATCCCTGTATTCCTTACTTCTAACAAATTATTTCCCCTTCAGATTCTTAACATTTTTTTCCTTCTAGACGATTGCTTTTGTTAGTGTGTCTAGCTCTAGGAAGTTAATTTTTGATATTGTTAGAGATTTGTTCTGGCAAAGTGTTGCTGTGAGGTCAAAAGAAGGTAATATGCATCAAACATTTTATGAATTGTAAAATACCTTAAAATTTCAACTCTTATTTTCTTTGTTATTAAAATCTCTTATGTATATTTTTAATGTGGTAGATTGCCTGGAGAGAAAGATTAACGGTATTGAAATTTCTTTGTCAGAGCTTTTAGTATAGTAACAGATTGAGAAGTTGAGGCTTTACATAGTAAAGTTTAGTTTTATTGCCATGAGATTTATTTATGCCATGCATATTTCTCCTATTATTCTTTTCCATTCATTCATGGACTTTTCTATGAAAAATACACCTTTTTCCCCCCTCAACATTGGCATGCTATTTTTGAAAATACCTTTTTTGCCATATTACTCTAATGTGAAATTTGTAAGATGTAATTTTATTTATGGTTCAAAGAATCAAAATCATATAGAGATAGACAAACTAAGTCATCTAGTTTGTAAAAATTATATAAGTACTCACTGAATATTCATTATGTAAAAGAGATTGTGCTAGCTGAAATGTGGAGGCTACAAATATGGGATGTCTGCAGTCATGGAACTCATAGTCTAATCAAGAACATTGAAAAAGTGAATAGTTATGAATGAATGAATGAATGAATGAATGAATGAATGAATGAATGAAAAATCATAAACATTAAGTACTTACTATGTGAAAAACACTATTAAGCTATTATAAAAATAACATATTTCTTATTTTATTTTTAAGAATTATACTGATATTGTACGTATCCCATGAGTTAAGGTTTATTTCCTTTTTGTGGTCTCGTTTTGTTATTTCACGATGTATCATTTCTCTAGGATATTTGAATTTCCATTCAGTATTTAATAATTAAATGCCCACCATGTATTCAGAACTGTCTAATCACAATGGCAGTAGAAAAATATAAAATACATTGCTTATTTTTAAAAACTTAGGAAATGATTATAGATTAATATAAAGCAATGTATAATCAAATCTTAGGTTGCATAGTTTATTATTTTTAATTGAATCATATAGAAACGAATTATTCTTAGCATAGCATAGCAAACATTAATTTGAAATCTATAGAATAGCCCCTTGTATCTCAGATCAGGAAATTTAGTTTCCTCTCCCAGAATCACGAATCAAATATTATTTTGACTCTGTTATGCACATTTGAAGTATTTAAGTTATTCTTTCACTGTCAAATTCATTCGAGTTTCCTAAAATTCAAAATCAATTTGGAGGAAAAAATTATTTTGAATTTATTTACAGTAGTACTCTGTCACTGTTTATAGTATAATATGTGCAGTGGATATCCATTTCACATACCATTGTAAAGATCAAAGCCTTTTGAAAGCTCAGGTTGATGAAGACTTTTTTTGTCTGGAAAAATTTCAGATCCACAGATATAAGCATGATACCAAGATAGTGAAATAATATGAGTGTTAGATAAAATTGAAGAGAAAAGGAACAATAACTGGTTGCTTTGTAGAGCTACTCTCTCTAAAGCTATGTTGTTTATAAGCTAGTTTTTTCCTGTATTAGTTTTAGAATTGTATTTGCTATTTTAAGTTGATTGGTTTTCATATCATTTACATACCCCTTTCTTGATCCCTCCCTACCAAATATCTATTATATTTGACTAATATGGTCAGAATGACCTTGCATTTAACTGTGTCATCATTTAATCAATCTTTTACATATATGATTCCATCTCCTCATTTTGAATTGGCATATATATATATATGTATACATATATATATATATAGATATATATAGATATATAGCCATCTGCTACCTCAGCCTTTCATAGTAAAGGTGTTTTATCATTAAATTGATACATGGAAGTCTGGGCTACCATTTTTTCCTCATTTTGTAAAACTGGATTCTAATGAAAATAATGTATGTGTTTAATGTCAGTAGCATGGATCTATATGAATTATAAAATTTAAAAATCAAACCATCATTTCTTTTATTATTCATTTAACCAGTAATGTCCAAACTTTCTTAATCATGCATTCCTATCAGTAAAAATATTTTACTCACATCTACCTAATATATGTATTTATGTGTATGAAGTAAAATAATGTTCATTATAAAACATAGAAAATGAAATTTTAAATAATTATGAAGTTCCTGTTTTAGATTGATTTATATATGAAAAAGATATTGATAAATTTATTATTATTTATTTAATAATATTAAAATCATTTAATGAGAACAGTGAAATTGAAAGTGCTCCATTATTTTTGTAAAATGTCTTTTTGTGATACAGTGATTAGAAGATCTGATTCTAAGCTCAATTTTTCTATATTTAATTTTAATATTTGTCATAGCTGAAAAAGCCTCATTGAATATAAAATAAAAGGGGTGCATTGTTGCCTATACTTTCTAAATCATGATTCTCCTTTTCCAATTTTACTTACATTGGTTTTATTGAAATTTAAGTAATAAATTTCCATCTTCCCTAATGTCATTTAGTTTTTCTTCCAAGCTAGTTGGAAGGTCTTGGTTTTTTATATTATCCATATTTTCTTATATACTATTCTTGATTTTGAGAGTATTTTCTTCTCCCAATTTCAGGTTGGGTGGGACTATATCGGCTTACAAGATAGTACCAGATGAAATAGAAGAAATCAAGGTATAGTATGATATCCTTCAACTCTGCAAAAAATAGCAAGCCTGGGGAAGGGAAGAAAATAATTACTCCTTTAAAAATATTTTTTAAAGCTTAGAATGATTATGTTGAAGTCTTATCAAATTCCCAATTAGTAACCATTCTTGAAGAGGGTACAAAATTATTATTCATCACTTGACTTCATAATGAAATGATCTTTAAACAAAAATTATAGTAAATCTATAAAGGAATTATTCAATTTCAGTGAAAACTTATAAATTAAGGGTATGATACCTGTAGAAGAGTCAGTTAAGGAGGTAAATGACAGGTATCACCCAAAGCTTCTATACTAAGAATGTTTGCTACTTAGTATAATTAATAAACTAAAATTACTAGTCATAAATTAGCATAAATATTAAAATACATGTATGTGAAAGTAAATGGGGAAAATCCCATACCTTCTTTGCCTAATCTGGGAATTTTCATAGATAAAAAGATCCCTTATGGGGGCTTAAAATGGCAAACGAACAATATAAGAGAAAACACGTAAGTTTTCATCATATTTCTGTTCCATTTTCCTTTGTCCCAGTATAAACAATACTCAAATTTTAACTAATTCTTACTCACTATCTTTAAAAACATGTATGAGCTATTTTCAACATATAGTTGTCAGTTCATATGAAAAAGTGTACTGATAACACTAAACTTGACATACTACTATATTCCTTTCTCCTAAATTTTGTTTCAAATTCTTTGGCTTGATTATATTTATTACTATTTAAAATAAATTCATTTTAAGGAGAGCAGTGCTCAGGATTAATATTATTTTAAGGAGAAATTAAATATTTTAAAATAGCATCTACAACTATCTGCTGATGGTTTGGAAAGGTATTTTGGGATGAGGAAAGAAAGACTGCTTGTTTTTCTTCCCATTCCTTAGTCTTCCTTCTCCATTGGAATTGTTTTAAATGAGGTTTTGAAAATTTGTTCAGGAAAGATGAATATTCAACATGAACATATAATAACTACTACTTTAATCTCCTTGAGCTGTGTAGCAAAGATACTTTTGGTGAGAGCACTGGATTTGGAAATCCCTCCTTTAATACCTATGTGAACTTGAGCTAGTTATTTCCCCTACTGGGTCTTAGTTTCTTCAACTTTTAATGGAATTATAATAAATTATTTTATATTTGTGTATGTGTGATCTGGAAAGAAAAAAATTGGCCCTTCCAAATTAGTAGATGATTTGATTATGTTTAACCTTTTAATATTAATTTAATGAGCTCCCTTTTGAACAAAATTAGAATAATGATAAGATAACCATAAATATACTTCTTTTATATTTTCTCTAATGAAACTTGTGGATTTGAGTTATAATTGTTCAAATGAAAGATCAACACTATCAAACTGAAATTTACAACTATTATTTTTTTCTGGGGTCAGGAAGACTTGTTTTTAATACTTACTAATTATATGTCTCTGAACAAGTCATTTAATACTAATCCCAAACTTTCCCATCCTCCACCCCCTATACACAGACACACTCAGTTTTCCTTACTAGTAAAATTAGAATAATAATATCACCTACCTCACAGGGTTATTGTGAAGATCAAGTAAGATAACACATGTAAGGTGCTTTGAAAATCTTAAAGTACTATATAAATGTGTTATTATTCAAAAAAAGGATGGATTCAGAAACTTGTAAATGATGGTCATTTTCTATTAAAAATTAATTAAAAGTGTGTTTGTGTGTATACACATATGCCTACATTATAAGTATATTTTATGTAAAATAAATGCTGCATAATCAATTTAAATATCTGCAATCGATTTAAACATGGAATTAAGTAAAAATACTGAAATTGTTTAAAACTAAGAAATGTAATTAAACATATTTCAGTTGCTCTGTCAAACAGGAATGATCGGAATAAATTAAATTTGTGGAAAATGAAATATATTCTTTAATTCTGATTTTCTCAACTAAATGTCATCTCTAGTATTAACAAGAAGAAATTGTAACAATGAGACAGTCAAGGTCCAGAGGTTATGACATACCCAAAATCACACCACAAATTAGTTAGAGAATGATATAAAAAGCAACTTAACATAGAGTTTTGTCTGCTATCTGAGAGTTAATCTTGATACCTCTTATCAATACTTTGGGGGGGTGGAGAGATTTATTTTTTTATTAAGAATTTTTTCCTATTGTTACCTAATTCATGATTCCCCTCCCCTACTTCCCTCCCTCTGGGACATTTATCATTGTTCAAAATCTAATTCCATGTTATTCATATTTGCAGTGGAGTGATCTTTTAACATCAAAACCCCAATGATATCCCCGTCAAACTACATGCTTGATCATGTTTTTCTTCTGAATTTCCATTCCCACAGTTCTTTTTCTGGATGTGGATAGCATTCTTTCTCATAAGTCCCCCTGGATTGTCCTAGGTCATTGCATTGCTCCTGGTAGAAAAACATTCATTTGTGCCATAATGTATCAGTCTCTGTACAGTGTTCTTCTGGTTCTGCTCATTTCACTCTACATCAATTCCTGGAGGTATTTCCAGTTTACATGGAATTCCTCCAGTTCATTATTGCTTTCAACACAATAATATTCCATCACCATCAGATACCACAATTTGTTCAGGTATTCCCCAATCGATGGACACCCCCTTCATTTTCCAATTTTTTGCCACCACAAGGAGGGCAGCTATAAATATTTTTGTACAAGTCTTTTTCTTTATTATCTCTTTCAGGTACAAACCTAGCAGCACTATGACTGGATCAGAGGGTGGGCATTCTTTTAAAGCTCTTTGGGTATAGTTCCAAATTGTCATCCAGAATGGTTGGAGCAATTCACAACTCCACCAGCAATGTATTAAAGTTCCAATTTTGCCACATCCCCCTACAATCTTTATCACTTTCCTTTTCTGCCATATTGGCCAGTCTGCTAGCTGTAAGGTGTTACCTTAGAGTTATTTAAATTTACATTTCTCTAATCATTAGGGATTTTGAACACTTTTTCATGTGCTTGTTGATGACTTTGATTTCTTCATGTCAAAACTGCCTATTAATGTCCATTGACCATTTGTTGATTGGGGAATGACTTGATTTTTTTGTAAATTTGGCTTAGTTCCTTATATATTTGGAAAATTAAACCTTTGTCAGAGAGTTTTGTTATATAAATATTTTCCCAGTTTGTTGCTTTCCTTCTAATTTTGGTTGCATTGAGTTATTTTTATAAAAACTTTTAAATTTATAATCAAAATCATTCATTTTACATTTTATAATGTTCTCTATCTCTTGCTTGGTCTTAAATTCCTTCCTTTTCCATAGATCTGACAGGTATATTAATCTGTGTTCACCTAATTTATTTATGATTTCACTATTTATATTTAAGTCATTTACCCATTTTGAATTAATCTTTGTATGGGGTATAAGATGTTGATCTAAACCAAATTTACCAGCAGTTTTTATCAAATAATGAGTTCTTGTCCTAAAAACTGGGATGGGTTTATTGAACACTAGCTTGCTGAGATCATTTACCCGTAGTCTATTCCATTGATCCACCCTTTTGTCTCTTAGCCAATACCATATTGTTTTGATGACCACTGTTTTATAGTATAGTTTAAAATCTTGTACTGCTAGGCCCCCATCCTTCACATTTTTTTCATTATTTCCCTTGTTATTCTTTATATCTTGTTCTTCCAGATGAACTTTATTATACTTTTTTCTAATTATATAAGAAAATTTTTGGGTAGTTTATTAGGTATGGCACTGAATAAATTGATTAATTTGGGTAGGATTCTAATTTTTATTATGTTAGCTTATCCCACCCATAAGCAATTAATGTTTTTACAGTTATTTAGATCTAGTTTTAATTATGTGAAAACTGTTTTATAATTGTATTCATATAATTCCTGTTTTTGTCTTGGTAGATAAATTCATAAATATTTTATATTCTATAGTGTGATGGAGTTTCTCTTTCTAAACTCCACTGCTGAATTTTGTTGGAAATATATAGAAATACTGATGATTTGTGTGGGTTTATCTTGTACCCCGAACTTAACTAAAGTTGTTAATAATTTTCCCAAGCCTTTTAGTTGATTTTCTAGGATTCTTTAAGTAGACCATCATATCATTTGCAAAGAGTGATAGTTTAATCTCCTCATTGCCTACTTAAATTTCTTCAATTTCTTTTTCTTCTCTAATTGCTACTTCTAGGGTTTCTAAGTACAATATTGAATAAAAGAGGTGAAAATGGGCATCCTTGCTTCACTCCTTATTTTATTGGGAAGACCTCTAATGTCCCCATTGCAGATGATTCTTGCTGATGATTTTAAATATATACTGTTTAATATTTTTGGGAAAGGCCCATCTATTCTCATACTTTCTGGTATTTTTAATATGAATGGGTGTTGTATTTTGTCAAAGTCATTTTCTGCATCAATAGATATAGTCATGTGATTTCTGTTGGTTTGATTATTGATATGGCCAATTATGTGGATGGTTTTCCTAATTTTGAACCATTCTTGCATTCCTGATATAAATCCCACCTGGTCACAGTGGATAATCTTTATGATAACTTGGTGGGGTCTTTTTGCTAGTATTCTATTTAAAATTTTTGTATCTATATTGTTTAAAGAGATTGACCTGTAGTTTTTTTACTTGCTTTTGGTCTGCGTGGCTTTGGAATCAGTACCACATTTGTGTCATAAAAGAAATTTGGTAAAACTTCTATGAGTAAAAATTAAAATTAGATCTTAATAAAAAATATTTTAGGAAATGTAATAAATAAGATACAAAATAAAGACAATGTGCCCATGGCTGATCAGTCAGTTCAAACACTTGCCTTACCACCACCAAACTCAGGACAGGAAGTAAAGAGGTGGGACCCTTTACATCCTTGCCTAATATCCCCTGTCTACAGGAGTACATAACAACAGGAAGTCAGTGGGCTCCTGGGAAATTAAGTTCTTTTGTTTAAGGTAACAGATTTTCACTTATACATATGCTTATTTTGTCAAATAGTTTGTATAGAATTGCAATTGGTGGTTCTTTAAATGTTTGGTAGAATTCACTTGTGAATCCTTCTGGCACTGGCGATTTTTTCTTAAGAAGTTGCTTGATGACTTGTTCAATTTCTTTATCTGAGATGGGATTATTTAAGTATTCTATTTCCTCTTTTGTTAATATAGGCAATTTATATTTTTGTAAATATTCACCCATTTCACCTAGATTGTCATATTCATTGCAATGTAATTAAACAAAGTAGTTCCTAATAATTGCCTTAATTTCCTCTTCAGTAGAGGTGAAATTGCCCCTTTCAGCTTTGATACTGTTAGTTTGATTGTCTTCTTTCTTTTTATTAGATTGACTAGTACTTTATCTATTTTAGTTTTTCTTTCAAAGTACCAGTTCCTAGACTTATTTATTAGAGTAGTAGTTCTTTTACTTTCAATTTGATTAATTTCTCCTTTAATTTTCCAATTTAGTTTTCATCTAGGGAATTTTAATTTGTTATTTTTCTAATTTTTTTTTAAGTTGCAAGCCCAATTCGTTGATTTCCTCTCTCTCTCTCTTATGTTGCTATAGAAACTCAGAGATGTAAAATTTCCCCCAGAGTACTGCTTTGGCTGAATTCCATAGGTTTTGATGTGATGTTTCCTCATTGTCCTTCTCTTTAATGAAATTCGTAATTTTTTCTATGATGTTTTTTGACCCACCAGTTTTGAAGATTTAGATTATTTAGTTTCCAATTAGTTTTAAATTTGCCTTTACATGTACCCTTTTTAAGAATAATTTTGACCTCATTATGATCTGAAAAAATTATTTATTATTTCTACTTTTCTACATTAGTTTGTAATATTTCTATGCTCTAATACATGGTCAGTCTTTGTATATATACCATATAATGCTGAGAAGCTATATTCCTTTTTATTCCTATACAGTTATCTCCAGATATCTATTACCTTTAATTTTTCTAACTTTTCATTCACTTTCCTTAACACTTAATGTTAAATGTTATGATTTCTAACTGTGTATTGCCCTCCTCTTTAGATCCTGTTTTACTCCCTTTCACTCTATTCCTTCTCACCAGTATTTTACTTTTTGTCACCTTGTTACCCCCACACTCTCCACTTCCCCTTCTGTCCAGTTACCTCCCACTTCCCTTGCCTTATGCCCCTTAGGGGTACAATAGAATTCTATACCCCAATTAGTATATTTCTTTTACCCTCTGTGAGCCCTTTAAGATGAAAGTAAAGTTTAAGCATTGACTGTCACCACCCTTGTCCTCCCCTCTCTATAATAATTTTTTACCCCTCTTCATGTTGTTTAATTTACCCCATTCTGTTTCTCACTTCCCTTGTCTCTCAGTGCAACCCTCTTTTTTAGCCTTTAATTAATTCTTTTATACATCATTCATCTGCATACAAATCATAATACATACATATATTTCCATATCATCACATTTACATACATATATATCATCATAATCAGCTTACTTCTCCACCCTCTTTTTGAGTAAATTCCTTCTATCTTCTCTACTACTGAGAGTAATTTCTGGGAATTACAGAAATTCTCTTTCCATGTGTACATATAAACATTTTTACCTTAATGAGACCCTTAAATTTTCATTTTCTAATTTACTTTTTTGGGCTTCTCTTGTGTCTTGTATTTGGACTTCAAATTTTTGGTTTAGGTCTGGCTTATTCCTCAGGAATGCTTGGAAATCTTCTATCTTATTGAACGACCATTTTTGCCCTGAAAGTATATACTCAGTTTTGGTAGATATGTGACTCTGGGTTGTAAGCCCAAATCATTTTGCCTTCCTGAATATCATACTCCATGCCTTTCAATCCTTTAATATAGAAGCTATAAGGTCCTCTTTGATTCTGATTGTTGTATAGATTGTACAGATGAAAAATTTGAAACACCTGAGCTACATTCCCAGCATACTTTTAAGTTACATCCTCATTTTACATAAGGATGCTTAGGAGATAAATTTGACTGAATCTCACACTGTGGGGCTTTCTTTTTTTGGAGCTTGTTGGTAAAGTGCTGCAGGTGTGAATCTCTGTTTCTCTTTGCTCTGCTCACTTGACTGAAATAACCTTTTATCTTTTCTCTATTTTTTAATTTATTATTAAAATTCCTATATATTTTTTCAATACTAGGAGTATTTATTTATTTTTACTCCTACAAAATCCTTGGTATTTGAATGATTTCTTTCTGGCTGCTTCTAGGATTTTTTTCCCTTGCTTTGGTGGCTCTTGAATTTAGCTATTATATTCCTGGAAGTTGTCATTTGAAGGTTTCTTTATGGAAGTGATCTCTTAATTCTTCTTTTTAAATTTTATTTTCTTGTTCCAGGATTTCTGGGTAGTTACCTTTGATAATTTCTTGTAATATTATATCCAAGGTTTTTTCTTGATCATGGCTTTGAGGTAGTCCAATAATTGTCAAATTGTCTCTCTGTCATCTATTTTCTAGGTCAGTTGTTTTTTCAGTAAGATATTGAATGTTTTCCTACATTTTTTCATTTCTTGATTCTGCTTTATTATTTCTTGATTTCTTATGAAATTATTAGTTTCTAGATTGTCAGTTCTGACTTTTAAGGCCTGATTTTTCTCTGTCAGTTTTTGTTTTTCCTTTTTTAATTGGTTCATTTCTTCTTGCATTACTTTTATTTCTTCTTGTAACACTTTCCTTTCTCCTTACATCACTCAGTTCTCTTTCCCCATTCATCTTCTTCCTCTCTTAATTAGTTTTTGAAGTCCTTTTTGAGTTCTTCCAGAATCTCTGTCCAATCCATATTTTTCTTTTGGACTTTCTGTGTGTTTCCTTTGCTTTCACTGTCCCCTTCTATGACTATACCTTTCTCTTTGTCTCCATAATGATTATTTAGAATTAGGTGCTTTTTTTGTGGCTTGCTCATTTTTCCTAAGCAATTATAGGTAGGCTTCAGGGAACAATTTGATGGTCTGAGGGCTGAGAACTCTAAGATCCCTCACTCCATGCTGATTCATTTGACCCTTCTGCTGCTGATAGCTTAAAGACTTGCCTCATGCTTAGGATAAGCTTTTGATCTCACTCTTATCTGATCGGGGACTGATCAAATTCTAGCCTCAAACTTAGTCTCAAGTTTTTCATCTCACTATGTACTTAGTCAGGTACAACCTTGATTGCCCTGTCTTAGAGTTCTACCCTGAGCTTTAGGCAAAAAAAATCAGTACTTAGTACTCAGTACTATCATCCACCCCATAGTGCTAATTAAGTACTTGTCCCAAACCCAGACTACAATTCCCTGGGGTGGGACTTTGCACTTCTCCACAGGTTTGAAATTTAATTGGGTGTTGTATAGCTTGTACCTGTATTCGCTCAGGCAATATCTCAGCATCTGGATGTTGGCTCAGACAGGTTCCCAAACATCGAACCTCGGAAAGCAGATGTGGGGTGTGCAGGGGTATGATTAACTCTTGGCTTGCTCTTCCCTCCTTGCTACAGTTTCTTGCTGGGTCTGCTCTCCTCTCACCACAGTGTCCCAAATGTTCATTGTATACCTTTTGGGTTTTTCTTTTCTTGAAAGTTGTTTCATTTGCTCTCCTTATTGGTTCTTTCACTCCTGTATTCATTTTGTGGTGATATTTTAATCTTGGTCAGAGAAGATTCTTATGGAGGCACAGAGGTGCTGAGGATTACTCTGCCATCTTGGTCCACCCCTGGAAGTCATAATTAACTCTTAATATTTATTCTAAACCTGAAACATTTAATCACAACTGAAAGTTAAAGGGTTTACTTTGTTTACTTCTTATCACAGACAAAACTGTTTTTAGATGTTAAAGTCATATTTATGATGATATCAACACTAATGGTTTTCTTATCCCTGGGTAAGAACAGCATAGTGTAGTGGAAGGCTATCTCTTGGCCAGACGTTCTGGTGTGAATAGGAGGAAAATACACAATTTCATTAGCTTTGCAGGGTTGGTCACTTCTCCTGAACTGCCTAAGTTCTCCAAACCTCTTGGGTTTTGTTGTTGTTGTTGTTCTGTAGTTTCAGTCATGTTTGACATTTTGTGACCCCATTTGGGTTTTTTTTTATAAAGATACTAGAGTATTTTGACATTTCCTTCTAGAGTATATTTTACAGATTTGGAACTGAGGCAATTTTAGTGACTTGCCCAAAATCACAAAGTTAGTAAATGTCTGAGACCACATTTGAACTCAGTAAGATGAGTTTTCCTAATTTTTAGGCCTAGCACTCCATCTGCTGCACCACCTGGCTGACCTGTGAATTTTAAAACTACCACACCCTACTCAGACTTTACTTTAGAAGGTCTGATTTAGCTATCTCCTGATTAATAACAATGGAGATACTTGATTTAACAGAATCAAGTCATAGGAACTCTACATGTCTCCACCCTACTTAGTTTAACAAGGTCAGGAATGCCTGTACCATACTCAAGGATTAAGTATTTGAGAAAATGGCCTTCAACAGACATGTGCAGAAACAGCGGACAGACCCCTGGGCAGTCCTAAGTCAAGCTAAGCTAACATTGGTACAGATGAGACACAGGAAAGTGACGTAAAACCATCTATATAGGGCAAGTCACTTGCTCTCTTCGGCCTCTTTTCCTGGAGAGGAATCTCTGGCTGGCAGCATGCTAAGCATTCTGACGTCTTGGCATGGTGGCAGCTATTTGTCTGAGTTTGGGCGGTGATTTTGCCCTTGAGCTAATTCACATTCAGGCAACTTGGCTGAGCCCTATTGGAGTTCAGATTGATTCCTTCCTCTTTTTCTCTCCAAAACCTTACCTTGCCTCTAATCTACCCACCCGGCACAAGCCAGGCAGGAGAAATCCTACACCCTTTTCCTTCTCCCTTCTTCTTAAATTTCTTTCCACTATATTAATTAAATCACCATAAATTTCTAGACTGACTTGGGTAAAATTTTTTGTTGTTATTTGGGATATCCATGGTGGCCAATAATTAATATAGTTTAGGTCACAAAGGTAAAATTATCTGTTACATTTTTGGCTGACCATGTTGGTTGTAATGAAATACCCTTAATCTTCTTGCAAAAGCCAATGTGTTGCTAGGCGCATTGATAAAAAGCCAAATTAGGGGCAGTCCCCTTTGTCATAAAAGTGTACATTTACAATAAATGTTCAATCAAACTTCAGTTCAATCAACCACACCAAAAGTTCATTTTTTACCTTTTTGATATAGTGTAGGTTTTCTGGCATCTTTCTGCAACAGATCATTCTCTGGATTTAGGAGTTAGCAAGCTTCTTCCTTGAAGATCTTTCTCGAACAAAAAAATTCAAAGTCTTGGATTTTATTATAATACAGTCCCCCCTGAAGTGGGTGTTAAAAAACATCCAGTTCAGCTCAGGATGCATTGTTGAGTTATGGGGGTATATGAGTCAATTACTAAAAGAATTTAAAAACAACAAAAACAAATAAAAAAAACAAAAATGTAAAGGGAGAAAAAAAGGAAGAAAGTTAAACTTTTGGAAGAAAAAAAATTTCAAAATCAGAATCAAAATACCAAAATCTATCTATATATATATATATAAAATGTTGAGTAAGCAAGAATAAATTCATAATATGCCCTTGAACAGGTCCAATTTAAAGTAATTTCTATCCCACAAGTTTGTAGGACAGGATGCAGTAATATTTTAGTTATCCATTTGCAGCCAAGACAATAGGAAGTTGCCATACTATAAGAAGGAAAGGAACTAGAATTATATTTTGATAGGGAAGCATCATTCCCTGATCTGATTTTTGTCATTCTTAGGGATATAGGGAGCTAGGATGATAGTGAAATTTTGGTACTTCTCTGAGTACTTCACAAAGAGTGTAGATACAAGAAAGTCCTATGATTTAACATGTGTCAAGCGTCGCAACCTCGAGTATCACACTATTTTTTCCTATGTGCTCTTTTTGGCACTATTCAGTTTAAATCTGTGCTTCTTGTTTTTATCCCTTTTTCTGGAATCAAACACAAACATTAATCACAGCCCCATAACATTTTATCAATAAATGGCAGGTTCCCATAGTTTAAAGCTTTTGGGTATGCATTGACATTATAACAACTATACATATATGTGTGTATGTATACATATATTAAACTTATATTACTGCAAAAAACATATTATTTGTATGTACCTTTAGTACAAGAAATGAGGAAAGGGGAAAAAATAAAATATTCTAATCAAAATAAAAGCAATAATAAAAAAAATAAGGGAATAAATCAGGAATTTACTGTGTTCTCGAAAAAATAGTATCCACTTGTCAGTGGATTATTATCTCCAATTCATGTGATAGGATATAGTCAATCAGTCTCAGCAGAAGATGCTCTCTTTACATGTGAGCAATGAATCCAAGAGTCCTTCTCTCCAATCTTTAAAGATGTTGGAGTAGTTAATATTTGGTATTGTCCTTCCCAGGAAGGCTGAGTTGCTCCAGTATGCTGGAAATTCTTAATATACACCTTGTCTCCTAGCTTCAGGTCATGAAATGAAACGTCTAGTGGTCCAGCTTGTACTGCAGCTCTGGATTTATAGAGTTCATGCCATTTGTGCTGTAATTCCTATATATAGGAAGCAATAGTAGTATCTCCCCATAATAGTGATGTATATGCAGGAGAGAATGGCTTAGCCTGTATAGGTGGATGTCCAAAAAGCATCTCAAATGGTGAGATGTGTAGGTCTCTTCTAGGCCTCCTTCTAAGATAAAATGGGGCTATAGGGAGAATTTCAGGCCATTATAAATGTGTCTCAGTGCATCATTTGCCAATCATAGCTTTAAGTTCTTTATTTATTTTTTTCAATTTGGTCTGAGCTCTGGGGATGATATGGCACCATAAATTTCCAGATTGGTTTAGGTAATTTTTTTTATTTGGGATATCCATGGCAGCCAATAATTAATATATTTTAGGTCACAATACTAAAATTATCCTTTACAGACCTCAGGCCATACTTTTACTAATCACTTCCCATTCCTGTGGGGATCTTTTAGTATTCAAATTTTCCATCTCTCACTGTCTATAGTTTCCTTATTTCCAGTCCCCTCAACCTAATACAACTCCACTTCCATTAATGTCACACTATAAAACTTACCCAAGTTTAGGGTTAGCCAGGAAATGGAAATAGTGAGATTCAGGATCAAGTAAAATAATTTAACAACAAACTACTTCCACCAGTAGTGAATTTAGCCCATTTACACTCTTCACATCCTATTTGATTCTTATCCAGATCTCTTTCTAAGTCTTACATAGGTGATCTAATACATTGAGTAATATCAATGAAATGCAAAATCTGAAATAGTTTTAGAAAAAATTTGTCATTAGGCTAAGGAGAAAGCCAGAAAAAAAGGCACAGCTCCTGGTTTGCTATAAGTTCAAACAAGGTCATCAGAACATTTGCCTGATTGGTTTTAATTGCTAATAGGACAGTTTGAGATAGCAATGTAATTTGAGAAACACAAAACACAAGCTTTGGGTGGACCTGATACAAGTACTGAGTAAGATCCAAACATTCCTTAACAACCATCCAGTTTTCCTGGTGCATCTCTTCACATCAGCCTGATCTTTACAGTAAGCTTTTGGTTTAGACAGTCTCTAGCCTCATAAAGCTAGGTTCAAATGATATTAATAAATGACAAATAAAAAATTATTTTCCTCATACTACCAATGCAACAACAGTCAAAGTTGTAGATCTTTTGTTACTCCTCACTTTTGCTGCACAAAAATCACACCTCCTTTTCTAGTCATATCTGTTCTTTCATACCACGTTTTATATATTTAAGCCCTGATAAGAGACTGCAGGTTATTTATACTCACCACAAGTCTTTTATTTTCCCTTTGGTTCACCTCAAATAGTAATTCTTTTGAGATGTTATAGTTATATTATTTGAATTACAATGTGAATACCAATATTTATTTGCTTTTTGGAGAGAGGGTGGGTGGCTGGCCATATTGAGCTGTTGAGAATTATTTAAAGGGTTATTCTACGCATTGTTTTAAATATAATACACCTGGGTAAACATGGCTGCAACTAGACTCGAATCGCTTCCTCTCCCCGGCACCGAACGAAATAGACTACCTCAAAAGAGCATAAAAATCACCTTTGGAAGAATGGAGGGACTCTCCAGTATGCAACAGAAATGAAGGTATGTCAGGTTTGAACATTTCCATACTATAAGAAGGAGGAAAAGCTTGCACAAAAACATGAACTGAGCCGCCCTTCCCCGCCCCCCCACATCCTCCACCAAACCAGAGTAAGGTATCAGCTCGCTCACTGGGACAGCGAGTGAGTGAGGAAGTCTCTGTCTGGGGGGGCACACCAGGGTCCTTGGGATCTAAAGACTGCTAGGAAATGACCTTTCAAGGCGGTTTCACGGGAGAATCCTGTGCTGAGCACAGGGGCCTCTGAGCCGAAGACAGGGGCGGTTGCGCTGAGCAAAGGGGCCTGCACTCTAAGAAATCTCGGAGACTGGGAAGAACTAGTCTGAGGCAACCTAAATTCACAGAAAACCCGCCCATACCACCCAGACCCTAGACCAAAAAGGAAAGGGGAATAAAACCACCAAAGGAATGGCTCACAGGGCCCAAAATCAAGCCTCCAAGAAGAAAGGGGGATAAGTGACTATTGAAAACTTTTATGGTGGGAGTACCCACGGAAAAGAAGAGAAGGAAGATGAAATCCAAACAAAATCAAAACATGCCTCCCAAAATGGAAACTATCCACAAGCTCTGGAAGAACTCAAATTGGAGCTTATCCAAAAGATGGAAAACTTCTGGAAAGAAAAATGGGAGAAAGAGATCAGCAGTCTGATAGACAAGACTTCACAATTGGAGAAAGAGCTGGAAGTATCTAATAGAAGGGCAGACAAAGATGAAAAGCAAAACCAGTCCTAATGACCAGAATTAAGCAACTGGAAGACAATAAGCTTGCAAAACAGCAAGAATTTAAAAAAAGCCAAAAAATTAATGAATTAGAAGAAAACATATCTCACTGAAAAGGTCACAGACCAGGAAAACAGAGGAAGAAGAGACAACGTGAGAATTATTGGTCTGACCGAAAAAGCAGAGATAAACAAAAATCTCGATGCTATACTACAGGAGATTATAGAAGAAAATTGCCCACATGTTCTGGAGCAAGGGGGCAAAATAGAAATACAAAGGGTTCATAGAACACCCTCTGTACTAAATCCCCAAAAGACAACCCCCAGGAATGTAATCTCCAAATTCAAGAGGTTCCAAGAAAAGGAGAAAATCCTACAAGAAGCCAATAAGAGGAGCTTCAGATACAAGAGGGCTCCCATAAGCATCACAGATGACTTAGCAGCTAACACACTAAGAGACCGAAAAGCATGGAACACAATATTTAGAAAGGCAAGAGAGCTGTGTCTCCAACCAAGAATCAACTACCCAGCAAAACTGACTATGTACTTCCAGGGTATGGGCATTCAACAAAATAGAAGATTTCCAAGCATTTGCTAAGAAAAGACCAGAACTTAGTGGAAAATTTGATATCAAATCACAGAAAGCAAGAGAAACATGAAAAGGAAAATATGAAAGAAAGGGAAAAGGAGATGAATCTTATCTTTTTCTTTAAATCAAACTCTCTTCTATAAGGATTATATTTACACCAAATTATATATACTAATATGTGAGGAAAATGTATTGTGTAACTCTCAAAAATTGTATGCATCATGAGAGTAGTTAGAAGAATCATGCATAGGGAAAGATTGGGGCATCAAGAAGATTTGGTGAAAGGGGGAGCAAAGTAAGAAAAAGGGAGGGGAGGAATCGTCGATAATACTAAGATTTACTTTAAGAAATGGGGGGGGACTAAATAGAATAATACATACAAAGATACACATGGGAAGGGGAGGGGACGAACTCTCATAAGAGAAGGAGAGGAAGAGAGCGTGAAGTGGTATTACTTAAACCTTACTCTCAGTGAAATCAACTCTGAAAAGGAAGGACATCTAGATCCAGTAGGATCCTGAATTCTATTTTATCCAACAACTTAAGAAAGAAAGGAAAATTAAGGAGGGGGGAGGAAGGAGGGAGTAAAAAAAGGGATGGAAGGAAAGGGGGGAGGGGAAGGGAGCATAAAAAGGGAAAGGCTAGTAAGGGAAGCATATCAAGGGAGGAGACTAGGGGGACTGACCTAAAGTAAATCACTGGTTCAAAAGGATATAGCTAGGTAAGAAAGGTCAGAACTAGGGGAAGATATCAAAATGCCAGGAAATCCACAAGTGACAATCATAACTTTGAACATGAATGGGATGAACTCACCCATAAAACTTAGACAAATAGCAGATTGGATTAGAACCCAAAACCCTACTATTTGTTGCCTTCAAGAAACACATATGAGGTGGGTTGATACTCACAAGGTTAGAATTAATGGATGGGCCTTTTGGGCCTCAACTGATAGAAAGAAGGCAGGCGTTGCAATCGCGATATCTGACAAAGCCAAAGCAAAAATAGACCTGATCAAAAGGAATAGGGAAGGTAAATATATTATGTTACAAGGGAGTATAGACAATGAGGAAATATCACTAATCAACATGTATGCACCAAATGGTATAGTATCCAAATTTTTAATGGAGAAACTAGGAGAATTGAAGGAGGAAATAGACAGTAAAACCATATTAGTGGGAGACTTGAACCAACCACTATCAAATTTAGATAAATCAAACCAAAAAATAAATAAGAAAGAGGTAAAAGAGGTGAATGAAATCTTAGAAAAATTAGAGTTAATAGACATATGGAGAAAAATAAATAGGGACAAAAAGGAATACACCTTCTTCTCAGTACCACATGGCACATTCACAAAAATAGATCATAAACTAGGTCACAGAAACATGCTACTCAAATGCAGAAAAGCAGAAATAATAAATGCAACCTTTTCAGATCATAAAGCAATAAAAATATTGATCAGTAAGGGTACATGGAGAGCCAAATCAAAAATTAATTGAAAATTAAATAATATGATACTACAAAATCTGTTAGAGAAGAAATCATAGAAACAATAATTTCATTGAGGAAAATGGCAATGGTGAGACATCCTTTCAAACCTTATCGGATGCAGCCAAAGCAGTAATCAGAGGACAATTCATATCCATGAGTGCATATATTAACAAATTAGGGATGGTAGAGATCAATGAATTGGAAATGCAAATCAAAAAACTTGATAACAAACAAATTAAAAACCCCCAGAAGAAAATCAAACTAGAAGTCCTAAAAATTAAGGGAGAAATTAATAAAATTGAAAGTGATAGAACTATTGAACTAATAAACAAGACTAGAAGCTGGTACTTTGAAAACAGACAAAATGGACAAAGTACTGGTCAATCTAATAAAAAAAGGAAAGAAGAAAGGCAAATTAACAGCATCGAGGATGAAAAGGGGGACCTCACCTCCAATGAAGAGAAAATTAAGGCAATCATTAAAAACTACTTTGCCCAACTATATGGCAATAAATATACCAACCTAAGTGATATGGATGAATATTTACAAAAATATAAATTGCCTAGACTAATAGAAGAAGAAATAGATTTCTGAAATAATCCCATATCAGAAAAAGAAATCCAACAGGCCATCAAAGAACTTCCTAAGAAAAAATCCCCAGGGCCTGATGGATTCACCAGTGAATTATATCCAACATTCAAAGAACGGCTAATCCTAATACTATACAAACTATTTGACATAATAGGCAAAGAGGGAGTTCTACCAAATTCCTTTTATGACACAAACATGCTACTGATTCCAAAGCCAGGCAGGTCAAAAACAGAGAAATAAAATTATAGACCAATCTCCCTAATGAATATAGATGCAAAAATCTTAAATAGGATACTAGCAAAAAGACTCTAGCAAATGATCAGAAGAGTCATTCACCATGATCAAGTAGAATTTATACCAGGCATGCAGGGCTGGTTCAATATTAGGAAAACCATCTACATAATTGACCACATCAACAAGCAAACCAACAAAAATCACATGATTATTTCAATAGATGCAGAAAAAGCCTTTGATAAAATACAACACCCATTCCTATTAAAAACACTAGAAAGCATAGGAATAGAAGGGTTGTTCCTAAAAATAATAAACAATATATATCTAAAACCATCAATTAATATCATCTGAAATGGGGATAAACTAGATGCATTCCCAATAAGATCAGGAGTGAAACAAGGATGCCCATTATCACCTCAATTATTTGACATTGTACTAGAAACACTAGCAGTAGCAATTAGAGAAGAAAAAGAAATTGAAGGCATTAAAATAGGCAAGGAGGAGACCAAGTTATCACTCTTTGCGGATGACATGATGGTCTACTTAAAGAATCCTAGCGATTCAACCAAAAAGCTAATCGAAACAATCAACAACTTTAGCAAAGTTGCAGGATACAAAATAAACCCACATAAGTCATCAGCATTTCTATATATTTCCAAAAAAGCTCAGCAGCAAGAACTAGAAAGAGAAATCCCATTCAAAATCACCTTAGACAAAATAAAATACTTAGGAATCTATCTCCCTAAACAAACACAGGAACTATATGAACACAACTACAAAACACTCTCCACACAATTAAAACTAGACTTGAACAATTGGAAGAACATTAACTGCTCATGGGTAGAAAGAGCCAAAATAATAAAAATGACCATCCTACCCAAACTCATTTATCTATTTAGTGCCACATCCATTGAACTTCCAAATTTTTTTTTTTACTGATTTATAAAAAACCATAACAAGGTTCATTTGGAAGAACAAAGGATCAAGGATATCCAGGGAAATAATGAAAAAAATACAGAGGAAGGGGGCCTTGCAGTCCCAGATCTCAGACTATATTATAAGGCAGCGGTCATCAAAACAGTTTGGTACTGGCTAAGAGACAGAAAGGAGGATCAGTGGAATAGACTTGGGGTAAGTGACCTCAGCAGGACAGTATATGACAAACCCAAAGATCCCTGTTTTTGGGACAAAAATCCACTATTTCATAAGAACTGCTGGGAAAATTGGAGGACAGTGTGGGAAAGATTAGGTTTGGATCAACACCTCACACCCTACACCAAGATAAATTGAAAATGGGTGAATGACTTGAACATAAAGAAGGAAACTATAAGAAAATTAGGCAAACACAGAATAGTATACATGTCAGACCTTTGGGAAGGAAGAGGCTTTAAAACCAAGCAAGACTTAGAAAGAGTCACAAAATGCAAAATAAATAATCTGGAATACATCAAATTAAAAAGGTTTTGTACCAGCAAAACCAATGTAAGTAAAATCAGAAGGGAAGAAACAAATTGGGAAACAATCTTTATAAAAATCTCTGACAAAGGTTTAATTACTCAAATTTACAAAGAGCTAAATCAGTTGTACAAAAAATCAAGCCATTCTCCAATTGATAAATGGGCAAGGGAGATGAACAGGCAGTTCTCAGCCAAATAAATCAAAACTATTAATAAGCACATGAAAAAGTGCTATACTTCTCTTATTATCAGAGAGATGCAAATCAAAACAACTGTGAGGTATCACCTCATACCTAGCAGATTGGCTAATATGACAGCTATGGAAAGTAATGAATGCTGGAGGGGATGCGGCAAAGTAGGGACACTAATTCATTGTAGGTGGAGTTGTGAATTGATCCAACCATTCTGGAAGTCAATTTGGAACTATGCCCAAAGGATACTAAAAGACTGTCTGCCCTTTGATCCAGCAATAGCACTGCTGAGTTTGTACCCCAAAGAGATAATAAGGAAAAAGACTTGTACAAGAATATTTATAGCTGCTCTCTTTGTGGTGGCCAAAAATTGGAAAATGAGGGGATGCCCTTCAATTGGGGAATGGCTGAACACATTGTGGTATATGTTGGTGATGGAATACTATTGTGCTAAAAAGGAATAATAAATTGGAGGAATTCCATGGAGTCTGGAACAACTTCCAGGAAGTGATGCAGAGTGAAAGGAGCAGAACCAGGAAATCATCATACATAGAGACTGATACACTGTGGTACAATTGAAGGTAATGGACTTCTCCATTAGGGTCAATGCAATGTCCTTGAACAATCTGCAGGGATCTAAAAAACACTATCTACAAGCAGAGGATAAACTGTGGGAGTAAAAACACCGAGGAAAAGCAACTGATTGACTACAGGGGTGGAGTGGTTATGCCTGAGGAGAGACTCTAAATGAACACTCTAATGTAAAAACCAACAACACGGAAATGGGTTCAAATCAAGAACACAAGTGATACCAAGTGGAATCATGCTTTGGCTATGGGAGAGGTGGTGGGAGAGGAGTTTGGAGGAAAAGAAAATGATCTTTGTTTCCAATGAATAATGTTTGGAAATAGCCAAATAAAATAATGTTTAAAAAAATATAATCTACCTTAGCTGCCTCCTATTTAATACTGGGCTCAGCTTCATGCCTATATATAATGCGTGTTTTAGCAAAATGTACTGATGGAATAACATACTGTCAGTTTCTTCTCCCAACTGCAATCTTGGCTAGTGGCCTTGATTACCAAATATTTCTTATACAAATACCTAGGTCAGGGGGCAGCTGGGTAGTTCAGTGGATTGAGAGCTAGGCCTAGCGATGGGAGGTCCTAGGTTCAAATCTAGCCTCAGACACTTCCCAGCTGTGTGACCCTGGGCAAGTCACTTGACCCTCATTGCCTAGCTCTTACCACTCTTCTGCCTTGTAGCCAATATTGACTCCAAGATGGAAGGTAAGGGTTTAAAAAAAAAATACCTAGGTCAATCTCTTGAATATCCATGGTGTTAGGGGGTTGATCCAATCAGCACCTTTACTCAGTAAGAGCATCTTGATGAAGAACATCTTCAGTCAATAAGGAATCCCTCTTCATCTTAAAATTTTGAAAAGAAGTGGGATGATCATACCAAGACAGAGATGTTACCATAGATAAAGGATATTAAGTATTAAGACTGATGAAGATAGATTGATATTAGAAGAATGAACTCAGTGGGAGCAGGTCCGTGAAGCAGATGAAGAGATATTGTCTAGGGTCTGGGAGAAGTTTCAGGTGCTAAAAGAATAAAGTTCAGGTTTAGCGAAGAAATTATGGGGATTTGTCACACTCTTCCTCTGGCAGCTTATATGTTTTAATGTCCTATCTTCTAGCTTACCCTAAATAAACTTCAGCTAAATACCTTTGTCAGAATATTAATCTAGACATATTCAGAAATGTGTTCAATCAAGATATTCAAATGCTAATCAAAAGTAATTCATTCACTCTTAAAATAAAGTAAAAACTAGAAATAAAATTGTAAGATTAGGAAAGTATCCTCCCCTGTGTGATTTGATCCATTCCCTGTCTTGTGAATTCTGTAATTTCTCTCCCTGATGACCTAAATTTTAAACATCTAAAGTCAGCTTTCTGTCTTTCACAGTTTTTATTTCAGTTGCAGATATGAAAATTTCATTAGAATTTCTAAAGAGTCATCAGTTAAAAATACAGCACTTTTTACTCCAAGAAATGATAAAGGAATAATTGAGTTAGTATAAAGAAAGGGGGAAATGGAGGAAGCATCATGGTCTATGTCGTTTTATTTAAACAGTTTTTTGCTTTAAGAGTTGTATTTTTTTTAATGTTGTGGTTGTTCACTTGTATCAGACATGCCCAAGTCTTTTGATCCCAATTCTGGGATTTTCTGCATAAAGATACTGGAGTGCTTTGTCATTTCCTTTTCCATTTCATTGACTTACTCAGGGTCACACATAAGTTTTTTGTTTTCAAGTAATATGGTTTAATAGATCAAAAGCTTGTGATTTCTTCTGATGCATAGCTTCCAACATATCTATCCTTTTGTAGGTGACATTCTTGAATTGTGGTCAAAACCAAAAAAGTCACCATGTGATGGCCAACCTACTGGTGATATCTCCAAACTTCTCTGTGTTAATTTTCAGATGACATGTATACAATCCAACTCTGAAGCTTTACTTGAAACCTCTTCAGCTTGGTTACATCTATCAACATTTGCACTCCGCTGGTATAACTTTTTTTTAAACATTATTTTATTTGGTCATTTTCAAACATTATTCCTTGGATACAACGATCATTTTTTCCCCCCACCCCCCATAACCCCTCCCATAGCCAACGGGGGATTCCACTGGGTATCACATGTGTCCTTGATTCAAACTCATTTCCATGTTGTTGGTATTTACATTAGGGTGTTCATTTAGAGTCTCTCCTCAGTCATAACCCCTCCACCCCAGTAGTCAAGCAGTTGCTCTTCTTTGGTGTTTTTACTCCCACAATTTGTCCTCTGCTTGTGGATAGTGTTTTTTCTCCTAGATCCTTACAGAATGTTCAGGGACGTTGTATTGACACTAATAGAGAAGTCCATTACCTTCTATTGTACCACAGTGTTTCAATCTCTGTATACAATGTTTTCCTGGTTCTGCTCCTTTCGCTCTGCATCACTTCCTGGAGGTTGTTCCAGACTCCATGGAATTCCTCCACTTTATTATTCCTTTTTAGCACAATAGTATTCCATCACCAACATATACCACAATTTGTTCAGCCATTCCCCCAATTGAAGGGCATCCCCTCATTTTCCAATTTTTTGCCACCACAAAGAGTGCAGCTATGAATATTCTTGTTCAAGTCTTTTTCCTTATTATCTCATTGGGGTACAAACCCAGCAGTGCTATGGCTGGATCAAAGGGCAGACAGTCTTTTAGCGACCTTTGGGCATAGTTCCAAATTGCCCTCCAGAATAGTTGGATCAATTCACAACTCCACCAGCAATGAATTAATGTCCCTACTTTGCCACATCCCCTCCAGCATTCATTACTTTCCTTTGCTGTCATGTTAGCTAGGTGTAAGGTGGTACCTCAGAGTTATTTTGATTTGCATCTCTGATTATAAGAGATATAGAGCACTTTTTCATGTGCTTATTAATAGTTTTGATTTATTTGGCTGAAAACTGCCTGTTCATGTCCCTTGCTCATTTATCAATTGGAAAATTGCTTGATTTTTTGTACAACTGATTTAGCTCTTTGTAAATTTGAGTAATTAGACCTTTGTCAGAGGTTTTTGTTATGAAGATTGTTTTCCAGTTTGTTGCTTCCCTTCTCATTTTGGTTTTGTTGGTTTTGTTTGTACAAAAACTTTTAAATTTGATGTAATCAAAATTGTTTATTTTCATTTTGTGACTCTTTCTATGTCTTGCTTGGTTTTAAAGTCTTTCCCTTCCCAATGGTATGACATGTATACTATTCTGTGTTCACCTAAATTACTTATAGTTTCCTTCTTTATGTTCAAGTCATTCACCCATTCTGAGTTTATCTTGGTGTAGGGTCACTGGTATAACTTTTGAAAAAACAGGTTTACCTCCAATCCATGATAAATTATCTTAATAATCCATTAGAATAAGTATATACAATAACAAGAAACATATTGCAGAGAATGAAGTTAGCTGTAATGATCCTTTCTCTTTGCAACTGTTCGTATTCGCCTAATGATGATGTTTTTTTCTTTGCTAAATTCACAGCCCTATAAATGTTTCTACTAGAAGGTATCTTTAAAAAGAAAGCCATTGTGATTAGATGGTTTGACTTCAAGATATTATTATTCTGGCTTCTCAAACTTCAAATAAGCTGCAACTCAGTAATGCTAGATGTGCAGGTAGAGTTTTATTTTATTCAAATGAATGATATTACAGAAGGCATAAACACCTGAATTTAAGCAATCAGCTGATTAAAGTAAGAAATTTTCCTACAATCTCATCCACCTCATCTTCTATAAATAAGCTCTTAATCAATTTCAAAGTCTCATAAGCCTTTTGTTACCTCTTGCATAAAGGGCAAATGACACTATACAAAAGTATTTTAAAAAATTACATGACACCCCTTGAACAGTGTATAAAAATAGTTGTCAGTACAGGAGTGCATTTAGTAAGATATTGGAAGTTTTCAACTGTGGAGAACCCTAATTCAGAGAAAATAGCTTTTAAGCTAGAAACTTTACCTCCCTCCTCATTTGCCATGTCATCAAATAACGGAGACTAGTAGGAGAAATGGCATCTAACTGAAACAAAGAGACTTATTAAAGGCAAGCTCTTAAGGGAGGAAAGGCTGTCCCTAACAGTTTGGGGAGAGATACACCAAGAAGAATCATGGAAAAAACAGGAACAAAGGTTGATACAAAAGAATAACCACGTGAGGAGAAAGCAGCTTCCAGAGAACAAGAGAAGAGTTATAGATGGGACCTCAGTTGCATTGCTTCCTTCGGCCCTGCCATTTTGACTACAACATCTCCCTTCATTCCTTTTTCAGTCATTCCAATTTGTGCTTCTTTTTAATGATTGTAAAATTTACCATATTAATGTTATTACGTGTATTTTTCTCTTGGTTTACTTTGTATCAGTTCATGAAAATGCCCTTATGTTTCTTTGCATTACTAATGTGGGTATCAAATAATATTACACTTTTTTACTACATAATAATACAATAATAATCTACTAAAGCTGTACATTATTGTTTGACAGAGCTTTTTAGCCATTTCCTCCATCAGTGGATGCCCAATTTGTTTCTAGCTCTGTTACCACAAAGAGTATATAGCTGTGAACATTTTGGTTATCTGTTGGATATTTGTTTTTGCCTTTGCTCCTCCTCTCCTTAGCTAACCTCCTTAAAAAAGCCATTTACAATAAATACCTCCACATTCTTTCCTCTCTCTTCCACACTTTCTGTAGTCTGGCTTCTAAACTCTTCAGTGAAACAAAAAAGCTCCCTCTAAAGATAATAAACATAATGTCTTACTCATTTTTTAACTTTGTCCATCATTTCTTAATATTCTTCTCCTGGACACTATTTTCTAGGTTTTCTTGAACTGCTTTCTATTGGTTCTACTTCTACCCAAGGCTCTGTTCTGGACTTTTTTCTTTACCATTCATACTGTTTCACTTCATGATCTTCCATTGGTTTGATTATTGTTCGTCTTCCTATTTGCATGTCCAAAATGAACTGTACCTATCTTTCATCATCTTTGCCAACATTCGTGGTGTAAGGTGAAATGTCAGAATGTTTTCATTCTGACTATTATTGTTGTGAAACATGTTTTCCATAGCTCATTTTTAATTTATAATTCTTTTTTTGAAAATTTAAATTTTATTAAATGACATCTATTAAAAACAGTCTTTTGGAACTCTTATGTATTTGAGTCATTTTCCTATACATTTTGAATGTTAAGTATTTATCAATGACATTTGATACAAATATTTTCCCCCTCTCTTGTCTTCCTTCCTTTCACTGGTTTGATTTGTGCAAAAGCTTTTTAATTTGACCTGTATTTCCTATTTTATCTTTAATGATCACCTCTATTCTTGGTTTTGGTAAGGATTCTCTGCCTAGTCATTATTGTGAAAGTTATTTCCTCTCATTCCCTTTCAATATGTTTTTTTGTGATTCATTTATACTTGAGTGCTAAAAGTCATTTTGAGCTCAATTTGGTCTATGATAGAAAATGTTTGTCTATATTTAATTTCTGTTAAACTCTTTTCCAGTTTCCTAAAGACCAAATAGTGATACCCTGCCCAATACTTTTTATACATTGTAATATCAAGTATAAACTAGGCCTACTATTCCAGTGTCCTTACTCCTTATTTTCTTCTATATACTCTGTGATACATTGATAATGGTCTCCTTACTTTATCTTGCATACAACAATCAGGCTGTTGAATGTCCATTTTGGCTGACTTTCTCCTATGCCTGGAATATTCTTTCTTCATCTCCCATCTTCTAGTTTACCTGGCTTTCTTCAAGTCTCAACTAATGTCCCATTTTTTTTTCAAAAATGTAATTTTACTTTAAGATTACCTCAAATTTATCCTATATTAAGCCTTAGTGCCTTCACTCTTAGAATATCTTCAATTTTTACAGTATGTATCTTATCCATGGTTGTTTGTCTCCCTTAATAGCTTGAGATATAAACTCCTTGAGAACAGAGATCCAGTTTTGTTTTTTGGTTTTGCTTTTATTTATATTCCCATTACTTAGTACAATAACTCACACATAATAGGTTCTTAACAATTGCTTTTTTAATTGCCTTGTGAGTGATAAAAACTCCTCAGTGTTTAACAGTTATTCAGCATTCTACTGCATTTCTTTTTTTTTTAGTTATTCCAAAACAGGTAATAACATTTTTAGTTTCTAACCTTTGGCAGTTTGCCCTTTTCTCAACTGCAGTGCTCTCCCTGAAATCTTACTGTATTCTAAATGTATTCTTCTAACCACAGTATAAATCTTTTAGATGAGAGATAGATAACAACTATATGTTATCATCTAGTGTTTATATTAATATGCCATTTCATCTCCTCCATTTTTCCCAGTAATTTTTCTCCCATCTAGAGCCCTTTAACCTATGTCAATATTTTTAATTTTTTATTTATTTAATTATGTAAAGGTATTTTTCTACATGTATATGATTCATTTTCTTTTCCTCCCCTTTTCATTTCCCCCTCCCAGAGCCAACAAGTAATTTCACTGGGTTTTACAAATGTTGTCACTTGATACCTATTTCTATATTATTCATTTTTGCTATAGAGCGTTTTTTTAAGGCCTAAACCCCAAATCACATACCCATATATACATGTGATAAGTGATGTCATAGCTTTCTTATACAAAAGTCCTTCAGGAGTTTTTTCATTACTCCTAGTAGCAAAGTCCATTACATTGAATTTTTCCATGATGTTTTACTTTCTGTGTACATAATGTTCTTCTGGTTCTGCTCATTTCACTCTGTATCAATTCAATGAGGTTCTCCTAGTTCTTATGGAAAGCTTCCAGATCATCAGTCGTAATAGCACAATAGTATTCCATCACCATCAGATACCACAATTTGTCCCAATCAAGGGAAACCCCCTCGTTTTCCAATTTTTTGCCACCACAAAGAATACGGATCTGAATATTTTTGTACAATTGTTTTTCCTTATTATGTCTTTGTGGTACAAATCCAGTAGTGGTATGACTGGTTCAAAGGTTATGCAGCTTTTTAAAGGCCTTTGTGCATAACTCCAAATTGCCTTTCAGAATGGCTAAATTAATTCACAACTCCACCAGCAATGCATTAGTGACCTGATTTTGCCACATCCCCTCCAACATTTATTATTTTCCTTGAGTATCATAATGGCCAATCTGCTAAGTATGAGATGGTACCTCCGTGTTGTTTTGATGTGCATTTCTCTAATTATGAGGGATTTAGAACACTTTTAAATGTGAATATTGATCATTTTGATTTCTTTGTCTGAAAACTTCCTATTCATGTCCCTTGTCAATTGGGGAATGGCTTAATTTTTTGTAGATTTGACTTAGCTCCTTATAAATTTGAGAAATGAGACCTTTGTCAGAGGTTTTTGTTATGAATTTCCCCCCAATTTATTGATTCCCTTCTAATTTTGGTTGCATTGGTTTAGTTTGTACATAAACTTTTAAATTTAACATAATTAAAATTATTCATTTTACTTTTTGTAATGTTCTTTATCTCTTGCTTGGCCTTAAATGCACTACTTTCTCATAGATCTGACAGAAATACTATTCTATAGTCATGTAATTTGTTTATAATTTCCCTATTTATAATTAAGTAATTTGCTCACTCTGAGTTAATCTTGATATATAGGGTATAGGATGTTGATCTAAGCCTAATTTCTCCCATGCTGTTTTCTAATTCTCCCAGCAGTTTTTGTCAAATAGTGGGTTCTTGTCACAAAAACTGGGATCTTTGGGTTTATCAAACACTATCTTGCTACTGTCATTTACTTCAAGTCGATTCCACTGATCCTTCTTTCTGTCTCTTAGCCAGTACCAAATTGTTTTGATGACCACTGCTTTGTAATATAGTTTGAAATCTGGTACTGCAAGGCTAACTTCCTTCACATATTTTTTCATTACTTACCTTGATATTCTTGATCTTTTGTTCTTCCAGATAAACTTTCTAATAATTTTTTCTAATTCTATAAAAAAGTGTTTTGGTAGTGTGATGGGTATGGCACCGAATAAGTGAATTAGTTTAGATAGGATTGCTATTTTTATTATATTAGCTCTCCCTACCCATGAGCAATTGATGTTTTTCCAGTTGTTTAAATCTAGTTTTATTCGTGTGAAGAGTGTTTTATAGTTATTTTCATATAATTCCTGAATTTGTCATGGCAAGTAGATTCCCAGGAATTTTATCTGTATTTTATCTTTTCTAGAGTAATCCTATGTCACTATTTCTGCAGAATAATACCTGAGAGTAAATAATAAAAATTTTTACAATCATTCAGTTTGAGAAGCCCCATCTTAACCAAATATTCTCCTTTTCTCCTTTAGCCTTATTTCTTTATTCAGAAAAATAATCTTGCTAGTGAATAATATTGAAAAGGTTATTTTTTCTAAGGCAGTCTGGCCAAGGGAATAATTCTGTCCTGCTTTTCAGAATTTAACCCAAAACTACTGTACTGTGTTATTCTTACCTTTGAAAGGTCAACATATTATTTTTTCTTCTTCATTGTTGTCCTCTATTTATATATTCATTTGCTTGGCTATAATTCTTTAACTCCATTCTACTTTATCCCTTAGATAGAAAACATATTTCTTTGATATTACATAGCAGTTTAGGTTTCATTTTTAGTACAGTATAATTAACTTCATACTCAGATAATTTAACTTTTACTGCATGCAAGGTCCTACGCTTAGGTTTCAGGACCACAGTGACAAATACGGAAACAGTTCCTGCCCTCCCTGAAGGGATCCAACAAATATGCACACAACCCAACCAAAAAAAAATGAGGAGAGCAGCTGGCAAAAGTAGAAGTAGAGAAAAAAGAAGAAATGCTTTCCAGGCATGAGAAGTAGTCTGTGCATAAGCAGAGTGTAAGGAGAATGAATGTCAATTTTAGGGAACATTTGGTTTTTTATGGGTGGGAGAAAATCATTCATATTTGTAGTTTTGGGGAAGGAAGCATTAATTAAAGAGATATTGAAAATGATCGAGGAAATCTTTTTTTTTTTAATGGCACCATACCAGAAGAGCAGGTACAAATAGGAAGACTCACCTTGGCAAAGTTAAAAACATCTCATTCTCAGAGACTGGTGAATAAAAAAACAGAATGAAAGATAATTTAAAGAAATTTTGAGGTATAGAGGAGAGAAAGATCCAAGACAAAGTATCTTGGATTATCAAGAAGAATAGAATGGAAAGATGACATGCTTTAAGCAGTTTGCGGGAAGAAGAGAACCTAGGAATACCTACTTTAGGTAAGAATATAGCTCAACAGTGCAGAATGAAAGGCTTTACCATTTATTAATGAACGATCAGTTTAGATTAGATACATTTTTGTAATGGATTTCTTTAGCACAACTGTCTGATTTCTTCCAGTAGAAATCCTTGACTTTGCATTTGGCATTTGCCTCTCTCTTCATCTCTATCTTCAATTCTTTTGAACTCATTAAGGCCAAATTGAAATGTTATATCCTTTAAGTCTTCCCTGATCATCCATGTTGGAATTTTGTCCACTTAAATCTTACATATCCTTCTTTAATTAATTATTTATATTTTGTGTTGTTACTTTATTTACATGCCTTTTCCATCTATTAGACTATGTTCTATTAGACCTCCACACAAGCTAACAAATTGATATTCAAGAAGTATGAATCTGATTATAATATTCTCTTGCTCAAAAAGCTTTAGTGGCTGCCTATTGCCTCTAGGACAAACAGAAAAACCTACAAAATGGCATTAAAAGCCCTTCATAATCTGATTCTAACCTTTTTTCTAGATTGATTTCATTTTATATTAATCCCCTTACCCCATTGTCATATATTCTACAATCTAAATAAACTACCCTATTTGCTTGTTCTCATACATGACATTCTATCTCCTACCCTCATCTCAGAGAAAGGCACTAGAACTAAAGTAGTGCAGAAGAGGGGAATGTAGATGAGGAAGAAGAAAATTCTAGGCGCTACAGATGTAAAGAGATGGCTGTATTGTGGAAGAATAACAAAGAGACCGGTGTCATTGGATCATAGGATATATGGAGAAATTTAGGATATAAGGAGACTGGAAAGGGGCAGGTTATAAAGGAATTAAAAAAACAAGATTTTATATTTGATCACCGACTTCAAAAAGAATCATCAAGAGGGTTGATGAACCTTGAAGAGGAAGATATTTAAGGGACATTGATGTGAGTAGGATGAAGAAGAATCTTAGACCAGGTACTGTACTCTTTGAGAAAGGGATGACCCAGAAACAAGTAAATGATTGATTTCAATGCATGTTTGCATCTCATCAAAGATAAAAGATCAAGACCTCATATAAAAATAGTTCCTAACTCCCATGACTGCAATCTCCATTTTCTCTCAGTTATCAGCTAGATGGTCATTCGTTGGATTTCACTATCATCCATAACAGTGCAGCCTTCGTGGTAATGAATTCTAAAATTTATCTCTGTCATCATAATGTCATTTCCTTCCTACCCCCCCCTTCTCTCTCTCTCTCTCTCTCTCTCTCTCTCTCTCTCTCTCTCTCTCTCTCTCTCTCTCTCTCTCTCTCTCCTCTCTCTCTCTCTCTCTCCCCTCTCTCTCTCTCTCTCCTCTCCTCTCTCTCTCTCCTCTCCCTCTCTCTCTCTCTCTCTCTCTCTCCCTCCCTCTCTCTCTCTCTCTCTCTCTCTTCTCTCTCTCTCTCCTCTCTCTCTCTCTCTCTCTCTCTCTCTCTCTCTCTCTCTCTCTCTCTCTCCCTCTCTCTCTCTCTCTAACCCCATTCACGCTCAAAGTTATGATTGTCATTTGTGTATTCCCCAGCATTTTGATATCCTCTCCTAGTTCTGTCCATTCTTCTTTTACTATATCCTTTTAAACCAGTGGTTTACTATTAATTAATCCCCCTAACCTCCTCCCTTAATATGCTTCCCTTTCTGGCCCCGCCCTTTTTGTTCCCTTCCTGTTTTTTTAGGTTCTGTTAAGTTTCCTCCCCCTTCTCTTTCCCTCTCTTTTGTACTCCCTCTCCCATACTTCCCTTAGTTTTCCCTTCTCACTTTCCCTGTAAGATAATATAGAACTCAAGACCCTAATGGATCTAGATGTGCTTCCCTCTCAGAATTGATTTCACTGAGAGTACAGTTTAAGTATTAGCACTCTCTTCCTGTCCTTTTTTTTTCAATTTAAACATTTTATTTGGTCAATTTCAAACATTATTCATTGAATACAAAAATCATTTTCTTTTCCTCCCGCCCCTCCCACCACCCCTCCCCCTAGCTGACGATAGCTGACACGCAATTCCACTGGGTATCATATGTGTCCTTGTTCAAACCCATTTCCAAGGTGTTGGTATTTGTGCTAGGATGTTCATTTAGAGTCTCCATTCCCAATCATGTCTCCTCGTCCCCTGTATTCAAGTAGTTGTCTTTCTTCAGTGGTTTTTGTTCCCACAGTTGGCTTCTGTTGTGGATAGTGATTTTTCTTGTAGATCCCTGCAGGTTGCTTAGGATCACTGCATTGACACTAATGGAGAAATCCATTACGTTCAATTGTTCCACAGTGTTTCAGTCTCTGTGTACAATGTTTTCCTGGTTCTGCTCCTCTCAGTCTGCATCACTTCCTGCAGGTTGTTCCAGTCTCCACGGAATTCCTCCACTTTATTATTCCTTTGAAAAACAATAGTATTCCATCACCAACATACCACAATTTGTTCAGCCATTCCCCAAATGAAGGGCTTCTCCCCATTTTCCAGTTTTTTGCTACCACAAAGAGTGCAGCTATGAATATTCTTGTACAGGTCTTTTCTTATAATCTCTTTGTGGTACAAATCCAGCAACACTATGGCTGGATAAAAGGGCAGACAGTCTTTTATCGCCCTTAGGGCATAGTTCCAAATTGCCCTCCAGAATGGTTGGATCAATTCACAACTCCACCAGCAATGAATTAATGACTTGACTTTTCCACATCCCTCCAACATTCATTACTTTCCATAGCTGTCATGTTGGCCAATCTCCAAGGTATGAGGTCGTACCTCAGAGTTATTTTGATTTGCATCTCTCTGATTATAAGAGATGTAGAGCACTTTTTCATGTGCCTATTAATAGTTTTGATTTCTATAGCTGAGAACTGCCTGTTCATGTCCCTTGCCCATTTGTCAAGTGGAGAATGGCTTGATTTTTTGTACAATTGATTTAGCTCTTTGTAAATATGAGTAATTAGACCTTTGTCAGAGATTTTTGTACTGAAGATTGTTTCCCAATTTGTTGCTTCCCTTCTCATTTTAGTTATATTGGTTTTGTTTGTACAAACACTTTTTAATTTGATGTAATCAAAATGAATTATTTTACATTTTGTGGCTCTTTCTAAGTCTTACTTGGTTTTAAAAATTTTCCCTTCCCAAAGGTCTGACATGTATACTATTCTATGTTTACGTAATTTACTTATAGTTTCGTTCTTTATATTCAAGTCATTCACCCATTCTGAGTTTATCTTGGTGTAGGGTATGAGGTATTGATCCAAACTTATTCTCTACCACACTGTCTTTGAGTTTTCCCATCAGTTTTTATTAAATAGTGGATTTTTGTCCCCAAAACTGGGTCTTTGGGTTTGTCATAGACTGTATTGCTGAGGTCACTTACCCCAAGTCTATTTCACTGATCTCCTTTCTGTCTCTTAGCCAGTACCAAATTGTTTTGATGACCACATCTTTATAATATAGTTTGAGATCTGGGACTGTAAGGCCACCTTCCTTTGCATTTTTTTTTCATTATTTCCCCAGATATCCTTGATCTTTTTTTTCATTCAAATAAACTTTGTTATGGTTTTTCTAGTTCAGTAAAAAAAAAAATTTGGAAGTTCAATGGGTATGGCACTAAATAGGTAGATAAGTTTGGGTAGGATAGTCATTTTTATTGGTTAGTCCTACCCATGAGCAGTTAATGTTTTTCCAATTGCTGAAATCTAGTTTTAGTTGTGTGGAAAGTGTTTCATAGTTGTGTTCACATAGTTTCTTTGTTTGTCTCAAAGATTCCTAAGTACTTTATATTGTCTAAGGTGATTTTGAATGGAATTTCTCTTTCTAATTCCTGCTGCTCTGATGTGTTAGAGATATATAGAAATGCTGATGACTTGTGTGGGTTTATTTTGTATCCTGCAACTTTGCTAAAATGGTTGATTATTTCCATAGCTTTTTGGTTGATTCTCTAGGATTTGTTAAGTGGAGCATCATGTCATCCACAAAGAATGATAGCTTGGTCTCCTCGTTGCCAATTTTAATACCCTCAATTTCTTTATCTTCTCTAATTGCTACTGCTAGTGTTTCTAGTACAATGTTGAATAATAAAGGTGATAAGGGGCATCTTTGTTTCACTGCTGATCTCATTGGGAATGCATCTAGTTTATCCCCATTGCAGATGATATTGGCTGATGGTTTTCGATAGATCCTGTTCATTATTTTTAGGAATGATCCTTCTATTCCTATACTTTCTAGTGTTTTCAATAGGAATGGGTGTTGTATTTTGTCAAAGGCTTTTTCTTTGTCTATTGAGATAATCATGTGATTTTTGTTGGTTTGCTTGTTGATATGGTCAATTATGTGGATGGTTTTACTAATATTGAACCATCCTTTCATTCCTGGTATGAATCCTACCTGATCAAAGTGAATAACCCTTGTGATGAATTCCTGAAGTCTTTTTGCTAGTATCCTGTTTTAAGATTTTTGCATCTATGATCATTAAGGAGATTGGTCTGTAGTTGTCTTTCTCTGTTTTTGACCTGTCTGGCTTGGGAATCAGTACCATATTTGTGTCATAAAAGGAATTTGGTAGAACTCCTTCTTTGCTTATTATATCAAATAGTTTGTATAATATTATGATTAGTTTTTCTTTGATTGCCTAATAGAATTCACTTGTGAATCCATCAGGCCCTGGTGATTTTTTCTTGGGGAATTCTTTGATGGCATGTTCAATTTCTTTTTCTGATCTGGGATTTTTAAGAATTCTATTTCTCCTTCTGTTTATCTAGGCAATTTATAATTTTGAAAATATTCATCCATATCAACTAGATTGGCATATTTATTGCCATATAATTGGGTAAAATAGTTTTTAATGATTGCCTTAATTTCTTCTTCATTGGAGGTGAGGTCTCCCTTTTCATCTATGATACTGTTAATTTGTTTTTCTTTTTTCCTCGTTTTTATTAGATTGACCAATATTTTGTGTATTTTGTTTGTTTTTTTCAAAATGCCAGCTTCTAGTCTTATTTTTTTAATTCAATAGTTCTATCACTTTCAGTTTTATTAATTTCTCCCTTAATTTTTAGGACTTCTAGTTTGATTTTCTTCTTGGGATTTTTAATGTGTTTCCTTTCAAGTTTTTTGATTTGCATGTCCAATTCACTGATCTCTGCCCTCCATAATTTGTTAATATATGAACTCAAAGATATAAATTTTCCCCTGAGTACTGCTTTGGCTACATCCTGTAGAGTTTGAAAGGATGTCTCATCATTGTCATTTTCTTCAATGAAATTATTAATTGTTTCTATGATTTGTTCTCTGATTAGTCGATTTTGGAGAATCATATTATTTAATTTCCAATTAGTTTTTGATTTAGCTCTCCTTGTACTCTTACTGATAGTTATTTTTATTGCCTTATGATCTGAAAAGTTTGAATTTATTATTTCTGTTTTTCTGCAATTGTATGCCATGTCTTTATGTATTTGGCCAAATTTTGTATTTGTGAATGTGCCATGTGCTACTGAAAGGAAGGTGTATTCCTTTTTGTCCCTATTTATTTTTCTCCATATATCTACTAATTCCAATTTTTCTAAGATTTCATTCACCTCTTTTACCTCTTTCTTATTTATTTTTTGACTTGATTTATCTAAATTTGATAGTGGTAGGTTCAGGTGTCCTACTAGTATGGTTTACTATCTATTTCCTCCTTCAATTCTACCTGTTTCTCCATTAGAAATTTGGGTGCTATACCATTTGGTGCATACATGTTGATTAGTGATATTTCCTCATTATCTATACTCCCTTTTATCAGGATGTATTTACTTTCCCTATCCCTTTTAATCAGGTTTATATTTACTTTGGCTTTGTCAGATATCATGATTACAATTCCTACCTTCTTTCTGTCAGTTGAGGCCCAATAGGTCTTTATCCACCCTTTTCTGAGACTTCAAAAAGCAGGTCCAGAGTCACAATGCTAGAATATGTGTGGGTGAGGAACTTCTGGGTAAATATGGTGGTAGTCTTGACAAAGATCTCTTCCTCTCTTCAGCACCTACCAATATAGACTACCTCAAAAGACCAAAATAATCAAATTCATATGAATGAAGGGACTCTACAGTAGGGCTCAGCATTGAACGTATGTGGGATATAGGAATTTCCACACTATAAGCTCCCACCAAAACATGAGCTGATTTACCATCCCCCACCCAACCTATGGAGCCCAAGTCAGAGCTAGCACATGCTAGAATCAGTGAGTGAGCGAGGGGCACCTCTAGGTCCTTGGAAGCAGACTAAGACCACCAAAGACTTATCCCTGAGAGCATCTACACCTGAAACCCCCTTATAGTGTGGAAATTCCTATATCCCACATACTTTCAATGAAGTCTCAGAAATGCGTCATTCAGAAAATATCATCACCTTGGCCTTAAGATCATCATTACCAGATAATAGAATCATTGTGTGAAGCACTAGAAACAATGAACACTTTTACTCATTGACTCAATAAACAAAATGACATGCAGAAACTTTCCTCCATGTGTCCTCTGAATTCTTATTTTTTCTATAGATCCTCAATTAGGGTTAATATAACTACCTAAGGGCTGATACTGTACAAATACTACAACTCCTTCCCCCCAACCTCTCTGTAACCAGTATCCCACACTTGTTAAAGGTTCTTCACCTGGATTTTTTATTCTTGAAAATACAGTTGCCACAATGACATCATTTTCTAATCTTATATTTTATTATAGATTCATTCTACTATACACATACATACTCCATAACATTAAGTCTTGATTCTTCTTCCATTCTCTATATATGATATACTCCATACCTCCAGGGATAGGTTTGTTTGTTTTTTCCTTTGATATTAAGTTTATTTAATTAATTAATTTGGAATATTTTCCATGGTTACATGATTCATGTTCTTCCCTCCTCTCCTTCCACCCCCCTCCTGTAGTCAATGAACAATTCCATTTGGTTTTACATGTATCATTTATCAAGATCTATTTCCAAATTATTAACATTTGCACTAGAGTGGTCGTCTAGAGTCTACATCCCCAATTATATCCCCTTCAAAACCATATGATTAAGCAGTTGTTTTTCTTATGCGTTTCTACTCCCACATTTCTTTCTCTGGATGTGTATAGTGTTCTTGCTCATAAGTCCCTCAGAATTGTCCTGGATTATTGCATTGCTGCTAGTAGAGAAGTCCATTACATTCTATTGTGCCACAGTGTATCAGTCTCTGTGTACAATGTTCTCCTGGTTCTGCTCCTTTCACTCTGCATCAATTCCTGGAGGTCTTTCCTGTTCACATGGAATTCGTCCAGTTCATTATTCCTTTTAGCATAATAGTATTCCATCTATAAGAGATACCACAGTTTGTTTAGCCATTCTCCCAATCAAAGGGCATCTCCTCATTTTCCAATTTTTTCCACCACAAGAGTGCATTTATAAATATTTTTGTACAAGTCTTTTTCCTTATGATACTTTGGTAGGGGGGTATAAACTCAGCAGTGGCATGGCTGGATCAAAGGGCAGGAAGTCTTTTAAAGCCTTTTGGGCATAGTTCCAAATTGTAGGGACAGGTTTTAAAATGTTTTCTGACATCAAAAATGTCAGAACATACCGCTTTCTCTTACAGGTGTAGAGTTAGTGGCCAATCAGAAGCAATATTATGCCCCTTTTCCCTTCTATACATGCAGATTCAGTCTGAGGACCTTTATTGCCTTGTTTTCAACTGACTATTAAAAATCTTTAATATATAATTCATGTAGATTGGAAAATATTTCATCAAGGTATGGTAGAATTCAGAATAAAAAGTTAAACTAGCAGATTTCTGTTTTTCCAACTAAACAATTTCTAAAAGTTTTGACTCTGAGTTAATATCCCTGGAACATGTAATTTTCCCCACAATTTATTTCTACTTTTATGTGTATTATGGATGTGGAATGCCTAGAACAACATGCAGAGATAGTGTAATATTTTATTGGCAAAATAAAATAATTTTCAAATTTAGTATGTTGGGAGGCATCCTGCTGTCTTTTAATTCAGGTTCTCATATTATTCTGTGGTATTTAGGGATTCTGTGCAGGCAGTGAAATAACCTCATAAACTTCTTAAAGTTATTAATTCAGTTCCTAAACTACCTCAGCAGTGTGATTTTTCTAGTCTGCTGCTGAATTAGTTGAACTGTTTCCAAACCAAAAGTATAAAAAGTCATACCTACATTTGGATAGAGATTAACATTGTTCATAAATGAAAATGGGAAGAAGAGAATAAATTGTATGCTTCGGCGGAGAGGAAGGGTTGTGAAGAGGAAGACAGGAAAAGATTAAGAAATTCTCAAGGCTCCCATTCTCAAATGTCTTTGGAGTAGAATAATACATTCTGCCAAATGATGCAATACATTTCCAAGGAAAAGTACATTTGAATGGTAATGTCTCAACAAATTTCAGGGTTGATAGACAGTTGAAATAGTTCGTCTAAAAATTCCATATAGGATCATCAGTCTTTGATGAAAGATGAGCCGTTTTATTTTAAATTGTTTACTATAAAGTACCCTTGATATTGAAAAAAGTTGAGATTTTTAATCTAATCTAAACTAAGGTGGGTTTTTTTTAATTTTTTTTGTATACCCAGCTACATGCCATAATCTGTTATAAATGTAGGTGAATTTGAGTCATACTTCCACTTCAGATGATAGCAGTGAATCTAAGGAAGGCAGGTTTGCTTTTCATCTGGTGTCAGGAACAAAGCTGTTGGAAGCATTAAGCACAGGGTCTTATACTTAGAAAGGGGTAGTTATTAAAAAAATTATACAGTTCCATGCTTGTTGTTTCTATATTATGACTGCAATAAATAGTTCCTAAGTCTAGTTTTTGTTTTTGTTTTTAGCATGGGACCTCTGATTTCAGTGGTATGTTACTCCCACTGAAATCAACATTTTTAAATATATCATCTCAGAGAGTTGCCTAGCCTTTAAAACTTAAGTGTTTTGCCCAGAGTGACACAACTAGTCTATATCAGAAAGCCTTAAACCTAGGTCTTCCTGACTTCGGGTATGACACTCTCTATGATATTCTGTTTCTCTGAGTGTAGACCATTTCCCAAGAATTCATTTTTCCACTTTTCTATGTATTGAAGTGCTTTTAGCCCCTATGAAGACTTAGTTCCAGGGAACAGCTGGGTAACTCAGTGGATTGAGAGGCAGGCCTACAGACGGGAGGTCCTAGGTTCCAATCTGGCCTCAGACATTTCTTAGCTATGTGACCCTGGGCAAGTCACTGAACCCTTACCACTCTTCTGCCTTGGAACCAATCGACAGTATTGATTCCAAGACTGATGGTAAGGGTTTAAAAAAAAAAGGCAATTCCAGATGCTACTAATTCCATGAAGCCCCTTCATCCCCCCCTAAGTGAAAATAACATCTCTGTCCTTAGCTTTTCTTTCTAAACTTTTTCTATATCTCTCCCATTCTTTTGTCACATCCTACTTTGTAACATACTTATTTATGTGTGTTACTCTTGAACTCTCTTCCTGCTGTTAGCGATTAGATTTTAAGATATTTAAGGATTGGTATCATGTCATTTTTCATATTTGTATTCCCAGTATTTATCATTGTCCTTTTCAATAGGAGACACCTAAGAAGCATTTATTGAATTTAAATGAACTGGATCTAATTCTTCATATTCAAAGCAAGATAAAGCAATATTAATGTATGATCCTTTTATTTTTAATAGAAGGATAATGAAGTAAGTGTATTTTCCTTCTTTGGCAATATGGTTCAGTGTCTCAATGTTTATTCCAAGCAACAACCCTGTAAAACAATACAGTGTATGGAATTAATTAGTGTAATTATTCACAAACCACAAATATTCATTGTTGATTTTTCTTCATAATTCAGTAGTCCCTCCTACCATTCTTCATACAAACTCAAACATAGACACTCTCTACCACTTTCTCTTACTGAAAATTTTTCAAAATAGAACTGTCAACATATAGCTTCAAAATCTTGCAAAATAAATCCTCACAGTGACCATGTCTAAGAATGTAGATCTCTTTCTGTATTTTTTATTTCATCATATCTCTGTCAGGAATTTATGTTTCATTATTTATCTTATCTTAAGACTTGTAATTCATCTTTTTACTGATCAGAGTTTTAAGGTTCTCAAAGTTGTTTTTCTCTTTATTCTTATCATTGTACACATTGTTTTCCTAATTCTGCTTTCTTTAATCTCTTACTTAACTCACTTAACAAAGGCCTTCCCAATTTCCTCTGAAATTGTTTATTTTTTCTTTTCTAATGGCATAATGATATCCCTTTTCATTCTTATACAACAATTTCTTTAGCCATTTAAAAAAAAAACAACCCTTACTAAAGCAGGAAGGCCGGCCCACAGCCTTCTCACGAAAGGAAAGATAGAAAGCTGACCTTGGGGAAGGACTACAGCCAAGGAGATGGACAAGAAGCAGGCAGATACACACGTAATATTTGACAATGGAGCTCCACAGAAAAGCCCCCACTACTTAGCTATCACAAGGACATGATACCACTAAGCAGTCCTAAATTAACAACATGTGGAAATAGGAGCATAGAGATTAGCTGAGAAGAAAAGCCACGATTCCTTGCAGCCTGGGCTGCAGGTACAGATCAATTCGGCTTGAGGAGAGAAGATCAAGAAAGAAATCACCGGTTCCTTAGAGCTGGTACTCTAAGCATGAACCACTTGAGGATAAGAGATTGAGGAGGAAAGGTCTTTCAGGAAGAGAGAGAGATAGAGAGGGAAGAAGTTAAAGATTGAGCTTAGCCAAAGGCTAAGTTCCAGGAATGACAGAGATAGGTGAAAGGTGATGTGGCAAGAGACCTGGCCTTCTGTGGAGCTACTATTTATTACCATTGAGATGCAAATGTGCACAATATATAGGGATGAGTGCATAGTGTATTGCCAGGTGAGCACAAAGAAACCTGATTTCACGCCTAACCTGGGGGATGCTGGGATTAAGGGTCAAAAGGCTTTACTTGCTATGCACAAGACTGAGCATGCTCTTTTCTAAGACAATCTTTACATTCTAACTGTTTCCCTTGTCCATAGATAGGTGTGGACTGCTACACTTACCTTCCATCTTAGAATCAATACTGTCTATTGGTTGAAATGCAGAAGAGTGGTAAGAACTAGGCATTGGGGATTAAGTGACTTACCCAGGGTCACACAGCTAAGAAGGGTTTTAGGCCAGATTTTGACCCTGGGACCCCCTGTCTCTAGGCCTGGCTCTCAATCCACTGGGCCACCCAGCTGCCATTTCTTAAAGGAAGACCCCCTTCATTTTTACTTTTCTCTACTATAAAAATAGCTACTACAAATATTTTTGTATATATAACTTCTTTTTCTTTCTTATTTGATTTCATAGGGCTTAATTATGGAAATGTTAATAAATTTTGCTGATTAATTCAAATTGCTTTGCAGAACAGTTGGGTCATTTTATAGCTCCATCAACAACACAGTAGTATTTTCCTGTAGTCCCTGTGTTGTGGGGGTCTTGAGGTGAACCCTTGTGGTTTGGGATAGGTACCCTTTGCAAAAATGCAAGACTCGGACTTCTGGGTCAAGATGGCTCCAGAGTAGAAGCAGGGCTCTACCTCTCCTCTCCACCAATCGAGACAGAATGCCTCAAAATAATAAAACCAAAATCAAAGGAGCGAAGGAGTCCACAGTAGGGCACAGAACAGAAGGTAGGTGAAGTTAGGGCATTTCCGTGCTAAAAGATTTCCCCCACTGAGGGGTGCTTTTCACCTACCTTTACAGAATCCGAACAAGCATGGGACAAATTTCTAAGTTCTAGAAGGGTGGCTGGCTGAGATCAACACAGACTTACTCCCAAGAGAAACTAGACTCACAACACTGGGAGGCTGAGGAAATGTTGAGATAGGCTGTGGAGTTGGAGAGAGGGGGCAGCTCACAAGAAAATGCTACAGAGAACCAAAAAAAGCCATCAGGCAAAAACCTCTTCAACTCTCAATACAGAGACTTCCCTACACTCCACACCCATACCTCTTCCAGTCAATCTTAAAGTTCTTAGGGGCTGGACCTGTCCATAAGTGCAGCAAGAGTAGGGAACCCAGGAGGCTGATGAAACATGGAGATAGGGTGTTGAGCTTGAGCAGGGAGCTCAAAGCTAAATACCACAGAGACCTGAAAAATAGCCTGTGGGTAAAAACCTCTCTAGCACTCAGTACAGAGACTTGCCTACACTCCACACCCAGACCTCTATGAGGCAATCTATAAGTTCTTAGGGTCTGTGCCTACCTCTTAAGAGCAGCTGGACACTGCTGAGAACTGGGGGAAATATCCTCAAGACAAAAACCTCTCCAGAACCCAATACAAAGATCACCCACATTCCTCACTTAGACATCTGACCAGGAAGGAATAAGGCAATGGCTACCAACTTTCAGGAACTAAAATCCACAAATACCATAAAAACAAGAAGAAAACTTTGACCCTTGATAACTTTTATGCAGAAAAAACCCAGAATAAAGAAGAGATAGCAGAAGATGACAAACAATTAACACTCCCAAACCTTTGGGAAAAAATGGAAATTGGTCACAAATTCTTGAAGATATTAAATCCATGATTGTGAGAAAAATGAAAGAGATATTACAAGAAAAGTGGGGAAAAGTCCAAAAAGAAAAGAACAGTTTAGAAGACAGCATCTCCCCATTGGAAATTGAATCCCAGAAGTCAAATGAAACAATAAGCAAATTGAAGACCAGAAATGACCTGCTGGAAACCATGAAAAGTAGGATAGATCAAACCAAAAAGGGAAATCAAGAGATTTTAGCTGAAAACCAGTCATTAAAAACTAGAATTGGGCAAGTAGAAGCCAATGATCTCACAAGACAGCAAGAATTAATAAAGCAAAGTCAAAAGAATGACAGATTAGAAGGCAACATAAAATATCTCATTGAGAGGGTTGACCTTGAAAAAAGAGGTTCTGCCACAAGAGGGCAAAATACACATTGAAAGAGTCCATAGATCACCTGCTATACTAAATCCTCAAAAGACAACCCCCAGGAATGTAATTGCCAAGTTCAAGAGCTTCCAAGATAAGGAGAAAATATTACAAGAAGCCAGAAAGAAAAAATTCAGATATCAAGGAGGACCAATCAGGATTACACAGAATCTGGCAACCTCCACACTAAAAGACCACAAGTCTTGGAATACGATATTCAGAGAAGCAAAGAGAAATGGATGTACAATGGGTATCACCTACCCATCAAAATTGACTATATACTTCCACAGGAAAGAATGGGCATTCAGCAAAATATATGACTTTCAAATATTTGTAAAGAAAATACCAGAACTAAACAGAGAATTTGATATCTAAATACAAAAACAAAGAGAAACATGAAAAGGTAAATAAAAAGATATGGGGTCTTATTTTTAGTTGTCTAAGCACCTCAAAAAGGGCAAATTGTTTATATTCCTATATGGGAAAATGTTACTTGTAATTTTCAAAAAATTTACTCACTATTTTAGTAGTTAGAAGAACTATGTATAGGTAGAGATTGGGGTACTAAGTGATTTGATATCATATATTTAAAAAAAGAAGAAGAAGAAAGAGGGGTGGAGATGACCCAAAGAGAAACTTGAAAAAATTAGAAAATTAGGATAATCTAATCTATACAATAAGGCACATGGGAGGGGGAGGGGAAGGATACAACTATAAGAAGGAGAGGAAGAGAGTGCTAAAAGGTAATACTCAAACCTTACTCTCACTGGAATCACTTCCAAGAGGGAAGAACATCTAGATCCATTGGTGTATTGAACTCTATCTTACCCTATAGGGAAGTTGAGAGGGGAAAACTATGAAGAGGGGAGTTAAAAAAAAACAACAGAGGGGACTTCCGGGTAATCATGGCTGCAATCTAGACGCCACACGCTTCTTCTCCCTAGCACCAAATGAAATAGACTACATCAAAGGAGCATAAAAATCACCTTTGGAGGAACTGAGGGACTCCCCAGTACTCCCCAGTACACCACAGAGACGAAGGTATGTGGGGTTTGAACATTTCCACACTATAATAAGAAGGAGGAAAAGCTTGCACAGAAACGTGAACTGAGCCACCCTTCCCCCCCCCCACCTCCCCCACCAAACCAGAGTGAGCTACCGGAGCGCTCACTGGGACAGCGAGTGAGTGGGGAACATCTGTCTGGGGGGGAACTCCAGGGTCCTTGGGATCTGAGGACTGCCAGGAAATAACGTCTCAGGGCAGTTTCACAGGAGAACCCGGCGCTGATCACAGGGGGTCCATGGAGCTGTACCAGGACAGTTGTGCTGAGCATCTGGGCGGAGCTAAACACCAGGAGTAGACCACGCGCTGATTATCTGGGCAGAGCTGAACACCTGGGCAGTTTGGCTGTGATCAGGGGCCCAGCTCTCTAAGAAACCTCGGAGGCTGGGAAGAACTAGTCTGGGCAACCTAGATTCACAGAAAACCCGCCCATATCACCCAGACCCCAGACCAAAAAGGAAAGGGGAATAAAACCACCAAAAGGGATGGCTCACATGGCCCAAAATCAAGCCTCCAGGAAGAAAGGGAAAAAGGTGACTTGAAAACTTTTATGGTGGAAGTACCCAAGGAAAAGAAGACAATGAGGATGAAATCCAAAAAACATCAGAACATGCCTCCCAAAATGGAAACTATCAACAAGCTCTGGAAGATCTCAAACTGGAACTTATCCAAAAGATGAAAACCTGGAAAGAAAAATGGGAGAAAGAGATCAGCAGTCTGACAGATAAGACTGCTCAATTGGAAAAAGAGCTCGAAGCATCCAATAGAAGGGCAGACAAAGCTGAAAAGCAAAACCAGTCCCTAATGACCAGAATTAAGCAACTCGAAGAAAGTGAGATCATAAAACAGCAAGAATCAATAAAGCAAACCCAAAAAATTAATGAATTGGAAGAAAACATAAAATATCTCACTGAAAAGGTCATAGACTTGGAAAACAGAGGAAGAAGAGACAACCTCCGAATTATCAGTCTCCCAGAAAAACCAGAGATAAACAATAAACTCATTATTATTCTACAGGAGATTATTGAAGAAAATTGCCCACACGTTCTGGAGCAAGGGGGCAAAATAGAAATAGAAAGGGTTCATAGAACACCCTCTAAACGAAATCCCCAAAAGACAACCCCTAGGAATGTAATTGCCAAATTCAAGAGCTTCCAAGAAAAGGAGAAAATCCTACAAGAAGCCAAGAAGAGGAGCTTCAGATATAAGGTGGCTCCCATAAGGATCACACACGACTTAGCGGCTAACACACAAAGAGACCGCAAAGCATAGAACACGATATTTAGAAAGTCAAGAGAGCTGGGTCTCTAACCAAGAATCAAATACCCAGCAAAACTGACTATATACTTCCAGGGGAAAGTATGGGCATTCAACAAAATAGAAGATTTCCAAGCATATGCTAAGAAACGACCAGAACTTAGTGGAAAATTTGATATCCAAGCACAGAAAGCAAGAGAAACATGAAAGGTGAATATGAAAATACGGGAAAAGGAGATAAATCTTATCTTTTTCTTTAAGTCAAACTCTCTTCTATAAGGACTACATTTATATCAAATTATATATATCAATATGTGGGGGAAATGTTTTGTGTAACTCTCAAAAATTGTATGCATCATAAGAGTAGTTAGAAGAAACATGCATAGGGAAAGATTGGGGCATTAAGAAGATTTGAGGAAAGTGGGGGCAAAGAAAGGAAAAGGGAGGGGGGCAACTGTCAATAACACTAAGATTTATTTCAAGAAATAGGAGGGGACTTAATAGAATAATCTTTCCCATATAAAGATACATGTGGGAAGGGGAGGGGAAGAACTCTCATATGAGAAGTAGAGGAAAAGAGCGTGAAGTGGAATTACTTAAACCTTACTCTCAGTGAAATCAAATCTGACAGGGAAGAACATCTAGATCCAGTGGGATCCTGAATTCTATCTTATCCAACAGGGTAAGAAAGAAAGGAAAATTAAGGAGGGCGAGGGGGAGGGAGTATAACAAGGGAGAGATGGAGAGGGGGGAGGGGAGGGGAGCATAGAAAGGGACGCATCTCAAGGGAGGGGACTAGGGGGACTGACCTAAAGTAAATCATTGGTTCAAAAGGATATAGCTAGGGAAGAAAGGTCACAATTAGGGGAGGATATCAAAATGCCAGATAATCCACAAGTGACAGTCATGCCTTTGAACGTGAATGGGATGAACTCACCCATAAAACATAGACAAATAGCAGGTTGGATTAGAACCCAAAACCCTACCATTTGTTGTCTTCAAGAAACACACATGAGGCGGGTAGACACTCACAAGGTTAGAATTAAAGATTGGAGTAAGACCTTTTGGGCCTCAACTGATAGAAAGAAGGCAGGAGTTGCAATCATGATATCTGACAAATCCAAAGCAAAAATAGACCTGATCAAAAGGGATAGGGAAGGTAAATATATTCTGTTAAAAGGGAGTATAGACAATGAGGAAATATCACTAATCAATGTGTATGCACCAAATGGTATAGTATCCAAATTTTTAATAGAGAAACTAGGAGAATTGAAGGAGGAAATACACAGTAAAACCATATTAGTGGGAGACTTGAACCAACCACTATCAAATTTAGATAAATCAAACAAAAAAAATAAACAAAAAAGAGGTAAAAGAGGTGAATGAAATTTTAGAAAAATTAGAGTTAATAGACATATGGAGAAAAATAAATAGGGACAAAAAGGAATACACCTTTTCAGCACCACATGGCACATTCACAAAAATAGATCATACACTAGGTCACAGACACATGGCACTCAAATGCAGAAAAGCAGAAATAATAAATGCAGCCTTTTCAGATCACAAGGCAATAAAAATATTGATTGGTAAGGGTAGATGGAGAGCCAAATCAAAAATTAATTGGAAATTAAATAATATGATACTCCAAAATTGGATACTTGAAGAAGAAATCATAGAAACAATTAATTTCGTTGAAGAAAATTACAATGGCGAGACATCCTTTCAAACCTTATGGGATGCAGCCAAGGCAGTACTTAGAAGAAAATTCATATCCCTGAGTGCATATATTAACAAATTAGGGAGAACAGAGATCAAGTAATTGGAAATGCAAATCAAAAAACTTGAGAACCAACAAATTAAAAACCCCCAGAAGAAATACAAACTAGAGATCCTAAAAGTTAAGGGGGAAATTAATAAAATCGAAAGGGACAGGACTATTGAGCTAATAAACAAGACTAGAAGCTGGTACTTTGAAAAAACAGACAAAATAGATAATGTACTGGTCAATCTAATTAAAAAAAAAGGAAAGAAGAATGGCAAATTAACAGCATCAAGGATGAAAAGGGGGATCTCACCTCCAATGAAGAGAAAATTAAGGCAATCATTAAAACTACTTTGCCCAACTATATGGCAATAAATATAGCAACCTAGGTGATATAGATGAATATTTACAAAAATATAAATTGCCTAGACTAGCAGGAGAAGAAATAGATTTCTGAAATAATCCCATATCAGAAAAAGTAATCCAACAGGCCATCAAAGAACTTCCTAAGAAAAAAATCCCCAGGGTGTGATGGATTCACAAAATTAGAAAAATTAGAGGACAGTGTGGGAAAGATTAGATTTAGATCAACACCTCACACCCTACACCAAGATAAATTCAAAATGGGTGAATGACTTGAACATAAAGAAGGAAACTATAAGTAAAATAGGTGAACACAGAATAGCATACATGTCAGACCTTTGGGAAGGGAAAGACTTTAAAACCAAGCAAGACTTAGAAAGAGTTAAAAAATGCAAAATAAATAATCTGTAATACATCAAATTAAAAAGTTTTTGTACAAACAAAACCAATGTAACCAAAATCAGAAGAGTAGCAACAAATTGGGAAACAATCTTCATAAAAACCTCTGACAAAGGTTTAATTACTCAAATTTACAAAGAACTAAATCAATTGTACAAAAAATCAAGCTATTCTCCAATTGATAAATGGGCAAGGGAGATGAACAGGCAGTTCTCAGCCAAAGAAATCAAAACTATTAATAAGCCATGAAAAAGTTTTGTACATCTCTTATAATCAGAGAGATGCAAATCCAAACAACTCTGAGGTATCACCTCACACCTAGCAGATTGGCTAACATGACAGCTATGGAAAGTAATGAATGCTGGAGGGGATGTGGCAAAGTGGGGACACTAATTCATTGCTGCTGGAGTTGTGAATTGATCCAGCCATTCTGGAGGGCAATTTGGAACTATGCCCAAAGGGTGATAAAAGACTGTCTGCCCTTTCATCCAGCCATAGCCTACTGGATTTCTACCCCAAAGAGATAATAAGGAAAAAGACTTGTACAAGAATATTCATAGCTATACTCTTTGTTGTGGCCAAAAATTGGAAAACGAGGGGATACCCTTCAATTGGGGAATGGCTGAATAAATTCTGGTATATGTTGGTGATGGAATACTATTGTGCTAAAAGGAATAATAAAGTGGAGGAATTCCATGGAGACTGGAACAACTTCCAGGAAGTGATACAGAGCAAAAGGAGCAGAACCAGGAAATCATTGTACACAGACTGATACATTGTGGTACAATCAAAGGTGATGGACTTCTCCATTAGTGGCAATGCAATGTCCCTGAACAATCTGCAGGGATCTGAAAAATACTATCCACAAGCAGAGGATAAACTGTGGGAGTAAAAACACCAATGAAAAGCAACTGCTTGACTACAGGGGTTGAGGGGATATGACTGAGGAGAGACTCTAAATGAACACTCTAATGCAAATACCAACAACAGGGAAATGGGTTCAAGTTCAGAACACATGTGATAACCAGTGGAATCGTGCGTCGGCTATGGGAGAGGGAAAGGGGGGGGGGGAAGGAAAAGAAAATTATCTTTGTTTCCAGTGAATAGTGTTTGGAAATGACCAAATAAAATAATGTTTAAAAAAGAAAAACAGAGAGGGAATGAGAGGGGATGAGAATTTAATAGACCCTAAAAAAATAAAAAGGGAATAAAAAAAGGAAGGGGGAGAAAGGGAGGGTGGGGAGGGAAGCAGTACAAGTGGGGGAGACTGTGAGAGGTAGCTTAAAAAGTCCCAAAAAGCAAAACAAGATAGTAATAAAAAGGGAAGGGGGAGAAAGGGAAGTAAAATAAGGGTAGGGATTGGGGGACAGATTAAAAAGAGAACTCTAATGTAGAAGGAAATAATGAAAGAGGAAAGGGCAGGACAGGGAGAGAAAATCAAAATGTCAGGGATGACACAGTAATCATGACATTGAATGTGAATAGGATGAACTTACCCATAAAGAGAAAGCAGAGTGGATTATAAAGCAAAATCAAGAAACACACATGAAGAAGGTAGATAAACATACGGTAAAATTAAGGGGATGGAGCAAAATCAATTGGGCACCAACTGAGAAAAACAAAATAGGAGTCGCAATCATGATATCTGGCAAAGCCAAAGTTAAAATAGACCTAGTTAAAGGAGATAGGGAAGGTATTTACATCCTGATAAAAGGCAGTATAGGCAAAGAGGAAATATCAATACTCAACATGTAGGCACCAAATAGTATAGCATTCAAATTTCTAAAACAAACTAGTGGAGCTCAAGAATGAAATAGAAAGAAAAACTATACTTAAAAAACAGAGAAAGAAAACTACAGACCAATCTCCTTAATAAACATAGATGCAAAAATCTTAAATAGAATACTAGCAAAAAGACTCTTGCAAGTGGTCACAAGGGTTATTCATTATGATCAGGTGGTATTTATACCAAGAATGCAAGAATGGTTCAATATTAGGAAAACCACCACATAATTGACCATATTAATAAGCAAACCAACAAAAATCACATGATTATTTTATTAGATGTAGAAAAAGCCTTTGACAAAATACAACACCCATTCCTATTGAAAACACTAGAAAACATAGGAATAGAAGGAACTTTCCTGAAAATAACAAACAGTATATATCTAAAACCATTAGCAAACATCATCTACGATGGGGATAAACTAGAAGCCCTCCCAGTAAGATCACAAGTGAAATAAGGATGCCCATTATCACCTCTATTATTTAACATTGTACTGAAAACACTATTAGTAGCAATTAAAGAAGAAAAATAAATTGAAGGTATTAAAATAGGCAATGAGGATCCCAAGCTATTACTTGTTACAGATGATATGATGGTATATTTAATGAATCCTAGAGAATCAGCTAAAAAAGATAGTAGAAATAATCAACTTTAGCAAAGTTGCAGGATACAAAATAAACCCACATAAGTCATCAGTATTTCTATGTTTTCAACACATCTCAGCAGCAAGAATTAGAAAGAGAAATTCCATTTAAAATCACCCTAGACAATATAAAATACTTAGGATTTGGGCATGACAAACAGGAACTATATGAACACAACTACAAAACACATAAATATCATAATAAAAATGACAATCCTGACTTCCGGTCAAGATGGGGGCTGAGAAGCAGCAAAAGTTCAGACCTCTGAAAACCCTTCCTTACCAATCACAAACTGAATGCTCCTGGGAGACTGAAATTCAAACTTAACAACAGGACAGAACTGGGAAACCCTCCTTCTGGACTCAAATAAAAAGTTATGCCCCCCCCAAAGCCAGAATCCTAGAACACTCAGGTCCACAGGGAAGGCAAAAGGAAGGTCCCTGGACCCCTCCCCACCAACCCAGAGCGCTGAGTCTCCAGCAGCAGTGGGAACCTCAGGGCCAGCAAAGGTGCTGTTCTGAAGGGCACACCTTAAAAGCAACCTGGGCCAGTCTGAGGGCGTCCAATACAGATAGCAGAGAAGCTGCATGAGAGAGAAGGGGGAAGCTTGTAGCCCCATGGCTGGCTCCTTACATCAGAGTCTTACTGGAGGTTTTTGCCTTGGGCACATACAGACCAACCCAGCTGAACCTAATCCCATCAGGAGTCCTCAGAGCTCAGGGAGGCCATCACCCCTCCCCCCCCAGAGTGCCAGGCCTCCGAAAGGACAGGAACCTCGGGGCTGGCAAAGGCGGACAATGCTCTGCCAGGCTCAGAGCATGGAAGTAAGGCAGCAGAGAAGCAACTGGAGACAACTGAGAGCAGTAACACCCAAAATGCTGGCAGGTAGGGGAGGTCAGACCCTGGGTTCCCCCGGGAAGACAGCTCAGCTGTGGAGAATGGACAATTTGCCTGGGGCTAAAGCCTTGGATCATCAGACAGATACACTTAGAGCCAATCCTCCTCACTCAGATTTCTGGATGGAAAGGGGAGAAAAAACCATTGAGATGACAAACAGTGCAGAGGTGCAACAACCTCCAAACACCAAAAAAAGCAAGAAGAAGGGGGTGACTTTGGACACATTTTATGGAGCAAAAATACAAAATACAGAGGAGATAGAAGAGGAATCACAAATTCTCCAAAGCATTCCAAAGGAAATGGAAATTCTCCACAAGCTCTTGAAGATATTAAATTGGAAATTATCAAAAATATGGAAGCCTTCTGGCAGGAAAAATGGGAAACAATGCAAAAGGAACTCAGCAATCTGAAGGACCAAAATATGCCAATGCAGAAACAGCTCAAAACCTCAAGAAAACGGTCAGACCAAAGTGAAAAGGAAAATCAGTCTTTAAAGGTCAGAATCAGACAACTAGAAGATAATGATCTTGCAAAAGAGCAAGAATTAATAAAGCAAAGTCAAAAGACTAAAGAATTAGAAGATAACATAAAATATCTCACTGATAAAGTGACAGACCTGGAAAACAGAGGAAGGAGAGACAATCTGAGAATCATTGGTCTACCAGAAAAGCTAGAAATAAACAGTAATCTTGATATCATAATACATGATATCATCAAAGAAATTTTGCCCGGGGATTCTAGAACAAGGGGACAAAATATATATTGAAAGACTTCACAGAACACCCTCTACACTAAATCCCCACAGACAGCTCCCAGGAATGTAATTGCCAAATTTAAAATCATCCAAGCAAAAGAAAAAAAAAGTTACAAGAAGCTAGAAAAATACAATTTAGATATAAAGGAAAACCAATCACAGTCACACAGGACCTAGCAATCTCCACTCTGAATGACTGTAAGGCATGGAACATGATATTCAGAAAAGCAAGAGAGCTGGGTCTTCAACCAAGAATCAGCTATCCATCAAAACAGACTATATACTTCCAGGGGAAAGTATGGGCATTCAACAAAATACAAGATTTTAAGCATTTGTAAAGAAAAGACCAGAGCTCTATGGAAAGTTTGATATCCAAACACAAAGAGCAAGAGAAACTTGAAAAGGTAAATATGGAGGAAATGGAAAAGGAGAAAAATGCTATCTTTTTCTTTCATTCAAATTCTCTTCTATAAGGGCTACATTTATATCAAATTATATATATATATATATATATATACATATATATATTAATATGTGGAAAATGGAATGTGTAACTCAAAAAATTGTATGCATCATTAGAGTAGTAAGAAAAATCACACATAGGGAAAGTTTGGGGCATCAAGATGATATGGAGAAAGGGGAGAAGAAAGAAAAAGGGAGGGGGGAATCGTTTATGGTACTAAGATATACTCCAAGAAATAGAAAGAAACAAAGATACACATGGGAAGGGAAGGGGAAGCAATCTCCTATAAGACGGAGAGGGAGAGAGCTTTTACTTAAACCTTACTCTTAGTGAAATCAACTCTGAGAGGGAAGAGCATCTAGATCCATTGGGATCTTGAATTCTATCTTATCCAACAGGGTAAGGGAGAAGGGAAAACCAAGGGGAGTATGGGGGGAACGAACACAAAAAGGGAGGGAAGGAGAGGGGGGAGTGGAAGGGAACAAAAAGGGAGGGCTAGAAAGGGAAACATCAATGGAGGGGACTAGGGAGACTGATTTAAAGTTAATCACTGGATTAAATGGTTATAGCTAAAGAAGAAAGGTCACAATTAGGGGAGGATATCAAAATGCCAGATAATCCACAAGTGACAATCATGCCTTTGAACGTGAATGGGATGAACTCATCCATAATACGTAGACAGATAGCAGAATGGATTAGAATCCAAAACCCTACTATAATGTTGTCTTCAAGAAACACACATGAGGAGGGTAGACACTCACATGGTTAGAATTAAAGGATGGAGTAAGACCTTCTGCGCCTCAACTGATAGAAAGAAGGCAGGAGTTGCAATCATGATATCTGACAAAGCCAAAGCAAAAATAGACCTGATCAAAAGGGATAGGGAAGGTAAATATATTTTGTTAAAAGGGACTATAGACAATGAGGAAATATCACTAATCAATATGTATGCACCAAATGGTATAGCACCCAAATTTCTAATGGAGAAACTAGGAGAATTGAAGGAGGAAATAGACAGTAAAACCATATTAGTGGGAGACTTGAACCAACCACTATCAAATTTAGATAAATCAAATCAAAAAATAAATAAGAAAGAGGTAAAAGAAGTGAATGAAATCTTAGAAAAATTAGAGTTAATAGACATATGGAGAAAAATAAATAGGGACAAAAAGGAATACACCTTCTCAGCACAACACCTCACATTCACAAAGATTGACTGTTCACTATGTCACAGAAACATGGCATACAAATGCACAAAAGCAGAAATAATAAATACAGCCTTTTCAGATTATAAGGCAATAAAAGTAATGATCAGTAAGGGCACATGGAGAGCCAAATCAAAACTTAATTGGAAATTAAATAATTTGATACTCCAAAATCGTTTAGAGAAAAAATCATAGAAACAATTAAGAATTTCATCGAGGAAAATAACAATGGTGAAACATCCTTTCAAACCTTATGGGATGCAGCCAAAGAAGTGCTCAGAGGAAAATTCATATCCCTGAGTGCATATATGAACAAACTCGGGAGGACAAACATCAATGAATTGGAAATGTAAATAAAAAAACTTGAAATCAAACAAATTAAAAAAAAAAAAACAGAAGAAAACCAAACTAGAGATCCTAAAAATTAAGGGAGAAATTCATAAAATTGAAAGTGATAGAACTATTGAACTAATAAATTAGACTAGAAGCTGGTACTTTGAAAAAACAAACAAAATAGAGAAACTACTGGTCAGTCTAATTAAAAAAAGGAAAGAAAAAAAGAAAATTAACAGCATCAAAGATGAAAAGGGGGACCTCACCTCCAATGAAGAGGAAATTAAGGCAATTATTAAAAATGACTTTGTCCAATTATATGGCAATAAATATACCAATCTAGGTGATATGGATGAATATTTACAAAAATATAAACTGCCTTGACTAATAGAAGAAGAAATAGAATTCTTATATAATCCCGGATTAGTAAAAGAAATTTAAGAAATTTAACATGCCATCAAAGAACTCCCTAAGAAAAAATCCCTAGGGCCTGGTGGATTCACAAGTGAATTCTATCAAACATTCAAAGAACAACTAATCCAAATATTATACAAACTATCTGACATAATAAGCAAATAGGGAGTTCTACCAAATTCATTTTATGACACAAACATGGTACTGATTCCAAAGCCAGACAGGTCAAAAATAGAAAAAGAAAATGATAGACCAATCTCCTTAATGAACAATAGATGCAAAAATCTTAAAAAGGATACTAGCAAAAAGACTCCAGCAAGTGATCAGAAGGGTCATCTACCATGATCAAGTACCATTTATACCAAGGATACAGGTCTGGTTCAATATTAGGAAAACCATTCACATAATTGTCCATATCAACAAGCAAACGAACAAGAATCACATGATTATCTCACTAGATGCAGAAAAAGCCTTTGATAAAATACAACACCCATTCCTATTAAAAACACTAGAAAGCATAGGAATAGTAGGGTCATTCCTAAAAACAATAAACAGTGTGTATATATATATATATATATATATATATATATAAAATCATCAGCTAACATCATCTGCAATGGTGATACACTAGATGCATTCCCAATAAGATAAGATCAGGAGTGAAACAAGGATGCCCATTATCACCCCTACTATTTAACATTGTACTAGAAATACTAGCTGTAGCAATTAGAAAAGAAAAAGAAATTTAAGCATTAAAATAGGCAAGGAGGAGACCAAGTTATTGTTCTTTGCGGATGATATGATGGTCTACTTAAAGAATCCTAGAGATTCAACCAAAAGCTAGTCAAAATAATCAACAACTTTAACAAAGTTGCCGGATACAAAATAAACTCGCATAAGTCATCAGCGTTCCTATACATTTCCAACACATCTCAGCAGCACGAATTAGAAAGAGAAATCCCATTCAAAATCACCTTAGACAAAATAAAATACTTAGGAATCTATCTCCTGAGACAAACACAGGAACTATATGAACACAACTACAAAACACTCTCCACACAACTAAACCTAGACTTGAGCAATTGGAAAAAATTTAACTGCTCATGGGTAGGACAAGCCAATATAATAAAAATGACCATCCTACCCAAACTTATTTATGTATTTAGTGCCATACCCATTGAACTTCCTAAAATTTTTTTTACTGACTTAGAAAAAAAAAACATAACAAAGTTCATTTGGAAGAACAATATTTGATCAAGGATATCCAGGGAAGTAATTTTTAAAAATACAGAGGAAGGGGGCCTTGCAGTCTGAGACCTCAAATTATATTATAAAGCAGTGGTCATCAAAACAATTTGGTACTGGCTAAGAGAGAGAAAGGATTATCAGTGGAATAGACTTGGGGTAAGTGATCTCAGCAAGACAGTATATGATAAACCCAAAGATCCCAGGTTTAGGGATAAAAATCCACTATCTGATAAAAACTGCTGGGAAAATTGGAAGACAGTGTGGGAGAGATTAGATTTGGATCAATACCTCACACCCTACACCAAGATAAATTCAAAATGGGTGAATGACTTGAACATAAAGAAGGAAATTATAAGTAAAATAGGTGAACACAGAATAGTATACATGTCAGACCTTTGGGAAGGGAAAGATTTTAAAACCAAACAAGACAGAAAGAGTCATAAAATGTAAAATAAATAATTTCCACTACATCAAATTAAAAAGGTTTTGTACAAACAAAAGCAATGTAACTAAAATCAGAAGGGAAGCAACAAATTGGGAAACAGTCTTCATAAAAACCTCTGACAAAGGTTTAATTACTCAAATTTACAAAGAGCTAAATCAATTGTACAAAAAATCAAGCCATTCTCCAATTGATAAATGGGCAAGGGACATGAATAGGGAGTTTTCAGATAAAGAAATCAAAACTATTAATAAGCACATGAAAAGTGTTCTAAGTCTCTTTATAAACAGAAAGATGCAAATCAAAACAACTTTGTAGTATCACCTCACAACTAGCGGATTGGCCAACATGATAGCAAAGGAAAGTAATGAATGCTGGAGGGGATGTGGCAAAGTAGGGACATCAATTCTTTGCTGGTTAGGTTGTGAATTTTCCAACTATTCTGGAGGGTAAATTGGTACTATGCCTGAAGGGCTATAAAAGATTGTCTGCCCTTTGATCCAGCCATAGCACTGCTAGGTTTGTATCCCAAAGTGATAATAAGGGAAAAGACTTGTACAAGAATATTCATAGCTGCAATCTTTGTGGTGGCTAAAAATTGGAAAATGAGAGGATGCCTTTCAATTGGAGAATGGCTGAACAAATTGTGGTATATTTGTGATGGAATACTATTATGCTAAAAGGAATAATAAAGTGAAGGAATTCCATGAAGACTGGAACAACCTCCAGGAAGTGATGCAGAGTAAGTGGAGCAGAAACTAGGAAAACATTGTACACAGAGAGTGATACACTTTGGTGTAATCAAACATAATGGACTTCTCCATTAGTGTCAATGCACTGTCCCTGAAAAATCTGCAGGGATCTAGGAGAAAAAACTATATACAAGCAGAGGACAAACTGGGAATAAATCCCCGAGGAAAAGCAACTGCTTGACTACATGGGTTGATGGGACATGACTGAGGAGAGTCTCTAAATGAACAAACACCCTAATACAAATACCAACAACATGGAAATGGGTTCGAATCAAGAACACATGTGATACCCAGTGGAATCGCGCATCAGCTATGGGAGAGGTGGTGGGAAGGGGGAGGGGGAAGAAAATGATCTTTGTCTCCAATGAATAATGTTTGGAAATGACCAAATAAAATAATGTTTAAAAAAATGACAATCCTACCCAAACTAATTTACTTATTTATTGGCATACCCATTGAACTACCAAAAAACTTTTTTACTTAATTAGAAAAAACCATAACAAAGTTTGTTTGGAAGAACAAAAGATCAAGGATATCCTGGGTAATAATGAAAAAAAAAGTGAAGGAAGGTGGCCTTGCAGTACCAGATTTCAAATTATATTATAAAGCAGTGGTCATGAAAACAATTTGGTACTAGCTAAGAGACAGAAAGGAGGATCAGTGGAATAGACCTGGGGTAAGTGATCTCAGCGAGGCAGTCTATAATAAGCCTATAGATCCCAGCTTTGGGAACCAAAATCCACTGTTTGATAAAAAGTGCTGGGGAAATTGGAGGACAATGTGGGAGAGATTAGGTTTGGATCAACCTCTCACACCCTACTGGAAGATAAACTGAGAATGGGTGAATTTCTTGAATATTAAGAAGGAAACTCTAAGTAAATTAGGTGAACACAGAATAGTATACATGACAGATCTTTGGGAAAGTAAGGATTTTAAGATGAAGCAAGAGTTAGAAAAAATCACACAATGTAAAATAAATAATTTTGATTACATTAAAATAACAAGGTTTTGTACAAACAATACCAATGCAATCAAAATTAGAAGGGAAGTAACAAATTGGGAAAATATCTTCATAACAAAAAATGTCTGACAAAGATCTAATTTACTCAAATTTATATAGAGCTAAATCAATTGTTTAAAAAATCAAGCCATTTTCCAATTGATAAATGGGCAAGGGACATGAATAGGCAACTATCACATAAAGAAATAAAAACTATTAATGAGCACATGAAAAAGTGTTCTTAATCTCTTATAATCAAAGAGATATTAATCAAAACAACTCTGAGGTATCACCTCACACCTAGCAGATTGACTAATATGACAGCAAAGGAATGTGATTAATATAAGGGAAAAGATTTGTACAAGAATATTCATAGCTACGCTCTTTGTGCTGGCAAAAAAATTGGAAAATTAGGGGATACTCTCCAATTACGGAATGGCTGAAGACATTGTGATATATGTTGGTGATGGAATATTATTGTGCTCAAAGGAATAATAACCTGGAGGAATTCCATGTTAACTGTAATGACCTCCAGGAATTGATGAAGTGTGAAAGAAGCATAACCAAGAGAATAATGTACACAGAGACTGATATAATGTGGTAAAATCAAATGTAATTGACTTCTCTATTAGTAGCAATGCAATGATCCAGAACTATTAGGAGGGACACATGAGAAAGTACGCTATCCACATCTAGAGGATGAACTGTGGGAAAAGAAACAGAAGAAAAACCACAGCTTGATCACATGGGTCGATGGGTCTATGACTGGGAAAGTAGACTCTAAAATATCACTTTAGTGCAAGTATTAATAATATGGAAGTAAACCCAGTGGAATCATGTCAGAAATGGCAAAGGGGTGGAGGGAAGCAGGTTAAGAACATGAGCCATATAACCATGGAAAAATATTCTAAATCATCTAATTAAATAAATTTTTCAAAAATAAATGCAAGCCTCCATAACATATCTTAGAAATGAAAAGAGAAATTTATTAATTTGGAATTCAAGTTGAAGTGCCTGGGAGGACAGTATAGGTAGGATAATGCCTCCTAGAGGAGATGTATCCTTGGTTTTTTATATCTTTTAGACAACATGGTCTACTGACTAGAGAAAGAATGAATGAATGTAATGGTTTGTCACCTGGCTGGGCCTAGAGTGATATTTTTTGTCCCAAAGACACAAGGAATTACTGGTCATAGTTTAGGGGACAAGTGGATGTCCTAGATTAAAACCTGATAGTAGCAGAGTACAACTAGATGTTTATCTGTTTCCATCTCAAAATCTAGGCGAGAATCCAAGGGGAATATTTCTCTCAAGGGTATTTCTTTATTAGGTGTCTCTGATGTCCAGTCATTCATTGTAAGAATGCAAGGAAGGAAAGGAATTTTCCTGCTTAATCACTTGTGGAGTTTGGGAAGTACAAAGGGAAAATTGGGGCTCCCATACCTCATCCAACATAATATTTTAGTTTTTTTTCATTTTTGCCAGTCTTTCAGATTTGAAGTAGTTGGTGAGTGTAAAATTAATCTTCCCAAAGCTTGTCATCTCCAGGATCATATATAAACTCCTTTAGTGTTAAACACCCTTGATGAACTGGCTTGCTCTTTCCTTTTTTTTCAAATTTCATCTGTTATTCCCAACTTCTCATTCTTTCTCAAATTCTATATCAAATCTTTTACCTTTTTAAAGCATCTCTTAAAAATACCATCTCTCTTCCAAAACTGTTTTTACAATTGCTCCTTACTTTACTATTAAGTAACCTATTAGATTGTTTTCTCTGCCTCAACTCTCGATCACACTCCAACTCACTTTTCATTACCCTCTCTCTACTCTGTGATCTAGTGACGATTGGTTCTTTGCTATTCCTAGGACATAATGCCTCACTTCCCAAGTCTACACATTTTTACTAGTAATATCCCCGTCTTAAAATCCTTTCCTTCTTCATCTCTTTATCTCTACTTTCTGGCTCACCTCACTTCCTTCAAGTCACATCTAAAGCCTTGTCTTATGCAAAATGTCTTTCCAACTTTTCCTTAATCTTAGTAACTTCTCTCTGAGGCTTGCTTCAGTTTATGCTGTATTCATTTTGTTTTTATGGAGTTGTTTGTATATCATTCCCCCTCATTAAATTGTGAACTCCCTAAACGCAAGGAATGTTGTTGACCTTCTTTTGTTTCTTCCACACTTAGCACCTTCCCTGACACTTAAGTCTGTTGAATGATATATTTTGACTGACAGATGAATTGGAATTAAATGAGGCAGAGTTGTAGTCATCAGCCTTACTCTCTCTTCCAGAATCAATCCAATCCAATGGAAAGACAAAAGTCAGGTTCAGTAGTGATTGCTTGGAATGAATGCAACAGATGACTATGTTTTTCATATACTGTGCCACTGTATATGCTTTTTTATCTAATTTCCCTCATCTGTTCTACTGATTATCCTCTCTTTTATTTCATCTTATTGTTTAAATATTTTCCCCTTCCTTCTTCTCTCCCCCTCTCGGGTTCAATAAGCACTTCCACTGGATTATACAAATATTATCACTTATACCTATTTCCATATTATTTATTTTTGCAATAGAGCAATCTTTTAAGACCAAAACCGCCAATCATATTTTCATCCAAACAAATGGCAAGTAATTTGTTTTACTTCTGTGTTTCTATTTCCACACTTTTTTCTCTGAATGTGGAGAACATTCTTTCTCATGATTCCCTTCAGGTTGTCTTGTAGTAGCAGATTCCATTACATTGGATTGTTCCCCAGTGTTTCACTTTCTGTGTATAATGTTCTCTTGGTTCTGCTAATTTCACTCTGCATCAGTTCCTGGAGGTTCTTTTAGTTCATATAGAAATCCTCCAATTCATCAATCCTCATAGCACAGTAGTATTCCATCAGCATCATATCCCATAATTTGTTCAGCCATTCACTCATCAAAGGACACATCCTAATTATCCAGGTTTTTTTCTACCACAAAGAGCGCAATTACTAATCTTTTTGTCTAAATGTTTTTTCCTTATTATCTCTTTAGGTTACAAACCTAGTAATAGTATTACTGTATCAAAGGGTATGCATTCTTTTAAGGACCTTTCAGCATAGTTTCAAATTGCCTTCCAGAATGACTGGATCAATTCACAGCTCCACCAGAAATATATTAATGTCCTAATTTTGCCATATTCCTTTCAACATTTATTATGTTCTTTTACTGTCATATTGTCCAATCTGCTAAGTGTGAGGTGGTACCGCAGCATTGTTTTGATTTGCATTTCTCAAATCACGAGGGATTTAGAACACTTTTTCATGTTTTCGTCTTTTCATGTTTTCATGCTTATTGATGTTTTTGATTTCTTCATCTGAAAACTACCTATTCATGTCCCCTGAATGTTTGTCAATTGGGAAATGATTTTATTTCTTATATATTTGACTTAGTGTCTTATAAACTTGAGAAATGAGACTTTTGTCAGAGGTTTTTGTTATACAAAAATTTTCCCAGTTTGTTGTTTCCCTTCTAAATTTTGGTTGCATTGGTTTTCTTTGTAGAAACCCTTTTTAATTTAAACTAATTAAAATTATTCATTTTACATTTTGTAATATTCTCTATCTCTTGCTTGGTTTTAAATTCTTTCCTTTCTCATAGATCTGACAGTTATAATATTCTATGTTCACCTAATTAACTTATAATTTTCCTCTTTATAATTATCTCATTTACCCATTCTGAATTTATTTTGATAGAGGGTGTGATATGTTGATCTAAACCTAATCTCTCCTATACTGTTTTCCTATTTTCCCAGCAGTTTTTGTCAAGTAGTGTATTCTTATCCCAAAAGCAGGATCTTTGTATTTATTGAACACTAGCTTCATGAGGTCATTTACCCCAAGTCTATCTCTTCACCCGTACCATATTGTTTTGATGATCACCACTTTAATAGTATAGTTTAAGATCTGATACTGCTGGGCTTCTATCCTTCACATATTTTTCATCAGTTCTTGATTTTTGTTCTTCCAGATGAACTTTGTTATAATTTTTTCTGATTCTATAAAAGGGATTTTGGGTAGTTTGATAGGTATGATATTGAATGAGTAAATTAACTTAGGTGGGATTATCATTTTTATGTTTAGATCTAGTTTATTTGTGTGAAGTGTTTTGTAATTTTGTTCATATTATTCCTGTGTTTGTCTTGGAAGATAGATTCCCTAATATTTTATATTACTTAAAGTGATTTTAAATGGAGTTTCTCTTTCTATCTGTTACAACTGATTTTTATTGGAAATAAATAGAAATGCTGATGCTTCATTTTGTATCCTGCAACTTTGCTAAAATTATTAATTATTTCCACTAGCTTTTTAGTTGATTTTCTCAAGTCTCTAAATATGTCATCATATCATCTGCAAAGAGTGATAGTTTATTTTCCTCATTGCCTGCTTTAATCCCTTCTATTTCTTTTTCTTCTCTAATTGCTGTCTCTAGCATTTCTGGTACAATATTAAGTAATAGTGGTGATAATGGACATCCTTGCTTCACTCATGATATTAGGAAGGCTCCTAACTTATCCCAATTGCAGATGATACTTGCTGATGTTTTTAAATGATTACTGATTATTATTTTTAGGAAAGTCCCCTTTATTCCTCTATTTTCTAGTGTTTTTAATAGGAATGGGTATTGTATTTTGACAAAGGCTTTTTCTGTATCAAAATAATCATGTTTGGTTATTGGTATGGTCAATTATGTGTATGGTTTTCCTAATATTAAACCATCCTTGCATTCCTGGTATAAATCCTACATGGTCATAATGAATAATCTTTGTGATAACTTTCTGTAGTTTCTTTGCTAGTATTTTATTTAAGATTTTTATATCTCTGTTCATTAAGGAGATTGGCCTGTAATTTTCTTTCTCCGTTTTTGGTCTTCCTGGCTTGGAATTAGTACCATATTTCTGTCATAAAAAGAATTTGGGAAAAACTCCTCCTTTGCTTATTTTGTCAGTTTGTATATTATTGGGATTAGTTGTTCTTTAAATGTTTAGTAGAAATCCACTTGCGAATCCATCTAGCCTTGAGGATTTTGGAGGGTGAGGGAATTCCTTGATGGCTTCTTCAATTTATTTTTCTGAGAGGTGATTATTTAATATGCTATTTCCTCTCTTGTTAATCTCTAGGCATTTTATATTTTTGTAAATATTCATCCATTTCATATAGATTATCATATTTATTGCCATATAATTGAGTATAGTAGGTCTTAAAAATTGTCTTAATATCCTCTTCAGTAGAGTTGAGATCACCCTTTTCATTTTTTTATTCACTGTTAATTTGGTTCTCCTCTCTTTTCTTATTAGATTTAAAATATTTTATTTGTTTCTTCAAAGTACCAAATCCTAGTCTTATTTATTAGTTCAATAGTTGTTTTACTTTCAATTTTATTAATTTCTCTTTTAATCTTAGAATTTCCAATTTAATTTTTATCTGGAGATTTTTAATTTGTTCTCTTTCTGATTCTTTAAGTTGCTAGACCAAATCATTGATTTGCTACCTCTCTATTTTGTTGATATAGGCACTCAGAGATATATATTTTCCCCTCATACTGCTCTGGCTATATCCTATAGATTTTGATATGTTATCTCATCTTTGTCATTCTCTTCAGTGAAGTCAGTAATTATTTTTATGATTTCTTTTTTGACCCACCTATTTTGAAGAATTAGATTATTTAGTTTCCTATTAATTTTAAATTTGTCTTTTCATGGACTCTTATTAATTATAATTTTATTACATTATGATTGAAAAAGTTGCATTAATTATTTCTATTTTTCTGCATTGTTTTCAATATTTCTATGCCCTACTACATGGTAAATCTTTGTATATGTATGAAATCATTTTAATCATCACTGCTTTGTGCATTTGAGATTTGATGTGACCAACCCATTCCCTCATTCTTTTTTTTTTTTGCCTTTTTTCATTATTAGCCTTTTTTTAATCTTTTATTTCACAGTGTGCATTTTATTAATATTTTCCTATGTATATCATTGAGGAATTTGTTACAGCACTGAATAAGTAAATTAATTTAGGTAACTTTGTCATGCTTAATACATTAGATCAATCAACATTTCAGTAATTAATACTTCCCTGTTTATTTAGGTAGCTCTTTGTTCCTGAAAAGATTTCTATTCATATAGTTCCTTGGTGAATCATGCTAGAAACACTCCTAAATATTTTATAGCATCTATCATTAATTTAACAGGAATTAATTTTTCTGACTTAATGCTAGATTTTGTTGGATAATATAGTTAAATTAAAGTTTTGATTAACTAACAGTTGTGAAATTTAAAAAAAAAACATTTTAACTGCATTCCTAATTATGAAAAATCCTCTATATAAGCCTTTTTTATACTTGTGGATTCAAAATCTCCCAATGGGCCATAGCCAACATTCAGAATAACTGTTTAAATGTATACACCTAAATAAGGGAAAAAATAAGTGAAAAACCTTATTCAATAAATTTTCTCCCTAAAACCTATTATAGGCCAAACAGAAATCTGACTCCATGAATAAGAAATACAGAAACAAAATAAAAATTGAACAGAAAGAAGAAGAGGAAGAGGAAGAAAACTATCTGGCATCAAAAATGACTGACATGCTAAATAGATCAACTTAAAAATTATTGAACTTTCTGAAATGTATAATAACAAGGACTCTAGATATTATATTTAAAGAAATAATTAGATCTGTCAATATCATAAGGCAAAGGAAAAAAAATAAAAGAATCTACCAATCTCCCTTGTAAAGAAATTATCAAAAGTCCCAGATATATTGTAGTCAAGGTCCAAAACTCCCTTGTATAATAAAGAATTTTTCAGACATCCCAAAATCATCAGTTCAACTACCAAGAAAGTATAATCAAGATTACGCAGGACCTAGTAGTTTCTACTAAATATGAGAGGTGGTCTCATAATATAATATTCCAAAAGTTATAAGTAAAGATTTACAATCAAGAATAGCTTACCCTAAAAAAGCAAGCCTATGTGTAAAAAACATGATTTCTCACAAAAAGACCAAAACTGAGTAGAAATTCTGAAATACAAAGAGAATTAAAGAAACATAAAGAAACTTATTTGAATAATTAGAAGGATGTTTATGAGAATATACTGATAAAATTCTAATAAGGGAATAAGAAACAAATCATAATGTCTTCAAAGGCTGTTGAGAATGTTAAATAATAAAAACAGATCATGGAGGATGAATTAGTTTTACTTTGATGGTCTGAAGAAGGGTAAGAAAAGAGAGGATAAAAAGAATATACTGCTATAAAAAAGAGGAGGAAGTGGAACCTGAGTAATTTCTTATAAATAAATACTTGAAAAGAGCACACGCAAAAGAAAGATTAGGAGGAATGGAAATCTTTGGTCTTTTGGTGGAGGATTGAATACACACATTTTCATGTTGAAATATGTAAAATAATAGGAAAACAAGTAGGGATAAGAGTGGGAGGTGATTTAAAGGGAGGGTAATATCCTGGGGGGGAAATAGTCACAAGCAAATCAAAGCAAAAAACTTCCTGATTCTGAAGAGAACATTAAAAGGGAAAAAACAATTAGAATATAAGAGGGTGACTTTTAAAAATTGCCTTTTACTCAATTCATAGGAATGATTGAACAAATTGTGGTATATAGATATAATGGAATACTATTGTGCCATAAGAAATAATGAAAGAAATAAAATTTCTTGTAAACTATGTGAAAAAGAATTGATAGACATGAGGTGTAGACAGTCATACTTTTTTTGGTCATGTGTGAATTTGTTTTGCTTGATTATATTCATTTCTTAAATAATTTTATTTTGCTTTTCCTTTCTCTTGGTTTTTCTTGGCTTTTAATGGAAAACAAAGAAAGGATGAGCAATAGTAATGAGAAAAAAGGAGAATTGTAACATTAAAATGCACAGAAGAGAACAAGAAGAAAGCACCAATAGGTAAATAAGTTTTGAAAGTAGATTACAGAATTTATTATATATATATATATGTATATTTTTTAAAAAGCAAGCAGTAACATATTAATGCACCAAAGAGAACAAGAAAAAAGTTCATAAGGAAGCACAGAAAAGCAAGACAATTTTGAAAATAAATTATTAAACTTATTTTATAATTTAACATACAAATTGTTTTATCTAGAAATTGGTGAAGAGTAACTGACAAATTCACTACACCAGGACAAATCAGGTAATTCTAAGTATAGATTGGCAGCATTCTTTTGGAATATATCCATTAGTTATGCTATCTCAATCTCCCCTGCTCCTCTGGGTGAAAGAGCCTGATCTGAGTGGCCTACACCAGTCATGATACATTTCCAGTCTTCTCCAAACTAGAGAAGTAATTTTTATTCATAAAGCAACATTTATTTCATAAATAAATAAAAAGAGGAATGTTAGTGTGGAAATACCAGTGTCCATTTTTAAATCATGGAAATGTTGGGGTATAAGTAAATTAGGAATCTTTTAGATAGATAGATATAACATAGATATAACAGAAAATTTGCTTATGTTATCATTATGTCCAGTGATGTCTCCATTTTGAGCTTATTTTGGTAGATGGTATAAAATGTTGGTCTATGCCTATTTTCTGATGGAATTTTCCATTTTTCCTAATAGGTTTTTTTGAATATTGAATTCTTGCCCCAATGTCTTAGATCTTTGGGTTTACCAAACTCTAGATTACTTTGGATTCATTTCTATATATTGTATACTTAATGTATTCCACTGATCAACCACTCTATTTCTTATTCAGTAACAGATTGTTTTGATGATTGCTGCTTTGTAGTAATGGTTGAAATCTGGCACTGCTCAGCCACCTTATTTCACTTTTTATTTTTTAGTAAATCCCTTGATATTCTTTATCTTGTGTGTCTTTTTTTTAAAATATATTTTATTTGATCATTTCCAAGCATTATTCGTTAAAGACATAGATCATTTTCTTTTCCTCCCCCCTACCCCCCATAGCCGACGCGTTCTTGTGTGTCTTAAGATGAATTTTGTTATTTTTTTCTAACTATAAAATAATTCTTTAGTGATTTGATAGAGGTGGCACTGAATAAGTAAATTAGTTTTGTATGTACCTGTATGATCCTGGGAAAGTCCCTTCACCTCAATTTCTTCAGCAATAATTTGTGGAGTTGCATTAAATGTTTAAGGTCCCTCTATCAATTTTATTAAGCTATGTATATATAGGTAAAGAGATTGCTCTGACCTTACTCTCCCAAAATGAGGTCAGCTATAGCTCTCTGTCAGAGATCTAATAGTTGTGCTGGTGAGAGAGCAAATCATATATAAGATATAAAGCAAACAAACATTATTTTTACATGATTGCCTGGATATGACTCAAGAGCTCATTAGCAAGAATGGCATAGAATCAAACCCTGTATCCCCTCCTCACCTTGTATAATTCTTATTTATTTGTGTCCTCTGGTATATCTGCCCTGTAATGAACAATGCATTTAAAGTAGGGAAGCTGTCACAAACCAGCAGTCCTTAAATACTTTGTGGATACTAATGTAAAACGCCATTCCCTTTATCACCTTTCTTCCTTTATCATAAATCTCTCCCTTTTACCCCTCTATTACACTAAAACAGATCCCTTCTTGCTATTTACCAGTCTACCTCTTCTGTCAAATATATATCATTGACAGTGTCTCTTTGGCACTTCCCACATGGAAATCATCACATACTACAACCCCATCATATTTGTTCTAGGGCTTTTAATTTCCTTTTGGGTTATAATCTTTGATCCCTTGGGTCAAAAATTAATACTTCAAGAAAGGATTCGGTTCTGTATGAGATATTAAATGACTGATTTTAGAGGCAACCCTCCTCTATCTCTAGTATACATGAAGTCTGTTCTATCATAGTGCAAAGGTCTCATCCCACTTTGGGGATTTGTGAGCTATGACAATCATAAGTCATTGGGAGTGATTCACGCTTTGGTTTGTGTACTGAGGTCTTTATCAGGCTGTCCCAGCCATCAGAGACCACTGCCCAGTTCATTTCAACAAGGAAACAATGATCATTGACTACTCATTCATTTCACCTTCTTTAATGGCTAGCTATATTGCTTTTACTTTGATTTCAGTGGAATAGCAGAAAGGAAAAAAAAGCCATACTCCTAGAGTCAAAGAATTGAGGTTCAAATCCTACCTCATCCACATATAGTGTAGGTTTCCCTAGACATATCACTCTCTTATCCTTAGTTTTCTTGCCTGCAAAATGAAGGATTTAGACTGGATGGCCACTGAGATAATGTTAATTTGTGACTTTCTAAAAAGCATTCATCTTCGGATATGCATTCAAATTTGAGTTTAGCACCTTTGCTCTCAAACAATATAACCAATAGGTGATGAGATATTCTTCAAAAATGAAATCATAACAATATAATCTCAGTAATAAAGTCAACATGTATGAAGAAGTCATGGAAAACTGTTGTTGAAATTTTAAAAAAGAATTTGAGAGCATAAAATCAATCATTTATTAAGTACTTACTTTGGCCCCAGTACTGTGCCAAGAACAAGAGATAGAAATAAGGAATAGAAGCAGATTTGGAGAATACAATCTCTATTTGCAAGGAGCTTATAATTTTTAGAAAAGATAGCAAAAGAGCTTATATTTTTAGAAAAGATAACATATAAATATCCAAAGAAGTACAAAATAGTTAAATCCAAGCTAGTTTGTGAAGTCATTGGCTATTTAGAGGATCATAAATGTGGAGCTGAACATAGTTCTCTCTAAAGGAAAATAACCAAAGATAGATACAAAAGTGTAACCCAAAATTTTGATGAGTTTCTGAAGGGTAGAGCCAAGAATCAAGTTTGATTTGTCTAATTTTTTTGAAATTAAAATAAGATTAAGGGCTTTTTAAACAATGGTCAACATCAGGGGGATAGCTGGGTGGCTCAGTAGATTGAGAGCCAGGCCTAGAGACAGGAGGTCCTAGGTTAAAATCTGGCCTCAGACACTTCCCAGCTGTGTGACCCTAGGCAAGTCACTTGACCCCCATTGCCTACACCTTTCCACTCTTATGCCTTGGAACCAATAAATAGTATTGATTCCAAGATGGAAGGTAAGGATTTTTGAATGAATGAATGAATGAATGAATGAATGAATGAATGAATGAATGAATGACATAAAAGGCAATGTCAACACCAGAAAAAGAACAAAGGAAAAAAATAGGCTCATTGCTTTGGGTAGATTATGATTGAGAAAAGGTAAAAGTACTGATCCTATTTTGCTTTTGTCTTTCACCCAAAGAAGACCTATTTTTAATTGTAAAGCACAAAATTTAAAAAAAATTATCTTCTAAGATAGTCTTATTTTTTTAGAAAATTATTTAAATCTAAATAAAAATATTGCAGGTTGTTCAAATGGCTTTCAGAGCCACTGTTGTTAATTTTAGAAGCCATAGACAAAAAAATATATTCGAAAAGTCTGAATATAGAGGAATAACCCAAATTTTTATGTGGATTTTTAAAATTGCATATTTATAAATTTCATGCTTACTTTGGCAAATTTCTAGAAAGATTTCCAATAAGATATTTGTGAACATTTAGAAAAGTTATCATTGTAAGGTAATATTCTAAATAACATGCCAAGCTACATTAATTTCCTTTTGTGGTAGATTTATTAGGTATTAGTGTCAGGTTTGAGAAATGCCAAATAAATAGTGTATGTTTCTTGATTTCACCAAATATTATGTTAAAAAGAAGATAGAGAAGCTCAACTCAAGTTTATTTCCATTTTTCTGCTAAGGAGAATGACTAATAAGGATTGAGTAGCAAGATAAAAATAAAAATAGAAAATACCTAATTGCTCTTGTCAATTTAAAGTCACTAGGCTCAAATGAATAGTACTGACCTATTAGTTACTCAACCAGCATTTATTAAACATTCACTATATCCCAGACACAATACTAGAGACTCGAGAAAAAAAGGCAAAATTCAAAGTCTCTTGTTTTCAAGGAGCTTACCTTCTAATGAGGAGGAATTAAAAGAGAGTATAAGAAGTACCCAAATAAATAAATACAAGGTATATACAAAATAAATACAGAAAGATGTACTAGATGAATTTTGGTATCCCTTCCCATTTTCATTTGACAATTCTATAGTCCTGGCAGAATTCTAGAATATTCATTGTGCAGTTAGAAGAAGAACTGATCACAAAAAATTAATATGACTTAATCTAAAAGAGATAATGACAGAACTATTCTTATTTCCTCTTATGGGCAGAGTTATGCCATAAATATAACTTATCAAGATTTTACCAAAGCATTTGTCCTCCATTGTTTTGGGGGAATTGGTGGGGAGGAGTTAATGGTGATGTAAAACATAGATAGACAGGCCAGATGATAATTTAAGTAGATTCAGATATTTTGAATGTCTGTTCTTAGAAACTAGCCATTAATTATTCAGTGTCATCGTTGAAGACAGTATGTAATGTAGTGCCCCTGCAATCTTTGTTTGGCACTGTGTTACTCAGCATTTTAAAAAATCTTTATTCAAGCATTCATGCTAATGAAATTTACAAATTATACAGAGCAGAGTGAGTGGGGCTAAAATGTTGGACTATATCAGAAACTACCCTTTTTATGGCACTTTGTAGATTTCTTCCAGATATAAAAGGGGTCTCTCTCTCACTGTTTCTATCAGTCTGTCTATCTGTCTGTCTATCTCTCTTCCTCTTCTTCCCCCTCCCCAATTTATGTAATTAAGGAGATACTCCATACCCTGATAACTTTTTTTAGGTGAGTATGCCTCTGAGTTTCAGAATCAATCAATAGTACAAAATGCATATGAACCCTTTTTAGAAACTTCTGTTGAATTAAAAAAAAATAAGCTAGTCATCATTGGACTGAATCAGTCATTCAGCAAGTATTTAAATAAACAACCTATTTGGGAGAATTGGTAAGCTTCAAGTTATTGGATGAAATCAGCATAATGAAATGTTTCTAGACTAACAGAAAGAATTAGGGCTCAGGAAAGAGTTATACCATCTTATTTATAATAGTGAGATAGAAACCTTTCTATGGCTAAAGTTTGACCCTGAAAATAACTATACTAGACACATTTTCTAAGTTAATTCAGTATTTTGTATTTTCCATAGTAGTTATATTATTTCATTATTATTGACAAGAATAATAGTCACAATTAATAAAAAGGCAATTTGGAATGGATAATGGATAGAGGGCAGTATCAATCAGAAACATCTCCAGTTCTGACTCTCTTTACATACTGCCTGACTGGTTAAATCACTTAGCTTCTTAGTGGCAATTCTCTGAAACTTCTGATCTCCTTTATTATAGGAAGGTACTCTCTGGAATCTCCCTACATCAAGGAATTTATAGGTTGAATAAAAAAGTAATAAACACCAACAAAATAAAAATAGGGACATCCAGCTCAGAATGAGTTGAAGAGGGATTTCTTGTGGGTGAAGACGTTTTTCAAATGTTTGAGAATAAGGTGTCTTGGTCATTTAAGGGACCTGGAACACTACAAAATATCTTAGAAGGGATTTGTAAACACAAAAGAATTTGGCTTGACCATCCACATAATGAAGACCAAGGAACCTTTTGTCTACATCATAGCATGCATCTGAAAGGACCAGCTATAAAACATTCATTGGTGCATCTATCTGGGCCAGCTAATACAAACAGAGAATAAGTTGGGACAAGATTTAATCAGAAACAAGTGCATGATCTAGATGTATTGCCTGCAGGAAATTACCAAACTTTTAATGATCCCAACATTCTCCCTGTTGAACTTCCATCATTTACATATCTGATTTGGTTAAAATCTTAAGTAAGCTAAGACAGAGCAACATTTTTTATAAGAAATTGAATTCTATGTCTGACAATCATCTCAGCAATTTGATCTCATGGAACAGGTGCCAAATGTTTATTAAGCACCAACTGTGTCTTAAATACTGTACTAAGTACGAGAATATAAATACAAATGATGAATAAAACAATCCCTGTTCATAAGGAGCTAGCATTCTAATTGAAAAGACCACAAGTACCTTTATAAGTACATGCAGAATGAATTTAAATAGAACAAATATAAAGTAATTAAATATCATGGACAGCCAGGTAATATACTGGTTGGAGCACCTGGTTCAGAGTCAGGAAGACTTGAGTTGAAATCTGGCTTCAAACATTTACTTGATATGTGACTCTGGACATATCATTTAACTTTTTGCAGATTCCTCATCTGTAAAATGAGCTAGGGAAGGAAATGACAAACCACTCCAGTGTCTTTGTCACAAAACCAAAAATGTGGTCACAAAGAATAGGACATGACTGAAACAACTGAACAACACAGAGGGAAGAAACTAGTTGTCCAGGGGATCAAAAAGGGCTTCACAGATAATAGATCCATTTGAGTATTTTTGTATTTACCAAAGGGAGGTGTAAGTTTTTAGGTTCTGTAGTCATATTATGACTACTACTGTATGTAAGTGATACATTGCTCAGTGGGGAAAAGGGCTTTATAATATCCTGATTTATATAGATTCATTTCAATGGTAATCATTAATTCAGTGTTGACATTTGATGCAAGATTAGATAAAACACCTTGCCAACTATTACAGTCTCCTAAATAGCTTAATATTCCTCTTTATGATCTTTAAGCCACAAAGTTAAATTGTTTTGAAGCCTTTAAAAGTGTTAATACTTTTAGAGTTTCATTAAGAAACAAAAGCACAGCAAAAGAAAGGTTCCCTAAGTGCTCTTGTATCATCATTGGACCATTCCATAAAGTAGATTTTCCATTAAATGAAAGACATCATTTTTTGTAGTCACTGTCAGTTTCTTGGTCATCTCTCTAGTTTGTAAACCTTGTGATTTTTAGCTTTTTTTCTAGATCTGGAAACTAGATGGTTTGCCTCTTTCAGGAGACCTGGGGTGGAAGTCCTAATGATTGACTGCTAATTTTTTCCTTTAAGAAAAACTAGAAGCTAATTATAGTCAGAAATAAAAGTATAATTGCCCCATTTACTTTGTGTTCCTTCTTCTAAAGAATTAAATGAATATTCATTATCCCTTTTGTGGGGTAATTGAGAGGGGAGAGCAATCCCAGATCCTTCTGTGTGATTTGTGGTCACAGAGAATTTAAAACTGGAATTGACCTTCTGTGGATTGACAAAGACTGATTTGAACCTAGGACTTCCTGCCTCTAGGCCTGATTCTCAATCCAGTGAGCCACCTAGCTTCCCCCTCTCATCACCTTTTTATTTCACTGCATTGTCAGTTTTATTTCATTGGTATAGGCACTTTCTTCCTCAGTTTCATCTTGTCCAAACCTTCTCATTCTTTGGGAATTTTATCCTTATTTTTCCATAAAAGAAAAAAAAAACAACTTTGTCTGGCTTTAGAACTCTACTCAAACTGATACACTGTGGTACAATAGAATGTAATGGGCTTCTCCATTACTGGCAATGCATTGATACTGAACAACGTGGAGGAATCTGTGAGAAAAGCCACTATCCACATTCAGAGGAAAAACTGTGGGAGTAGAAACACAGAAGAAAAACAACTGCTTGAATACATGGGTTGAGGGGATGTGGCTGGGGATGTAGACTCTAAATGAACATCCTAATGCAAACATCAACAGCATGGAGATAGGTTCTGAGCAAGGACACAAGTAATAAATGAAATTGCGCATCGGCTACAGGAATGGTGTGTGGAGGGGAGGGAGGGAAATAATGTAATTATTGTAACCAAGGATTAATGTTCTAAATAAATTAATTCCAATAAAAAAATAGAACTCTACTCAATGAGACAGAAAAGGAAAGATGTTACCATCTCCTTTCAGAGAGGCATTGGACTTAAAAATGCAGAATAAGCCTTTCATTTTTGGACATGGCGTTTGTAGAAATTTCTTTATTTGGTCTATACCTATTTGTTATGGATCTTTTTTTTTCATATTCTGGCTTAGTACTAGTTTTATTAAGATCAATTAAGGGATATGTGTATGTATGTGTGTTTATTAGAGTATAGACTCTAGTTTCCATAAAACCAAGATAGTGAAAATTTTAATTTAAGTGTTTTATCAGCAGTCACAAGTCTCTATCGTACCTCACCAAGCCTGTTGAGAATCCCTTCTATAGGTGCTGACAGTCTCTAAATTTCAAGTTACAATTTAGGATTCCTTAATTAGCAGTTTGAGGCAGCTGAACTGCTAACAACCACAAGCACATAAATGAAGTATGGGTAACTTAGCCAATAGTAAAATGTTAGCATATTTGGATGTATGTACACAGTGACATCTGTTTATTTCTACTCCTTTCAGCAGCATAAGGATTAACAACATAATGACTGCTAAATGCTTAGAAATTCTCCAAAAGCATCATACAAGTATAAAGGATTATCATCATCATAAATAATAGTAATCTATTATCAAGGATCTATTCAAAACAGCACCCAGAAAGGTTTTATGTCATATAAATTAACATCAGCAATGACCTAACCCCAAATGGTACACATTTTTAAAAATATCTTTAGACGTAGCACTGTACTTGAAAATCATAGGAATTAATATTTAAAAGAATGGAATTAGATTCAAAATTGTTCAAAGATTAAACACAAGAGCATTATTTTGAATAAAAAGCCTCTACTTTATTAGTAGGAGAAGGATATTCTTAGTCTGAAATTGTACCCATGAGCAGATGGGTTGACAGTTTTGTTGTTTAGTGGGAATGACAAATGATGATTTAACACTTAGCAAACAGAGCTCTGCAGTTTGGGGAATCTTCCCATGGCTGAGGATGTTGTGAGAATTAATGAAATATTTGTGTGTTGTCTTGCCCTAGGATTTCATCCATATAGGGAGCTCCTAGTTTGGAAACTCCCTCTGCCAACTGTAAATATGCAAATGTAGTGCTTTAGAGTTCCCTTGAGTCACTGAGAGATTAAGTGGTTGGTCTAGAATTAACAGTCAGTATGTGTCTGAGACATGATTTAAAAGAACAACAAAACCCTTACCTTCCATCTTAGAATCAATACTATATATTGGTTGCAGTGTAGAAGACCAGTAAGGGCTAGGCATTTGATGTTAAGTGACTTGCCCAGGGTCATACAGCTTAGTGTCCAAGGACAGATTGGAACCTCCTGTCTCTAGGCTTGGCTCTCAATCCACTGAGCCACCCAGCTGCCCCCTTAAGGCCTGATTGGATCCAGGTTATCTTTATTCTGAGGTTAACTATAAGCCAGACACCCACCCTTCACCACACACACACTTACATGGTCATAAATAATTATTAAATACTATAGATGCCAAGCACTGTACTAAGCATTAGGGATGTAAATAAAGGTAAAAGTTTCTCTTCTCAAGTATTTCACAATCTAATGGAGTAAACAATATGTAGATGCCTATGTACAAATGAGACAGGTTAGGGATGAATTGAACTTAATCAGATGAGGGAAGGCAGAAGAGGTAAGAAGATCAGCAAAGACTTCCAGGAAAATGTGGGATTTTAGCTAGGACCTAAAGGAAGCCAGGGGAGCCAAGAGGCAGAGATGAGGAGGGAGAGAGCATTCCAACAATGAGAGTAACCAGTAAAAATACCTGGAAATAGGTAGAGTATCTAGTTCAAGAAATAACAAGGAAGCCAGTGTCACTGGATGAAAGGGTATGTGGCAAGGAGTAGAAGAGCTGTCATAAGGAGTAGAAGAGCTGTCATAAGGTGTAAGAAGATTGGAAAGATAGAGGTAGGGGGAACAAGTTTTGAAGGTCTTTGAATGACAGAGTATTTCATTTTTGATCCTAGAGCCAATGAAATTAATGGTGGGGAGAAGAGGCTAACAGGGAACAGTAATAGGATGATTAGGAAGAGGGAAGATTTTATGGAGGGGTGTAGAATAATGAGTTCAATCTTGGACATGTTGAATTTAAGATGTCCAGAAGACATCCAGTTTCAGATGTTCAGTAGGTGGTTTAGGATGCCAGAGTGGAGCTTAGGAGAGACTAGCCAAATAGATCTGAGAATCATCTGCACAGAAATGATATCAAAATCCTAGGAGCTGATGAGATTACCAAATGAAAAAGTACAGAGGAAAAAGAAAAGAGGGCTCTAGTTATGTATACATACCCAAAGAGAAAATTTTAAAAGTAGCAAAAAGAAAAAGAGAGATGGTATCCTTGGGGAAAAAATTATTTTTCTTCCATATCAAAAGGTATATTTTAATGACAATTATAAGTACAAATTGGAATCTGATTTGAATTAAATGCTTAGGTTTGTGATGTATGGGTATTCCAAGAGGTCCAGCACCTTTGCTGTGAAGGTTATGGCTCCAAAAATCAATAACATTTGCAGTGGCCACACCACAGTAAAACTGTCTTGGCAGATGGCTTAAACCAGATTGAAGATAGCCATCAGTGACAGGAGAATATCTACCCCAAACATGTGAAGACTACTTCCAGCAGAATGGATAGATGAGAACAATTTGTTACAATGACTATGAAGGCAGGTGAAGCAAGTACTGTAGAGCACTTTGAGACTTGTCAGACATCAGAGATGCCAAGCTTATCTACTGCATTCCAGGCCATCACCAATCATCCTGAATTATCTTGCCATTGGACTTGGATGGCTCTGGAAGTCAGAGTGAAGCTGATGACTTTGCGCAGCTATATCTCATTTAAGTCCAGGCTACAGGCAAGTCAGAAGACATTACTTTTGGATTTGTTTGGTTTTTTTTCCTGGTGAAGTTACTTTATTTTAATTTTTTTACTTTAAAAAATGTATTCATTTAGAATAATTTTTCTATGGTTACATGATTTCATGATCCCGCCCCTTTTCCCTCCCCCTCCTTCAGTTGATAAGCAATTCCACAGGGTTAAACATGTATTGTTGTTCAAAATCTATTTCCATATTATTCATATTTGCAATAGAGTGATCATTTAACACCCAAAGCCCAGTCATATCCCCATTGAACCACATGATCGATCATATGTTTTTCTTCTATGTTTCTGCTCCCATAGTTCTTTCTCTGGAAGTGGATAGTGTTCTTTCTCAAAAGTTCCTCTGGATTGTCCTGGGTCATTGCATTGCTGCTAGTAGAGAAATCTATTACATTCGATTGTGCCGCAATGTATCAGTCTCTGTGTACAGTGTTCTCCTGGTTCTGCTCATTTTTCTCTTCATCAGTTCCTGGAGGTCTTTCCAGTTCATGTAGAAATCCTCCAGTTCATTAACCCTTTCAACATAATAGTATTCTACCATCATCAGGTACTACAACTTATTCAGCCATTTCCCAATCGATTGATACCCCCTCATTTTTCAATTTTTTGCCACCACAAATAGTGTGGCTATAAATATTCTTGTACAAGTCTTTTTCCTTATTATCTCTTTGGGGTACAAACCCAGCAGTGGTATGACTGGATCAAAGTGCAGGCAGAAAACTACAGATCAATCTCCTTAATGAATATAGATGCAAAAATCTTAAATAGAATACTAGCAAAAGGACTCCAGCAAGTGATCAGGAGGATTATTCACTATGATCATTTGCCACTTATACAAGGAATGCAAGGATGGTTTAATATTAGGAAAACCATCCACATAATTGACCATATCAGTAATCAAACCAAAAGAAATCACATGATTATCTCTATACCCATTCCTATTGAAAACAGTAGAAAGTAAAGGAATATAAGGGTCATTCCTCAAAATAATAAAGAGTATATATTTAAAACCATCAACAAGCATCATCTAAAATGGGGATAAATTAGTAACCTTCCCAATAAGATCAGGAGTGAAGCAAAGATGCCCATTATCACCTCTTTTATTCAATATTGTACTAGAAATGCTAGCATTAGCAATTAGAGAAGAAAAAATAATTTAAGAAATTAAAGTAGGTACTGAGGATACTAAACTATCACTCTGAAAGATATGAAGATATACTTAAAGAACCCCAGAAAATTAACTAAAAGGCTAGTGGAAATAATTAACAACTTTAATAAAGTTGCAGGGTACAAAATAAACCCACATAAATCATGAATGGGAGAATAAGGAGAGTAAAATATGAAATGACTTAAGGAAGCAAAGATTGAATCTTCTGAGCATATGGATTTATTAAGCATTGTATGCCAATTGCCTAATAAATTGGGACCAAGTCCCTCCCCCAGATTAGGACTAGACCCTAGATACAGAGGGAGACAGTCTTTTATACACTATAGACAAATAAGACTAGTTAAAGGAAAAATACAACATTAGGTAATCTGATTCCTAATTGGATGAAAAATTAGGGACCGTACTTTGTTGGGAGGGGGAGAATGAATAAGTCCAATTCCCTGAAATCAAAAAAAGATGTATCCCAGTCCCATGCCAACTGTGTTCAATCAAAAGAACAACAACAAAAAATCAATAACTGATGAGTATGTGGCCAGTTTTCAGATAAGACATATAAGCTGTTTGAAATATTGAGAGAAAACTCTTGTATTAATCACTAGGATCTTCCTGGATTTATAGAAGATCATCTCTGTAATCAAAACTCAAAGCAATAGTAAATTCTAGTCCCAAAAGTTTTTACGTCTCATAGCAAAATTTCACTAATGATAACTTAGAGCTTCAATATTGTTAACTTCCTCATACCACTGTGACAATATGTATATATATACATTTTCATAATTTTTATAAGTGATAGCCAAAAATTTCAAATGAAAACTCAATTTTTCTTCTAGTAACTCTGATTAGTACAACTACTAACTACAGCTCCAACAATTCCAAAGAACTTATGAAGAAATATGCTCTCTACCTCCAGATGAAGAAGTAATAGACTTAAGAATACAGATCAAACCATATGTTTGTTTCTTTTTCCTTTTTTTTTTTAGACTTGACTATTGGGAACAGGTAAACAAAGTTTTGTTTTGTTTTTACATTCTATAACATTTTAAATAAGATATTAATAGTCCCAAATTATTTGCATGTTTGTTTTATATCCTGTTACATCGAGAAAGTCATTATTCCATTTTATTTTAGTTGACTCTAGAGTTCTCTAAGTAGGCCAATCATATAACATTTTCATTGTTATTGTTAAGTTATTTTCAGTTGTGTCTAACTTCTAATAACCTAATTTCGAGTTTTCTTGGCAAAGATACTGGAATAGTTTGACGTTTTCATCTCCAGCTCATTTTTTCACAGATGAAGAACTGAGGCATATAGGGTTAAGTGGCTTGGTCAGGGTCTCACCTAGTGTCTGAGGGCAGATTTGAACTAAGGAAGATGAATCTCCCTGAATCTTGGCCCATCATAATACTCCACTGTACCATGTAGCTACCCCATATTTTTATTATATTTATTATAGATGTTATTCATATATATAGTGTGTGTATGTACCTTATCTTCTTAGATATCAATACTTAGAATCAATACTCGGTATTTGTTCCAAGGCAGAAAAACAGTAAGGGCTAGACAATTCAGGTTAAGTGACATAGCTAGGAAGTATCTGAGGGCCAATTTGAACCCAAGATCTCTTATCTCCAGGCCTGGCTCTCTATTCACTGAGCCACCTAGTTTTCCTTCCCCCACACACATATACACACCCACATCATATGTGGAAAAGTGATAATTATGTTTCTTTCTTCCCTATGCTTATCCTCTTGATTCCTTTTGTGTTTTTTTCTTTAGCTGATATTTCTCATACTAAAAGTAGTGATAATAGCCTTGTTTTTAAACCCTGAATTTATTTGTAAAAATCCTATGTCCCCATTATTTATAACATTGTAGTTTTTTTTAATTATAGATACATCTATTTCCAGTATTAAGGAAATGTCTATTTCCTATGCTTTTTAATTTTTTAATAGAAATAAATATTGTGTTTTCCCTGAAAGCTTTTCCTGTAAGTTTAGATATAGTCTTATAATTTTTAAATTTATTTTATTTCAAATGAAGGTCTACTTTTTCTCCCTCTCATCTCCTACTTCCCACCTTGAGAAAGTGGGAGATGGAGGGAAACTCTTGTTAAGAACATGTATATTTAAGTAAAATAAGTTCTTGTATCATCCATGAACAAGAACATAGATCTCAATCTGTCTCTCTTGAGTCCATTCCCTCTCAATCAGGAGGTGGATGCCCTGTTTTTTCATGAGTTCTCTGGAATCATAGTCAATTATTGCATTGATTAGAGGTACTGTTATTATTACCACGTTTACTTTGATAATTATTATCATTAGATTTGCATAGTGCTTTAAGGTTTGATAAGAATTTTATCTCAATAACTCTAGGAGGTTGATACTATTATTTTCCCAATTTTACAAATGAAGAATCTGATGTAACAGCACTTAAATGACTTTCACAGGATCACACAACCAGGAAATATCTGAGACAGCATTCTAATTTCAGACTTCCTGATTCTTTATCCAATGCTCTGTTCATTGCCCAACCTAGCTGTATTATAAATTGAAAATTTGAGTGGTACAGTGATACCCTAGAAAACAAGAAGAATGTTTCTTCTGCATTGGATAGAATCTTCTATGGATAATTTATTGTCAGACATTGACAAGAATTTCACAGGATGAGAAACTAGAGAGAAACTATGTTCTGCATTGGTTGAGTGAGTTCCTTCATGCACGTAAAATCACTGAATGACCAAAATATTAAAATGTAGTTTAAATGACTATTTAATAGTTCCATTCAAGAATTGAACTGGGTTCATTCATTAGTAGATCAGAATCACTCAAGAGAAAGTTAATGCCCAAGATATTTAAGAAGATATTAAAAGAATACCTAGCTTCTCTTTATGATTTAAAGTAACCATAACAAAATGAATTGCATCCTTCAGTCCTAAAAGAACTGGCAGAAGTGGTTGTTGGGCCATGGTCATTATTTGAAAGATCATGGAAAACAAGGTACCACAAGATTGGAGAATGGCAAATATCCTATTTTTTAATGGAATAGAACAGCTTCTGAAACATAAGCTGGTGAGTTTTATTTCATTTCCTTGGAAAATTATAGATCAGATTTTTTAAATGGTTGCTTAACATCTAAAAAGGGTAACACAAATAGCCAGTTTGACTTCAAGAATAGATGGTGTCGCCCTAGCTTTATTTCCTTTTTTGACATGATTACTAAACCAATAAAGGAAGGGAGAGTCATAGTTTATCTAGATTTTAACTAAGCTTTACAAGATCTCATAACAATCTGGTGGAAAAGATAAAGAACTGTGAATTAGATCAGAGATATCAAATATAGGCAAACAAAGATCCCAGTAAAAGCAAACCAGATTAAAATTTAACTGGAGTATTTTTAACAAAATAAATTAAAATATAACAGACCCTAGATAATGTAAATCTGGTTTTCTAATTCAGTATGCTGCTTGCAGGTATCCTTATGTACAATTCAGAAATGTCCTCTACCTCTACCTCTTTCTTTTAATGCCATTGGATTAGGTGATAGATGATAGATAAATTCAGAACTAATTAGATGGCTGTACTTAATGAGTAGTTGTTAATGACCTTACCTATAAAAGCATGACAGGAGGTCTCCAGCAGAGTACCCCCAAAGATTTCTGCTTTCTCGTGCTATTTAAAATTTTCATCAGTAACTTGGATAAAGGAATAGATGGTATACTAATCAAATTTTCAGGTGACTCCAAGCTAGAAAGGATACATACATAATATAAATTCCCCAGTCTACTCTCTGGAACTTATGTTTTATCCTGCACAGGGTTCTTGGTTACTCTGAAGAGGTTGAGGAATCTCCTCTTTTAGGGATCTAATGACTGGCACTTCAGTTCCATTTAACGAAGTGATATCAGATTAGATATTAGATACTACTTGACAGAATTTTATGAGACATTTCCTTCAGAGATTTAGCAAAAACAAACATACAGACATTGCTCTCAATTCTTTGGGAAGATATTCCCTATTATACAACTTGAGTCTCTGCATAATGGAGAATTGGGAAAATTAGGCAGAATTTGGCTCATAGTTTATTTCAGTTCTTATATAGCATTATTCTCACCAATTTCAAAGTCAGAACCAGAAACGCTGGTTTCTGCTGGGTTGGCTACATCTACCTTGGATTCCTGGACTCCCATGACCCCATGCACTCCTGAGATAGACTGGGGACTTTAGTACCTATACTTAGAATGGAAAATAATGACTAAAAAGGCTAAATACCCAATCTCATTTCTCATGGTGAGAGACAGAGACAGAGAGACAGAGAGAGAGATGAGGAGATAACACTTAGTTAGACCCTCTCCCCCTACCACATTATATTAGTGAAGGAGGCATTGACCCTCACATGGAAATGCCCCAAACACCTTGTTCCTGCATCAGGTTCTTTTAAAGACTTTGATAATTCTGGCTATGAAAACAATGAGAAAAAGTCTGTTCCCAAACAACATAGCAAACCAGTGCAAAATAACCAAACTTGATTCCATTCTCCCAAAAGCAGGTCCCTACTGTTTTCCATATGTATAACACAATCTTAGGTGCTATAGGCATACATCAAATTCTCCATTACATCTTGGTTAACAAAGACAGAAACAGAAAAGCTCTTGATAGGCTAGCTCACTGGACTGGACCTAATCTTATGAAAATTTAATATTTAAATTCAATAGGGATAAATTTAAAGTCTTATATTTCAATAAAAAATAAAGCTTCATAGATAAGGGGGAATATGCATGGTTAGGCAGGAGATCTGGGGTTTTTAATAGAATTCCTCAATATGAATCTATATAACATGGTAGCCAAAAGAGCTCATTGATTCTTGTCCTATATTGAGTAAGGCATTGCTTCTGGGAACATAGAGATGGTCTTATTGGTCAGACCTCATCTAGAGTATTGTGTTCTCTTCTGAACAGCATATTTTAAGAAAGTCATTAGTGGACAGGGAGGTGGCATAGCGGATAATTATGGGACTGGAGTCAGGAGGACTTGGGCTCAAATCTAACTTAAGATACTTCCTAGCTACATAACAGGTTTGTTAGGTGGGGGGTTGTTATAGTGGGGATTCCTCTTGTGTATCTGCTGAGCTATTTAAAGTCTAAGGCCCCTTCCAACTTTCAAGTTTTATAATTTTGTGACATAAGAAATAGATTGTGGTTCTTAGAAATAGGAATTTGACTAGTAATAAAAGCATTTTACTAGAAATCAGAAGACATGAATTTTAGTCCCAGCTCTGTGACTAACATTAACTATGTGGCTTTAGGTTGGTCATCCTCACCCCTCAGTTTCATTAACTACACAAAGAGAGAGTTTAATTATTTTAACTCCGGGTTTCTTTCGAGCTCCAAAAATTCAATGAGTCTATGATTTTATGATATTAAAGTACTTTTTTTGCATACAAGACTGATAAACAAAAGAAATCATTATCAGCTTGGAAACTTTTCTGCCTACCAGGTATCTCGGAGAATGGCAATGAATATGCTATTTTAAGAAGAAGAATCTATTTGAATTTAAACTCAAAAGAACTTTGGAAGCAGTATCATTAAAACAAATAATTAGAATAATTCATTGCCTATTTACTTTTTATTTGTGCTGCTTTTTTAAAGTCCTTGGGATTTTGGGGATTGGGATGATTCTTAGGAGCTATACGTTGTGTGTTTTTTTTTTCTATAATAGCTACATTTTTAAATTATGGTTGTCTTAGGTGAATGTTCAGTCTTCCATTAAGAAAGTGCTATAAAATTCTCTTCTTGTTTCTTTACAAGAAGCAATGTTTTATCCCTGTCTATGATGTGTTTTGGGGCCCAACATGTTTTGGGGGCAAGTAAACTCCAAAAAAATATCACAACTGATAGTAATACTGTTCCCTTTCAGGAAACACTGATAGACTGGTGTGACGAAAAGGAACTTAATTTGATTTTAACAACTGGAGGAACTGGATTTGCACCACGAGATGTCACTCCAGAGGTGAGATAGCATATGCCTTCATATTTAGCAAATAGCCTTAACAATGTGTTATTTTAAAATCTTGTGCTCTTTTTCTGACATTATTTTTGCAGTTTTTTTTTTATTTAGTTCAAAGGATATGTTCTAACAATAGGGTATATTTGTTGCCATGGTGTTATTCAAACATTATAAAAACACATTGTTTTCTTTACATTCTTTGGACTAAAACTAGAAAAAATTCTCTATAAGCAGGATTGGACTTCTTGCCCCAGGATGTGATGAGGCATTTTTTCAATGGCTTGTTTTATAATCAATAATTTAGGTATTTTCCTAACTGAGGAAAGAGTAATAATGAACAATTGTCCCTGAAAACTTCCTTTTGGCATCTTGAATATTTGCCTAACTTCTAGAAATTCTAGATGCTGGTTTGTGGCCCTGTTCTTTGTGTTAAAATTCTGTTATGTCATTGTGTGATGTTTCAAAACATAACAAGATAACTCAGATGTAATATGCACCAACATTCCAGTGTTTTCTAGCAGGAACAAATTTTTCAAAGAATGCTACCAGTTAGCATAATTAACCATAACTACTTAACTAGCCACTTCAATTTTCAAAAAAGTTTAGCATTCTCCATTACTTTTAATAATCTTTAAGGTATTATGAGGTAGTTCATAAATAGCTACTATTCTCCTTAGCCCAAAAAGGAACATTTAATGTTTGAAAGGGTGTATTTCATACAGAGAACTTTCAAAATATTTTGTTGTTCTTACTGAATGTTCCATAATATATATTTGTGATGCTTTCATCATTAAGGTAACTCCTCCCCTTAAAAAAATTTATCCAAGAATGTATATTGGTAGATTGTTAACTTAAGCTTTTTTTAAAGTCATCTTGTTTATTGATTAACTTAAACTTCTTCAACTCTGGGTGAAAGGATCATTTGATCATTGCTTGTTGAACTAAACTATTTAGGGACTGTGTTTTGGGAAGCAAAAAATTCTTTCTTTAGAATATCATGGGGGATTTTCCTTAAATAGACTAAAAAGTGTGGGATGATTAAGGTTTTTCTAAAGAACACAAAAATTCAGAAGGTATTGATGATATTTGTATTGCAGATAAAATAAGTTGAAAAAACTGAACTTTTCATTTAGCAAGAATAGTTCAAATAAGAAACAAACAGTAGTTCTATCTCAGATTAAATTTTCCTCAGTAGGCCCTAGTTTTACTCCTTCCCCAAGTAGCAGTTTCTCTGACAGCTTTTTTGTGCTACCTCATGGTCTCCTTCTTAATGAGACAATGTTCCAATGTCTCTCTCCCATCCCTTAGATGATTTTGTATTGTGCTATCAGAGATCTCCCTATAACCAATTCAATCCCTTAAAAAAATTTATGTGAGCCCATCTTTCATGCTACTTCTCCTAGGCATTCTTTGTGGTACTTCCCTTGGGTGGTCATTACTAGTCTATTAAAAAGTCACTCGAAGGTACAGCTTTTCAAAAGGCAGGTATTCCTAAATAATGTTCAGTGTTTGAACTGAGTGACATTGAGGTTCCTCACATCTCTATTTTGCATTATATTTTCATAATTTATAATGTCCTTTTACATTAAAATCGCTAGAAATAATGCTTTGGAAAAAAATTGTTCTTAACCTTTATTGCCTCAAGTCAATATTTTGCTGAGAAATCAGCCCACAATCATATGATATGTCAATGTGATAATAATATGATCAATTTTAGCTTTAATGTTTAGTGTCATCCCCTTCTTAATTTGTCCAGACTTCTTTGTAGTAGCAATCTATCAAAACTTCCATGTTACCCCATGTTTAAAGGGCCATGACTTAATAGTTTTGAAACTATAGAGTTGTTCTTATTATAATTAACTTTTCAAATGATTGAAAGCAGGATAGATGTGTGCCAACAGCAGACAACTAAGTATTTTCATTGTTCTAATTTTAAATAGATTTCATGGCTTTGAAGATACATGAATTTTCCTTCATTGATGACATATAATTTTCAGTGATAATAGCTTATAAAATTTTTAATTTTTGAAGAAACATGTATAGAGTGACTATATGAGACTTCTCCAAGTGCAATTACAGAATTGCAATTTTTTTTAAACTTTAGGGGGAAAAGTCATGATTGTATAAAGATGTCTTCTATTGTTATTAAGATTAGATAGATAGACAGATAGATAGATAGATAGATAGATAGATAGATAGATAGATAGATAGATAGATGGATGGATGGATGGATGGATGGATAGAAGACTAAAATGATTGCCCTGTGTCACACAGCCAGTATAAGTATAAGTATAAGTCAAGGTCTTGAAATGAGGTCTCTAAACCACTTTTTTTATTATGCCACCTTTCTAATGTATAAATGCCACAAAAAATTTTAAGATTATCTAATAGCCTTTATATCAAATGACAGTATTCTATGTTCAGGAAAGCTAGCTGATCAAGATCTAGTGCCATAAAGAAAAAAGAATTACTTGAGGTTTTATCAAAGCCAAATGTCGGGCCCTTTAAAACATGAAACACTGGAAAAGGCTAAAAGATTAAGTAATATTAAAGCACCTGTAATAGAGAGGAAGGATGTGAATTTTCTTCTCCCTACCCTCCAACCCAACTTATCTGATATAGTATATAGAATGTAGTCACAACTGAGGAATTTTTTAATATGTAAACAATATGCATGCCTTATTTAATTGAGTATATCATAATAATATTTTTACTTAATTAAAAGTTTTTATTAGTTCCCTTAAATTTTATTTGTTTATATTTGTATTTCTTCACTTTGAGTTTTCTTTTTAAGAAAGACCAAAGACCAACCTTTCCAGCTCATTTGAATGTTACAGTGGAAATTTGTGTTGCCCTGTAGCATAGAAAATAATTGAAAGAAAACCTAAAAATGAAAGTATTATTCTAAATAAACCTAACATAAAATCTGCAGTTTATTTAATTGATCAAAGTAGGAATCCTTTCTTCTATATAACCTCAACCCATATTTAAGACATTTCAAACTAGAATACATATATATTAGAAAGTAGTGCCAACCGGAAAAAAATATAGCGTTGCAAGTAGCCATTATAAATAAGGGTCAAAGGTTTTATGTATTTTTCAGGTCTGGGAGCCATAAATATAAAGAAATTTTTATGGTCCAGGGGAATAAGGGGAGGAGATTTTAGAGCCTGAAAAGTATTGCTAAAATAAACTAATATGAGGTCTGTACATATTACTTGGCACTGTGCTGCTAGTATCTTAAAATATACAGCATGCCGTGTAATAATCCAGTATTTTAACTTCTTAAACACATGTTTTTTATTTAGCCTATTGTGGTACTGTTTTTGAGTGAAAATACATTGCCAAATTTCATAATCATGATGTCAGTGAAAAATAGGTTTTATATTACACATATTTACATCAAAGTACATTAAAATTTGCCAGAATACATCTATTCCATAATTTTAAATACCTATAATAGAGCAACAGACTGTTATATAGTAACCATTTCTTTCTTTACAAGTAGGGGTTTTTTGTTTGTTTTAAAACATGTAAAGCAAGAACAGGGAATAATTAAAAGAAACAAGAAAGCATTGAACCAAAAGTAACAAAACACAAACTAAAGATTCTTTACTCTTATGACTTGTGAAAAATCAATAAAAATTATCACTAGTTACTCTAGCCCTTTGACAAAATTATTCATTTTGGAAAGCAAAAAAAGTGTTTTACAGAATAGTTATTTGAAGCAAAGACACCAGTCCTCTGCAGTGCTGCAAAACATACAAAACAACAGACCTTTATTAGCATAAGTAAAATGGGCAAAATTAAGAGAAGTAAATGGTAGACCAAGCAACAAAAACATTTCTATAAAACCAATCAGGACTTTATGTGAGATAATATCTAACACATGTGTTGTTTTAAGACTTAAAAGCACATTATATATGCTTTCTCATTTGATCCTCATAACAACCCTTTGAGGTAGATACTACCAGGGCCATTTTATAGATGAGAAAATAAGTAAGCTTAGAAGATAAGAGGCTCACACAGCTAGTAATTATGTGACGATGGGATTCAAATCTGGGTTCCTTCTGACTTCAGGTCCTATGATACTTCCACTATAACAAAGCCCTGCTATTTAAGATAAATTAAAACTAAATTGAATTAAGTATCACAGAAAGGTGCCAATTTTACATCATCTGACAAGGCACAACCATTCAAAAGAACTCTTCCTTTTTGGATTCTGTGACATGAATCTACCTGTTAACATTGGGCCTTTTGTTTACATTGGTCTTTTCAAATCAGAGTATTTTCTATTAATACTACATATATCTAGCTAATGTTATAATTTAGTTTTTCATAAATGCTGATTTATCTGTAAGACTATTATAAGAGCTTCTTTGAAGTACATGGAAAATATTTCCTTACTGCTTTCAGAGTGGAGGGATCAGAATGCAGCAAGAAGAGGATAGATATCCATAGTCCACATGTGTGGGGCATGACTTTCTAAAAGTGTTTTAATATCCCCACACTCTTCTCAATTTCCCCTGATATGGAATATGGATATAAAACAATTTGAATTGTATATCTTCTATTTTTCCACCACTGAAAGTTACCAGCTACTTTTTAATGATGTAACTAATTCCTCTTTTTATATGGTTATATTATATAATGTCCATATATAGTAATTTATGATCTTAATCAAATTTTATACCAATTTGAGTTTGCACATTTTAAAAACTCAGTTTCTAGGAACCGTATTCTGTATGAATTGGTCTTGTGAAGGTGCACAACTAGTCATTTCAGCAACTTTTTACAACTGCTGCCCTGGACAAACAAGAGCAAATGCATATCTTTCTAATACATGACTTGAAAATAATTCCAGAAGTAATAAAACAAATTCAGTTGAGTAGAAGGAAAGATTGGTTATTTGGGATTCAACCTCAGGTTGGAAAAGCCATTCTGTGTCCTTTCTAATTTATCAGAAAAATATCAATGAAACTTAAAACCATGTAGTATATTTTAGGGAAGGTGGCACAAATATTATTACCCACCATAACTTAGACTAAGTCATACCATTTATGTAAGATGGAGCAAGAGAGATTTCAGACAACCAGAAAAGAAAGTGTTAGAAAGGCTTATGGGAGTTAGTGGTTTCTTTATAGGACAGAGGAAGGAAGGGAAGGAATAGGCTGTAGTCATCTGTCCTCAGCCAACCAGAATTTGAATTTCCTCTTCCTTATTCTTCAGCAAATGGCCAAACTCACATTCCTTTCACTTTCTTCTAACTCTGCTGAAAGAGTATAAGTGAAGGTTTTTTGAAGCCTCTAAGTTTCCCTCCTTGCCCAAGGCTGGAGCACTGAGGCCACTGGTAGTGAACTGATAGCACTGTGCCTGAAGTCAAAGATACATGAGACCAAATCCAACCTGATACTTATTACCTGGACAAATGCCAGACAAGTGTTTACCGGTTTCCTCAACTATAAAATATAGATAATAAAAAAGCACATCTCCCAAGTTTATTATGAGGATCAGATTGGATAATTTTTTAAAGCACTTAACTTAGTGCCTAGTACATAGTAGGTGCTATATAAATGCTTATTTACTCCTTCCTTCCCCTGCTCTTCATGTTAGTTACAGTTAGTATATGCTATTTAGAATAGCATTTTAATGATAGCCTGCTTTGTGCCTGGATTATCAAAATACTTTTTTTCCTTTCTTCTTTGAAAAGTCTTGTATACTTTGTAATATGTAATAATTAATCAAATCTGATACATTGTGAGGAACACCAGCTCTCTATACCATGGAAATTTATTTCAAATAAATATCTGTTGAGTGCCTACATTCTCAGAATTGTGATTCCTCAAGCTTCCTCATAGAAGCATACACCTGCATCTATAATTTTGTCACTTATGGATTCTTCTAGCCTTTATTAAAAAGTTAAACAAATTAAAATCTTAAAGTTAAAATAGGTCTTAGCTGACACATAGTTCCAGCATTAGTCCACAAAGAAATTCCACTACCATATGCACCAAAAGATATCTATCTAGCTTCATGTCTTGAAAAATCTGTGATAAGAAAAGGCTGAGACATAAAAGTTCAAGCTTAAAATATTTACTGGCAAGCTTAGCAGTCTCTGACCCCTGACACAGTTTGCACAGCTTTTATATAGTTTAGTGGTTTTATAAGGGCCTTTCTTTCTCAGATTACCTTGGATTATATTTACCTAAGCATGTTATATCCACTCCATGTCCCCCCAATTCAATGATTCTTAATTGTACAATTGTGCCCTATTCTTAATAGTATAATAAGTGCCACAGGGGTTTAAAAAAAGAGAGAGTGAGATTAATTTTGGAGGTCAAAGTGGAAATTTCCATTAAAATGAGGAATTTTAACTCTACCTTGAAGAATAATGGTAAGCAGTAAGTTGAAAGATAGTATAACATTCCAGGTATAAGAAATCTCCCATTTACACTAGAAAAGGAGATTCAACTTGGGAAATAATAGCATGTGGTTGTTATCTTAGGACTAGGGAATAGTAGGGAACAGTATAGTAATAATATATAGTCCCTATCTTTAGATAACCTAGACTTAATATCCATTGTGGTAAGAAACCCTCAGTGCATCTTCAGGCTAGCAGTTTATTGCAGAGGAAAGGGTGAGAGAAAGAAAATCACATATTAGTCAATTTTTAGGTACTTATCAGCACTTATCATTCTCCTTGGAGGCTCTTCTCTGTCAGATACTAGCTTAAGTATAATGAAACTTATCATTACTGAATGACAAAAATTACATTATAGAAGTCAAAAGAACTCAGCAGCCATCTAAACCATCCATAACATACCTAGGAAGTGGCCATGCCTGTGCTCGACCACCTCTTAATGAAGGGGAATTTATCCCCTCCTGAGATAGCTCATTCAAATTTTGGAAAACGATTAGATTTTCCTGATATCAGGACTAAATTACCTCATGACAATTTCCACTGCTCCTGGTTCTATGTGGTTTCTCATGTGACTGGGACTCAAGGCCCTTCATTAAACTAGTTGCCTCTTTACATTCTCTGATTTATTCATGTCCACATTAAACCATAGTGCCCAGGACTGAGCAGAATATTCTAGATGTAGTCTGACAAGGGCAGAGGATTTGAGGATTTCATATTCCTAGAAATGATACCCTTCATTCAACTCAAAGAGGGGTAGAGTGAAGATTAGCTTGTTTAGCTTCCAAATCATAAAGTTGACTCATATATAACATATAGTCCATTAAAACTTCCAGATATTTTTCAGATAGGTGGCTATAAATAGCCATGACTCCCTCATCCTGTAATTGTAAAGTTGATTCAAATCCAGACCAATCTTCTAACCTGTGATAATCTTTTTAAATCCTTACTCTTTAGTCAGTATGTTGGCTGTACTTCCTCAGCATTTTGTCATCTGCAAATTTAATGAGTTCTACATCAGTGCCTTTCTCCAAGTTATTGATAAATATGTTAAATAGTATAAAACCAAGCACATATCATTGGGGTAGTACTCCCCTAAAGATCTCCGAATAAGCTAACATTCAACCATTGATGATTATGTTTTGAGTCTGGCTACTCAACCCATTCCAAATCTATCTCAGCATGTTCTTATATATTCTACATTGGTGGTGTCAAACTCAAAGGAAAACAAATCCCATCAGTACATGAACTTAGTAAACAAAAAATTAACATTGTATTTATTAGAGCAGCTAGGTGACTCAGTAGATAAAGAATCAATCCTAGAGATGAGAGGTCCTAGGTTCACATCTGGCCTCAGATTCTTCCTACCTGTGTGAACCAGGACCAGTCATTTAACCCAAATTACCTCACCCTTACCACTCTTCTTCCTTGGAACAGACACTCAGAATCAATTCTGAGACAGAAGTTAAGGTTTTTTAATATATGTATATATATATATGCATATATATAACTGTAATTTTATTTATTTTGTGTTTTGGGCCAAACTATGGAGTTTTTCAGGCCATGAACCTCTGTTCTACAGCTTTCCATGTTCTCTCTAAGAATAGTACGAAATACTTTATTAGATGCTTCACTAACATCTAGATAAACTATATCACATTCTACTGATCTATGAGTTGAATGGAACTCTATCAAAAAATAATAAATTTAGTTTGGCAAGATTTTTTTAATGAAGTCCTATAGAATTTGTAATAATCTCTTTATTTATTCTTTAATCATAAATTCTGAAAGTTGATAAGTCAAGCTCACTGACCTCTCATGCAAAAAATCAAGGCATTTACCTTTCCCCAGTTCTGTTGTACCTTTCCCATTCTCTATCATCTTTCAAATATCTCAAGTAGTGGTTTATCAATCACATCAACTATTTCTTTGAGTGCCTTAGAGCATGTGTGCTCCTGGAGAGAAGAAGTACTTCATTTTTTTTCTTTTTAATAGCAGCGGGAACACCTTGTAATTCCCTCTAACCCTGGTTGTAACACTCGGGCACATCTTTTCCTCTGCTAGACTCCTAACAAGGGGGTTTACCTTTTACACAAAAGGCATTTAATAGATGTTTAGTTGGTCGATGTAGTTCATATGTGCCAGTTGACCTGAATTAATTAAGATCAAATAGGTATTCTCTTACCATTTCTCCTTTTTTAAGTATCAGCTCCCTGTTACACATTTTTATTCTTTGATATCTGGGGCAAAGAAAACAAGAGTTAAATAAGAATGAGCAGCTCTACCTTCTCTTAGTGGTCAGTGATTATTATACAGTCCAACCCTAGTAATGATCCTATCATTTCATTGGACCTCTTTTTTCAACATTATAACTTTTAAACAACAACCCTTTTTGCTACCATAGCATTGCTCCCCAGCTTTAACTCATTCCAAACTTTCATAATCCTAACATTACTTTTATCGAACTGGGCACAGTTCTAATATTCTTCTCTTTACCTTCCCTTTCTTCCAGTCTCTGTATAAAACTAATTTTTTAAAAAATCTAAATTTTCCTATGTAACTACATTAGCCTCTTTAAATTAATATTTTCCTCAGAATTGTTATTCTTTGTGTCTTTGATGTTTCGTTCTCAGAAATTTTCTATTCCTCTGCCCTGGTTTCTCCTGCATGTCCATAGTTTCCTCCCTAACCTTCTTAATCCTTTAAAATCTGTTATTCCCAAATAGAGGCTTCATCAGTTCCAGGATAGAACTTCCTCTTCTTGGTTCCTTGACTTTTTAAAGGAAGAAATTATGATAAGAACAAGTTAAAAAGTTATTGTTAGCTATTTTACTTTTGGCCTACAAAGCTCTACCTGACATCTGGACAACTGAAGTTTCCCATCACTACTCTAAGGCTTCCATGCAAGTGTTGTGTTCTCTTTCTTGAACATCATCTATTTCCTCTTTCTGTCCAGGTGATTAGTGACCTAGTCTTAGTGGGAAAATTATTTCTCTTCCTGACTCCACTTATCTTCACTCAAAAGCCCTTCACCATGTTTCCCCTCCTCTGGTTGCTGGAACAGAATGCTGTCCAACTCTCTTTTTCCCCTTTACCTCTCCTCTTTCTTTTGATTAATGTATTATTCTCCATTATAACTTTAACCATGTTGTAATGAGACTCTCTGATCAGTACTTGAGGAAATCCAAGAGATATTCATATTGTCTCATATTCTACTCTGTCACTGATTAAGTTATGGTGAGGTTCTACTGTATTTGAATATTCATATAATTATAAAGCCTATGATAAAATATATATGATAATTTCCATTTATTTATTTTCTCCCTTCCTTCCTAGTTTTCGGAATCTAAACTCTGACTACTTATTCTTCTTTAAGGTAGATCTTCTTTTATAGAGTGGGTAAAATGAACCAATTATCCTGTTAATACTGAGTAGGATTCAGAAGAGATACAAGCACTCATAATACCTTGAGATCAATCCCAATATAAATCATCCTACATTCTCCAGGGCATCATTGGCAACCATATATAATATCCATATCCATCCCTAGCAAATCTGGCTCTTAAACTAATCTTACTTTTTCTATCTGAAAACTTTGGAGTTTTTCATCATATTCTCCATCTGAATTATGTATTTTTAATTGATGTCATTAGTTTCACATCACATCTATTTCTGAATATTGCTGTTTGATTCCATATATCCAGAAACCTTATAACAAAGAAAGAAAAAAAGAGCAGTTAAATAGAACCAATCAGCACATTAATTATGTCTGACATATACTGTGACCCATGCATAGTCTTCCAGTTCTGCCACAGAGAGAGTGGTGCATTTTCCCAATTCTGCTTTGGGACCAATTCAGTCATTATAATTATTATGTTCCGTTTCTTATTGTTCTTTCTGTTTACATTGTTGTAGTTACTGTGAACATTGTTCTCCTGGTTCTGCCAATTTCACTCTGTATCAGTTCACATAAGTCTTCGCATGCTTCTCTTCATATCTATCATTTCTTAGATATTATTAACTCGATTACATTCATATATCACAGTTTATTTAATCATTTCCCAATTGATGGACACCCCTTTTGTTTCAAGTTCCTTGCTACTACAAAAAATACTAAGATTAATATTTTTTTGTTTGTGGGTCTTTATTTCTGTCTTTGACTTCCTTGGGGTATTTGATTAGCAGCGGGATCTCTTGGTATGAACACTTTAGTAAGTTTCTGCATTGTGTATTAAAGTATACACTAGTCATCTGAAACCACAGATTTTGAGTGTTCAGAAGAATATGCTGAGAATTTGAGTCAGAAGTATTAGACGCCTCAGAAGAGAATAAAGGTACTAATAATTCATTATTTGACCCTTCCTTCTATTTATTGCTGCTACTATTGCTGTCATTCTCCTCTACCATCTTCTGTGAAGCAATCAGTATTAGACAGTAGTAAGGTCTGACCTGTTTTCCCTCATAAAAGATCTAGGGGAGCCCAGTGATCTACAACTGGAACTACCATTAGCAGTTCATCCTCCAATCTTTCCATGCTGCAAACAGGGGAGTTCCCCACGTATCTCCTTGCTGGGAGACTGTTTGCACTGGAGGTAAGTGTGAAACCGGGAAGTTGTGGGATGTAATGGGATGAGGGTTTCCCAAACCTTTCCCAGTCCTCAGAAATAACTTGGTTCTGGGGTAGAGAAAAGGTTCGGGCTGGTTCTTATTTTCCCTGAACCAGTTAACCCAGCCCAAAATTTGACCTGCTTTTCCTCAAACTGGGAGTCAGAAATCCCTTTTCTTTTCTGTTTTTCTGCTGCAGAAATTCCCAACATTCCCATTTTGTGGGCTCCAGAAAGGGGTAAGCAAAGCCTTCAATCCCAGCCAATCATTTCTAAATTAATACTTTTTTAGTGTTTTGGTTTTGTTGGTTTTTTTGTCATCATCCAAAACAATGCTCAGTTCATTTTCCTCATCTATTTAATTTCCTTGTGGATTGTTATGTACCTATGTTCTAGGATTGTTTCTGTATCCCTGAACACTAGAGCTCAGATCCATCTGCTATTTCCATTTGTGTATTGTTCCCTTGTGGGTTCTCATATGCAATTAATTATTATATTGGTATTTGGAAGAATTATTATATTTGGTTATAAGAAAACTCAATTTAGTTTGTTTCACCTTCAGTCTCATCCTTTCCCCAAAAAGGAATTAGTATTTTTCTGCTGATTGCTAGGTACTACCTCATCTATCTGCCTCTGGTCTGAGATCACCTTTCTGCTCTTCTTTCTTTGTGTTTACTGCCTTTGGTTGCTGTATCATTCTGCTGCCCACTCATTTGCAAAATGTTCTGCATTCCCTCAGTGGTGCTTTTTCCATCTGCTAATGGCCCAGTTTTGCCATATCCATTAGCTGCTTCATCTACCTAGAGACTGCCCAGCTTTGCCTATCTGCCATCCTATCCCCTTCTCTGGCATTATCACCTGCCAAATGCTGTGCTTTCTACCTGCCTGCTATTGCCAAGATCCTCTGTTAAAAACTGGGTAATACCAAAACCAAATGCTGACTACCCAGCTTCTATGCTATTTCTATTTGCTAAATACTTTGTGCCTTTGAGATAGCCTTCTGACTGGATTAGATTGTCTGCTGTTTCATCTACTGGTTTACTGAATATGACTAGTCTTATTTCACTGGAGACATTATGTTCATCTCCTTTGACTCCAGCACTGTACTTTTGCTACTTTCTGATTGGATTATATTGTCTCCTTATGTTCCATTGCATCTGATAACTCACTGGCATTGCTCCCTATGACCTTATTGTCCTCACAATATTTCATTTTCAAAAAAAGTTTTTCTAAGCATGATCAAAAGAAATAATAGAAATAAAAAAGTCTTCCTATATAAGTCTAATAGTTTTTCTTTTAAATTTAGTTTAATTCTTTTTTCTACTTTTTCACTTGATTTTATAGTCACCTTCTTAGCTGGAAATAAGGGGCTACTTTTCCAGTTCTTCATTGACTTTGTGTCAGTTACCTTCCCATATTATGTACTCTGAATATTTGTTTCTGTTTTTATTAAATATTTTATGGTTTCCCCATTTGCCAGATATTTTAAATGTCCCTATTTTTAAAAATCCTTTAAAGGGAAAATTATTTCTGTTTACTTTTGTCCTTTTTAGTAGTTCTGGATGAAGTGAGTTGGAGTGGTACTCCAGAGTATCTTCTCAAATAAGAATAAATTCAGTCTTATTAATTCTTTGCAGTACAAATCATAGTAGATTTTTTGTTATCCTTTTCCTTTCAGGCCATTTCTTTCCTTAATTTCTCCATAGGTTTTTTATGCTCCATTATTAATACCAAGAATACTTCAATAATCCTTCCCCTATATCTCTTCCTCTCCTTTTAAATTTCTTCATGGGGATAGGGAAAAGGGTTAGCATGTTTGAATGTTACTTGCAAAACGTTTCTGGCATCTACAAGGAATATAAAGCATATATTTATTTCTCTACACTGAAGAGTTTGTAGTCTTTTTTATTCAAATTTAGATGCAAGATGAAGACCAAATATTAGAATCTGTGAAGATATTGTTAGTGAGATCAGCAAGCACAAGACCTAGAAATAACACCCTAATTTTGAGTGACTATTACTTATAAAATCTAAATTTAGCTTTCTCTAATATAGAATTAAGGGAGAGCAAATCTAAAAGGAAAAACAATTGCTCTAACTAGTGTTGCAAAAATAGATAGGTAAGGCTCTTATTCCCAGTAAAAGACAGGAAACTGGTCAGCATGGAAGAAGTGCAAGACTATTTTTAGTATCTTTCAATTCTTTTATTTAACTTACTGGAAATAAAATGAATAGGAGAGAAATTAGTGGTATTCAGTAGTTGAGATCTCATTGAAAAGCCATGGATATTTGTAATAAAAGCAGAGAAGGAAAAACAAAAGAATATCAGAGAGCCTAGAGAATATGAAAGGGTAAGATTTTTAAGTAAACTACTTAGTTTTGTCTACAAGTACTACAAGTAAAGAGAAGAGAGAAAATAGTTAAAAAGATATGAAAATTGGAAAAGTTGGAGGTATAGGAACAATTGGAGAAAGAGAAAACAGCTGCCTGTGATGGTAATATTGCTTTGGAGTAGAACATGATGATGTTTTAAAGAAGCAAGTCTTTCAAGAGAAGAGTTCAAGTAAAAAATAAAACAAAGAGGCTTAAGACTATGGAGGTACTCTGGGGAAACTAGAAGGATAAATAAGAATAATTACAATGTAAAAATATAATGATAATAATATAATATTTTAATAATGATGATCACAAGATAAGATTTGTTGTCTCATGATGGTTTGATCTGAAGAAGGACTTTTCTTAGACAAATACATATCTTCATAAATATCTATTGTATTTAAGGTGTAAGGACCAATCAGTTGAAGTACAATATAAAGAGTGATCATTAGCATAAAGCACAACTAATCAGAAGCAATTATAATTTCATACTCTTAGGTCAGACTACATGCTAAACTGAAACAATACTACAGAGCAAAATAAGATATTTATTGATTGATGGTCTAGAACTGTGGTCTTTATACTTTTTTTTTAATCATGTACACTTATTAGTAATTTGTTTTCCTTGGTGAATTTACTCAGAATAGGACTGGAGAGTTTTCTCCTGGTACCTAAGTAGCCTTGAGAAACTAATGCCTAGCCTAGAAGGGGAAAAGTGGGAAATTACACAGTTGAGGGAAGATGTCAAATGGGAGAATATTTAGCTAAAATGAGTAAAGAGTAGGTATAATTATGTTTCAGACAAGCTCCACAATTGATTATAATAGAAAGGAAAGGATTTTATATATATATCCTACTTTCAATTACCCTTTGAAGTTAAGCCATGTCCCATTTGAGATGATGGTCCCCAGTCCTGACTTTGGAAACCACCAGTTTATAATGCAACTTTGAATGAAAAGAGTTCTTGTCCACATAAATCCCAACTAAATGTGTTTTGAGCACTTGAGAGAAGCTTAAAGATGACTTCTAGAGTATATAAAAGAGGTAATTTATAATTGTAGTGATAACAAAGTTATAGAATGACAAAGATATAGATAGACGTTTCAAGCAATAGCCATTCTAATTAAAATAAATAAAATTATGATGAATGGATGAGTGGGTGAATGAATAGATGAGTGAATGGATGGAGTAAACATATACTAAGTGCTCACTTTGGGCCAAGTACTATGCTAAATATTAAAAATACAAAAAAATGACAACAATAATGATGAAGATAATAGCAATAATAGCTAATATTTACATAGTGCATACTATGTGCTTTACAAATATCACGTTTGATCCTCACAACAACTCTGTGATATAAATGCTACCTACCTACCACCTGTTTTATAGTTGAGGAAACTAAGACAAATAGAGGTTAAGTGACTCTCCCATTGTGACACAGCTATAAAATGTCTGAGGCCAGATTTGAAACTAGGTTTTTCTGATTTCAGGTGTAGTTCTGTATCCACTGTGCCACCTTGATGCCTGAGAAAACAAGAAACTTACCTTCTAATGGGACAAGGGGAAAGAACAAAATGTAAAGGGGAGCTAGAAAATAGTGGGAGGGGAATGATAAAGGTAAAGAGACAGCAAAGAATTGTGTAGGGTAGTAGAACAGTTGAGAGAGTAGGTTGAACTTGAGAGTGAACCTTATGGCAAAGGCTCCTCCAGAAATGGCAGTCAATTTGGAGAGCAAGCTTCATAGATTTAATAAAGTTAGTCAGTAAACATTTATTAAATGCTCACTGTGTGCCAGAGTACAAATACAGAATAGAAATACAATCTCTGCCTTTAAGGACCTTATAATGTAATGAAAAAGACAGCACATCAAAGGAAGTTGAAATGGGAGGGAAGGTGCCCAGAGTAGGAGCATGATAGAGAAATCTAAAGGAATATAGCAGAGTAGGAATTGAAGAAAATTAAGCTGGCCTGTGTGCTCTCCTTAATTACAAGTTCTGGAAGGAGCTCTTCATTCAAAAGAACCTCAGGAACAAAGGACTGAGGCAATGTGAGGAAGAAGTCTGCGTGATCTTGTAGAAGGATGAAATTCCTTTGGAATCTAAAAGTGTGCAGCTAGGATACAGCTATATTTGGTATTTCTAATTTCTAAAAGCTATAAAATGTGGTACCCTGTTAAAAAATTTCCAGGAGTTCCCTATTATCTCTAGAATCAAATATCAAATATCTTGTTTGGTATTTAAAGCTATTCTCAACTAGTTCCTTCTTACCTTTCCAGACTCCTCTACTCCTTACCACCTGCTCTGTAATCTAGCCATCCTGGTCTATTTGCTATTATCCACCCAACATCCCATATCCCATCTCTATGCCTATATCTTTCCCTAGGCATTGTTCCCAGTTTCCAAGTCCCAGAATCTGTAGGGTCCTTTAAGATTCAACTCAAAGATCAACTCCTCCAGAAAGTCTTTCATTCACCTTCCATGTAGTGTGTATGTGTGTGTGTGTTTTCTCCTATTAGAATATAATCTCTTTAAAGTCAAAAACTTATAGTTCTACCTATCATATATATATATATATATATATATATATATATATATATATAGTTACCACAATAAATGCTGTTTGAGTTATCAATTGATTGCATTTGGCTATCACAAGATTTTGTTCTTTCCTTCTGCCTAATTCTTTGCAAAATCACACATAATCACACATTGCAAAGAAATATATCTTTTCATCTGTCCTAAGAGCTTACAATTCAGAAGTAGGAATTTCTTCTGTACTAATGCTGTTTCTCAAAGAAGGAAGATTACTTGATGCCTATTATAACTTTAGTGCCACTTAGGGTGCTTTCATTTTGAAACCCTACCACATTCAATGACAGGTTAGTCATTCTATTGATCACCAACATTAGATAAAATTGGGCTTGTTATTTTTATACCAAAGAATTTAAGAGAGTAGAGTTATAAATAGAAAACAAGCTGTAAGATTGTTTTTGAGCAAATAATGAGGATTCTTCCTTGAGTGCAGTTTCTTGTTAAAGAAAGCTATGATTTGCACATATGAATGAGTGAGTTAAAAAAAGCATTTATTAAGCATTTACTTTGTGCCATACACTGTGCTAAGTCTTGGAGTTATTATCAAAGACAATTCCTGTCCTCAAGGAGTTTACATTCTAATGGGGAAAACTACATTTAATGAAGTGGTGGCTAGATATATTTTGGTTTAGAAAACTTGAAGTATCATAAATAGAACTTTAGTGTAATAGATTCATGTGCCCTTTCCAGGATCATTGGTAATATTTATTTGATTATAGCCCCCAGAACTGGAAATCAGGAACAGGGGAAACACTGAGGAAATGTAGCTGAAGAAAAAAAATGTAAAATGAAGCATGTCTGGGGCTCACAGAGTTTTGGGGATGAAAAGGGTTAAGACCTCTAGGGCATGGTCTTTGTTCCAAGGTGACGCTAACAACATTCTGGAATTTAATTCTACTTCACTGTCAACTGACACTCACTATCCACAGACACTGCCATATTAATTACTGTCACTACAAAGTAGAATCCAACACTGACTAGATCAATTAATCATTTGAGCCAGGATTTCATTATCTTACACTCTGCCCTGCCTCTCCTGTCAAAATTGAGGTAGGCCTTCCAACCTTGACAGCAGTTACCTTTCATTTCTACTGCTCAGTACTTCACAGTCATCTCTTTAAACTTAATAAGATTTACTGAGCTATTTATCTTCTATTCTCCTCCTATTGTACTCAGGTTATTTCAGTTAACAGTAAGGGAAGAACCAAGTTCTTTGAGAAGAGGAAAAGGTACTAAACCAGAAATCATGTCCAAATCTAACTTGCTTTTTTCATTAGTCTTTACATCAGATTGGAAATATGTTCTGATATGAATTAAAGTTCCATTTTATTTGTCCACATAATGAAAAAAATTAAAGCAGAAATAAATGATACATAAATACAAATAGTAAGAATCACAGTATAAAAGACATGGTATGAAAGAGAGCAAATGAAAATTTGTGTTTTGTTTCTATTAGATGTATTTTTCTTTCTATGTAAGTATCAAAATGGCTTTTTCTCTTAAAGATTAGGAATGTTTCTAGTAATTAAAAAAAACAGAGGAATTAGATACTATTGCAATTCTTTTGTAGAAGAATAGTCTTAAAAAAAGATTATTTAACTTGATTCTAAGTCTCAAGTTATTATAGTACAGTAAAAGAGTATTGGATTTAGAATCAAAAGTTCAAATTTTATTTTTGCCACTTGCTGTAAAAGACACATTGGACAAGTCATTTAACTTCTCTAGGTTTCAATTTCCTCATGGATTAAATAATTAAATTGGTTGATCTCAGAGTTCTAGCTCACCTCTAAATCTATTATTCTATTATCACTGTCATCACAATATATAACAAGGAAATCAAGTTCTTCCCATGTATAAATACCTTTTTTGGAACAGTGGCTTTAGCAATTCATTCTTTTTTTCTTTTCCATTTATCAATCATAAGACAAGAGTGGCAAGGGCTAGGCAAACAGGGTTAAGTGACTGACCCAGGGTCACACAGCTTAGCAACTGAATCTTCAACAAATTCAGTAAACATTTAGGATTACTATATACAGGTTACTGTTGTAAGGTCCAACAGAAACATATAAATCAAGACATTTGTTCTTTAAGTAACCCCCAGATGAGTAGAATAGATAAACACAAATAACTGTAATGAAACAATTATAAGGTTATAGGAGAGAGACAAAAAAAGTTTTATAGAAGGAGAGTTCAGTTCTAAAGGGGAGCCAGGATTAGATTTTAGGTGAAAAGAAAACATTTGAGCTAAGTCTTGAAGATTGATAAAATTTCAGCAAACCAATTTAGGAATAAGAAAGAAGACAGTATTCTTAATTAAGAAAATGGCACAACAGAGATTCTGAAAATAATCATAAAGCATAAGACTTGTACAAAGAATAATCCAGTTTGCTTGGAACATAATTTTTAGAAAAAGAAATAGCATAAAATACAGAAGAGGAAAAGAAAATATTGTGCCCAATTGTAGAGGAACAATCTTGAATGCCAGACTAAGGAGTTTAAATTTAATACAGATACATTGGGTTGGAAGAGGACCAAAACTAGGACAGGCAGGCCAGATAGGAGACTGTTGGAGTGCTCCTCATAAAAGGTAATTAGGCCCTGTAATGGTGGAAATGAAAAGGAAAGGAATTGGGGACAGATGTAAGAAATATTGCTATGGTCAAATAGCTTCTTAAGATCCTCAAGCAGCATCTGTAGTCTTAGACTTACATTTTTTCCTTTCTGTTGTCTTGTTTTGTTTTTTTCATCAGTCTTATCATAAATATACATACTAAAAAGCAGGAGATCAATACCGATATTCATGGCTTTGCCAAAGGTATGATTAAAATTATAATTTTAGAGAATCTAATATCACAGTGTTTAGGTGTTTCTTGAATTATCTATTCCTTGTCATGTTTAGATTTTAGTCTTATAGTATTGTAAAACAGACCCATGGACAGAAAGAAAAATATAGACTTTATTTAACTATAAATATAATAGTATACTTACTGTATTATTACCTTATAATCTATTAATATAGGGATAAACACATAATTTTTCACTCATGTATTTCTGTAACAAAGATCAAAGAAAAAATTAATGGAAATTTGAAGACAGCAAATCAATAAAATATAAACAAATCTTTCTAAACAAATTAATTTTTTCCTTTAAAAAACAAAATCTGTGTGTACTACAGCTATAGTTTTCTCTATGGCTCATTGTTGAATTTTCCATGGTGTTACACTCTAATACTTTGCAACATGATAGGAATGTAAAATTTATTGGAATTCAGCAAAGCTGAATTAATGCAAAATAACTCTTACAACTGGTAAGTGTCTGAGGCCAGATTTGAATCTAGGACCTCCTCTCTCTAGGCCCGGCTCTCAATCCACTGAGCTACCTAACCCCCCCCCCAACATCTTTTTAATGATATCCCCTTCTCCTCTCTAATACTGCCACCATTATTTTGCACGTCCTCAAAATTTACGCCTGGACAATATATTGCAAGAGCCTGCTGGTTGTTGTCCATGTCACAACTCCCTACTCCAATCTACCCTCCACTCAGTTATCAGAAAAATTTTCTAACCAGGTCACCTCCCTACTCAATAAACTCTGAGGTCTCATTTCAGCAAGTGAACACAATAGGCAGAGATGAAGAGAAAGGACAATCCAGACATAGAGGACAGCCAGAGAAAACACTTGAAACTGAGAGATAAAGAGTCTTGTTTGTTGAATAGTGAGAAGGCTATTATCAGTACAGTGGTATTGAAGATTATTTGGCAGGGCATAAGACTGAAAAGGCAAAAGGAAGCTAAATTATAAAGGGCCTTGATTACCAAACAGAAGATTTTGCATTTGATTCTGAAGGTGATTAGAAATTCTGGAATTGATGGAGTAGGGAGATGACATGGTCAGATCTGTGTTGCAGGAAAATCACTCTGGTGAGTGAATGGAGGACACATCAGGGTAGATAGAGGCTTGATGTAGGCAGATGCATTGACAAACTTTTGCCATAGTCCAGGTATAAGCTGTTGAAGGCCTGTACCAGAGTGGTGGCAGTGTCAGAGGAGAGGAGATATATTTGAGAAACTTTGCAAAGGTGAAATTGACAGGCCTTGATTAAAGATTACATAATGGGGGATGGGCATGTGTGAGAAATAATGAGGAATTAAGGATGACTCCTAGGGTACAAACCTGAGGAATTGGAAAGATAACATTGCCTTCTAGAGTAATAAGGAGGTAGGAGGTAGAAGAGGGTTTAGGAAGAAAGATAATGAGTTCAGTTTTGAACATAATGAGTTTAAGATGTCTACTAGAAATTGAGCTTGAAATATCTGAAAGATAGTTAGAGATGCAAAATTGGAGGTCCACAGAGAATTTCAGGCAGAAGAGAGACATTTGAGAATCATCAGAATAGAGATAGTATAAATCCATGGGAGCTGATGAGATCACCAAGTGAAATAGTATAGAGGAAGAAGACAAGACAAATCAAGACAGAATCCTGTGGAATTTTTTTGGTTAGAGAGTATGATCTGAAAGAGAATCTAGCATAGTCAACTGACAAGTAGTGAGATAAGCAGGAGAAACAAAAGAGAGTGGTATTCTGAAAACCAAAAGATAACAACAGGAACAACAATAAACATTATATAGCATAATTATATAAGTCAGGTACTATCTTGTACCTTTTAAGCACCTGATATCTCATTTGATCCTAACAACAACCCTAACAGGTAGGTGCTGTGATTATCCCCATTTTACAAATAAGGAAACAAAGGTAAACAGCAATTTGGCCCAGGATTACACAAATAGTAAGTGTCTTCAGGTCAAATCAAGGAAAAGAATATGATGAAGTGTCAAAGGGTACAGAGAGGTTGAGGAGATATGACTGCTAAATGTTCACTGGATTTGGTAATTAAGAAATCATTGGTAATTTTGGAGAAAGCAGTGTCAGTGGAAGGATGAGGTTGGAAACTAGACCATAAATTTTAAGAAAAGAATTAGGAGAAAATGTTGAGGCACCTATTATTGATGGCCTTTACAGGGAGGTTAGCTACAAAGGCAGAAGAGGTATCAGACAATTGTTAGCAGTGATGACAAGATCAAATGAGGGTTTGGAGGGGAGGGGTTGGTTTTTTTAAAACCCTTACCTTCCGCCTTAGAATCAGTACTATGTATTCTAAGGTAGAAGAACAGTAAGGACTAGGCAATGGTGTTTAAGTGACACAGCTAGGAAGTTTATGAGTCCATATTTTAACCCAGGACCTCCCATCTCTGAGCTTGACTCTCAATCCACTGAGTCACCCAAATGCCCCCTAAGTGAAGATTTTTTGTGAGGATATGGGTATATTTGTAAGCAGTGGGGAGTGAAGTAGTAGTGGAGAGACTGAAAATAAGTAATGGAAAGGGGATCACAGAAGATATGATGGAATGGAATTGGTTAAACAAATAGAGGGTTTAATCTTGATAGAGTAAAGCTCCCTCATTTTGTGAGACATAAGTGAAGGAAGAGATAGTAACAGAAGACTTAGCATATAAGTTACAGGAGATGAAGAAGAGGAGAAAAGAGGGAGGTCATGGCAAATGGCCCAAACTTTTTCTGTAATATATGAAACAAGGTTCTCACCTTGGGTCTGGAAATGAAATAGTTTGGAAGAATCACTATGGAAATTGGGAGAGTGAGTTGATGAGGGATGTATAGTTGAATTGCCTTGAGGGCCAGTTGAGGCTATGTAATATAAATTTACAGTGGGTTCAATCAGAATGGTTGCATAATTTTCTCCACCTTTGCTTAGGAACCCATGTATAAGAGTACCAGGACTAAGGTACAAGTCACAATTGCAAAATGATTGGGAACTTAAGGGAAGAAGACAGTATAGAATCAGATTAGTTCACCAAGTAATCAAGGTAAGGAAAAGAGGACAGAAGGGCAGGTAGAGAACTAAGAGGAAAAACTAGAGATCAGATGAGGAGATTTCAGAATTCTTGAACATGGAGGTAGTATTTTTGTGGGTTATGGCAAAATCAGAGGTATGAACATTCTTGTATGTAGCTCATTAGAGAAGTTACTGCTCATGGCAAGTGACTAGATCAAGGAACTGAGTGGTTAGCATGTGTACACATGTATGTCCATATATCAACATACATATACACATGTGTATAATTTTATGTATACTATGTGTGTTCTGCTACCTAAAAATAAATCACATGTAGATGGATCAGATATCAGTAGAGATTATCATCTCTGTGCTTCTAATACCTTGATGGAGATATATAGCCCTGATCCCTTTCCTAAGCTATTATCTCCCATCACCAACAGCCTCTTAGAAATCTTAAATTCTTTGTTCCTAAAACATCTCAAACTCATTCAGAACAGGACTGAGGGACTTTCCCACTAGACTCTTCTCTCCTCCGGATTTCTCTATTACTCCTGAAGGGATCATCATCATCTACCCAATCACCCAGGCTTGCAACTTCAGTGTCATCCTTAACTTCTCATTATTACTCACCTCATGTATACAGTCATTTATCATATCTTTTAATTTCTAACTTAAAACATCTCCTATGTGTCTCATTCTCTCCACTCACAGAGCTTCTATCCTGGTTTAGAGTTTCATAACCTCCTGTCAAGACTAATGCAGTATTCTTCTAACTGATCATTCTAACTCAAGTCTCTCTCCATTCTAATCCATCCTCCACTCAAAAATTATTTTCCTGAAGCAAATGCCTTCCCACCTTACCTTCCCTACTCAGTAAATTGCAGTGGCTCTCTATTACCTCCAGAATTGACTATAAACTCTTTATTTTGCATACCTTTCGAGTCTTATTGTACTTTGTTCACTCTACAACCAGATCCACTGGCCTTTTGCTATTCCTCACACATAACCCTTCATAACCTGGTTCCATATTTTGAATACTTTTTAAATTCAGTTCTGTGAAATTTGCTCCCATTTCACTTTTAACCTCTTAGTTTTCCTGGCCTCCATATCTTTGCTCAAATCCTACTTTCTGCAGGAGGTCTTTCCCACTCTACCTCCCAACTTGCTAGTACCTTTCCTTCTGATATCAACTTATATATATATATATATATATATATATATATATATATATATATATATATATATATATATATATATACTGAATATATACTTATTTGTTTGTTTGTTTGTTTATGTTATCTCCCTAATTAGAATGTGAGTTCCTTGACAGCAGGAACTGTTTACCTTTTGTTTCACTAGTAATTTACTAAAATGCCTAGCACATAGTAGATGCTAAATCTTTTTTTTTTAATTGATTGGCTTTCCTAGGATCATGCAATCAGTATGTGTCAGAATTAGGACTTGAACTTAGATCTTCATGGCTGCAAAGCCAGCTCTCTATCCAGTACACAGTGCTGTCTCTCAAAGCTAAATATAAAAATAACTGATTATCTTCACCAGTATTAATACAAGGATGTGTGATCACTGATTGCACTCAATTATAATTTGAAGGTGAAGCATGATTATGGTTGTCATGTTTATGTTGAATCAGAAGTGAATGATTAGGTTTGTAGTTTCTATCCATCTCACTATACTTCCTCTCTATATGTGTTCATAGTTTTTAATCCTTGGAAGAGAAAAGGAAGCTTAATTTGATTGTTCTAAAATGAAATGCATTCTGTTTTCCAACTATTGCCTTTCTCAATTTCAACTAGAAATTGGAAGGCTGAATAACTGTCACTTTTAATAATGAGTTACTTAGTTCTGCCAACTTTAATCTGTGTATACTATGGGGCTTCTAGTCTAGGCTATTTAGATTTCAAATACTTAATTCTTAATCTGAGTTCTTAGTTCCAGATTTCATGTGAGCTTAAAAATATATAGTTTCTTTGAATTACTTGGAATTTGTTTACTGAAGCTTTCAAGGTGTAGAGATCATATGCTCCCAAAATAATTTCCATATTAGATGGAAATGATTGATGATAATGCTAATATCTAATATAGAAGTCTATCCATAGATATATATCCTATATCTACCTACATAGATGTAGATAGGTTTTTGGAAAGATTATATTAAAAAATAACTGCTAAGGAACTAAGAGTTGGTATTGTACATTTATGAGTGTCTATATGTTGTTTGTTTTAAGGACCAGAACTCCTAGTGTGTCCCTTGACATTGGCCTAACTGAATCTTCAGGTCTCCTTGCTCTTTCAAATGTTTCTAAGCCAATACTAATAGTATCTCTATCTCTTAAGTGGTGGTTGAATATTAACATCTGTGGAGCAGCGAAGAAAGCCACTTGAATAAAGAACTTTAGGTGATTAGTGGCACAGAAAGCCACACTGAAAAAGCTCCAGCTCAAATTTAACATGTTTAAATGATGATAACTTCCCATTTTGAACAGGGTTAAGTTTGTGGCCATGAACTCACATGTCATAAATTAACAACTATGTTAATATGTGCCCTTACGAAGAAGGCAGGTAAGTGTGAGTCTGTGGGCCTTTTAAAGCAATTGTAACAGTTATAATTTAAGAATAAGAAAAAATGATTGGTCCCCTTGTTAATAGTACTTATTTTAGGAGTCTAAGAACTTTCAATTTATTCTCTATTCTCAACTTATTCTACTGATTTCTCCTTCAATGAACATGAATAGAAGAAATGTTATTACATTTGTTCATGTCAGAAGCAAATAAAATAATGTTTTTAATGACAGAAAAGGATAGTAATTTCCTTTTTACCCAAGCCACCGCAAGAAATAAAGTATCAAAGTAATACTACAAAATCAGTAAATAAATGTTCATGACCTAAAAAGCAAAGTTATAAAGGTTAATTTCTTGGAGATGGAATAAGGAATCCAAAATTATATGGCTATAGCATACCTAATTTGTATTAAATTTCAAACATATTTGCCTCTTCTACATTTTCTCCTGAACCTAGGTCATATTGAATAATATCACCATCATCACCGCTACTCAGATTTAAATAACACTTAAATACATAAAATCCATATTTTCAAAACAGTCCTCAATGAATACAAATAGTATCCCATATTATAGATGAGTAAATCAGACTTCAAAGAAGTGAAGTGATTTGTCCATTGTCGCACAACTAAAACTAGAATTCCAGCCCAGGTCTGACTCTCTCAAGAGCTGCTTCTATCATATCATACTGTCTCTCAATAGTAATTGTAATATGATCCATGAAACACTTGTGTAACTAGCACAAGTATCACCCAAACTAATGAGCAAGAATGCTATCCACACATCCAGAGAAAGAACTGTGGGAGTAGAAAAGTAAAAGAAAAATATATGGTTGATCACATGGTTCGATGGGGATGTGATTGGGGATGTTGACTTTAAATGATCATTCTATTGCAAATATTAATAATATGGAAATAGGTGATAGGAAATATCAGTGATACATGTAAAACCCAGTGGAATTGCTCATCTGCTCTGAGGTGGGGGGAGGGGAGGGAAAAACATAAATTGTTTAATCATGGGAAATTATTCTTAATTAAATAAATAAATTGTTTTTTAACAAAAGAAATGTCATATTTTAATAGCATACATTTTTCCAATTTTAAAAATAACATTTCTGTTAAAATTGAATACAAAGCCTTTCTAAAACCCAAGTCTATTTTACCCTATGTTTATCTATAACTCAACCAGCATTTCTTAAGTGCCTACTATGAGCTAATGCCTGGAAATATTCAAACAGTCATTTACATTGGTGCTGTCATCAACTTCAAAATTCACTGCAATGATTCAAATTACAATCCATCTTTGTTTTCCCATTCTATCTCCTATCTTCCCTTAAGTCCATTGCTGAGGATCCACCCAACATTCTGAAGGTCCTCATTTTCTCCCGAGGAGGATATCAGTGGAGTATTAAGCTCATCCCTGACCCTTGACATATGTCTAGCTCCTCTTCTCTCCCTATCATTCATATATCTGAAGTTTTCTTTTACTTTTCTTCTTCAGAGTTCCTTATTAATTATTTGTTACAGCCTGCTTATATTAATCATGAATCTCTACTGCCTTCTTATGTGATACTTGTTTTCATTTCAGAGATCTCCTAGTGTTCTTTGTCTTATAGCCATACAATTAGAATATTGTATTTAAAATATAAGCCTTTGTTTCCAACAGAAAGATGAAGTCAATAAAGAAAATTTATGATTTCCTGAAGGCAATCCAGTTTCTCAATTTGTCCTGTTTAATTAAGACCTATATCTCATCTTTTTTTCATAACCATTCTCCTAGAAAAAACTATTCACCTCTTGCCAAGATGACTGCAAAAGCCTTCTAATGAGGACTCTGATCTTCAAGTCTCTCTTCTCTCCAATCCATTTTCCACTCAATTGCCTCCTCATTTCTATCTCTCAGAGGTCCTAATTACCTTCAGAGTTCAGTTCAGATAGCACTTATAAGAGTTCTTACCTGATTCCTCTCTATCCTAATGCCTACCTCCCTTCATAACCCCAAAATTAATTAACTTGTATGTTTTACCTTTTTTGTTACCCTTGTTTAAGTTTTTCTTGGGAAAATATACTGGAGTGGTTTGAAATTTCCTTCTGTAGCTCATTTTATAGTTGAGAAAACTAAGACAATTGGGGTAAAGTGATTTGTCCAAGATCACACAGCTAATAAGTACCTGAGACCAAATTTGAAATTAGGAAGACTCATCTCTCTGAGTTCAAATCCAGCCTCAAACACTTGTTCAGAAACAAACAGTCCTTGCAATTCAAAGACAACACACAAAATGAAACTGGAGGAGGGAGGGAGAAGAAAACAGGGAAGGTACTAGATACAAGGAAATGGTGGAAGAGTCAGAGAAGTCCCAAAGTAGCACAGCCAGATGATGTTTTATAGTGTACATACAGATGTTCTAAAGTGAGTTCCCTCCTTTAGTAGAGATTTTAGAGTTCTTAACTCTTCCTTCAAGAAGAGCCCTCTGATAGTGATGAGATACAGTACCATAGTTGATGTTATCTTGCACAATAAGGTTTTTTTATTAATGAACTTTCTCGAGTCTGTCGAAGAAGTTAGAGAAGTCCTAAATAAGTGCAACAAGATGAGAAATGGAAATAAATGCATCCAGTGCCATAAGAAATATTCATACTGCTTTCAGTAGATGTGCTTCTTAGTAGGCACTTTGATTGGCTAGGCCTATTTTTCACTGGGTATGATGATATAGCTCTACTGAACCTATTTTGTTAGTTCTTCCAAAAAACAAATATGTGCAAACACGCTATAAACAGTATAAATAGGAAATATTTAACAAAGGAAAGCTTTACAATTAAGAAGGATTAGAAAAGAGTTCTTGTAGAAGATGGAATTTTAGTTGGAACTTGAAGGAAGCCAGAGAAACCAATTGGAAGACTTGAAAGATAGGAGGGAACTAGGTTATGAAAGTCTTTGAAAGCCAAACAGAGAATTTCATATTTGATCCTAGGGGAGATAGGGAGCTGCTCAAATCTATTAAATAAAGGGATAACATGATCAGACTTGATTTTGGTGGCTGAATGGAAGCTGGATCAGAATGGGGAGAGATGAGGCAAGTAGACCAATCATCAGTCTCTAACAGTAATCCAAATGTGAGACGATGAGATGGCAGTGTCAAAGGAAAGAAGGGGGTGTATTTCAGAGAAGTTGTAATGGTAAAATCCTAGAATGTACTTTTCCCCACACTATTTCCTCTACCTCAAAAATAGCTTCTTCAAATATGGGAAAATATCAATATCCCTTTTTGGTCCTTTTTTTCTTCTGCATTCAGCAATTCTACCGTTCCTGGTGGTTAAATTTTTCTTCACCCACTTTAGAATTAATCCCTTGGCAATGTTCTAAGGGGAAACCCTGCTCCCAAGGCTCCTAGGCTTGTACCCCTTAAAAGTTAAAGAGAAAAACAGGTCCACTATATAGCTAAATGTTTATCTCTGTATTCTTCATGATAGCAAAGAATTAGAAACAAAGTTTCCATCAATTGAGAAGTGAGTGAAAAAATGTAGTATATTAATTTAATAGAATATTATTATGCAGTAAAAGTTGACAAATGGGGGGGGGGGTAGCTGGATGGCTCAGTGGATTGAGAGCCAGGCTAGAGATTGGGAAGTCCTGGGTTCAAATTTGGCCTCAGACTCTTCCTCGCTGTGTGATCCTAGGCAAGTCACTTAATTAACCCTTACCACTCTTCTGCCTTAGAACCAATACACAGAATTGATTCTAAGACAGATGGTAATCGTTTTTTTAAAAAGTTGACAAATGTTAGAAATTCAGAAGAGTATAGGAAGATTTGTGTTAGTTAATGTTGATTGAAATAAGTAGAACCACAAGATCAATATAAATGATGACAACTATATAATTTTTAAATCACTAAAAAGAAATCAGACTTCTTTTATCTCAAAACAAATGAAGATCCCAAAGAATAGATAATGAAACATACCTCTCCTCATGGCAGAAAAACAGTACTAGTAGAGCAGAATGTTTGCATTATCATATTTGGTCTATTAGATGTTAATGCTTTATTCTTTTTATTTGTCAGAATGTAAGATTCAATTAGGAAAAGAAATTATAGAATCACAAAGAGGAAGCATAGCTGTTTTTTTCTCCCAGAAATGACTTGGATGTAAAGATGTCAATGAATTCACTACTGAATGCAACGAAGCAGATAAAAGAAATCTATGCCAGAAATAACAGAATTTTGAAGTTATTGAAGACTTGATTTTCATGAGATCTAAAAGAAGAGATGACAAAGAACTGGAAACAATCATAAGTTCCATTAACATTCAGGAAAAATTTATCCAAAGGAATTCATTAACTAGGATCAGACTAGTTATTAATCATAGTTATCTCTCTGAAATCTTTGTGAAAATGATCTACATATCCTTAGAGGATATTTTCGTTATCCCTAAGGAAAATATAAGAAGGTAACAAGGAGGCTTTTTACAGTTTTCTATATCTATAATCATAAAATTAACTTTAAAAAAAGAGAACACAAGATGTTGGTGTGTACTATTTATTATTTTGGTGGGGTTTTTTGGTTTGGATCTGTGGTTTCATTGGGTACTCCAAATATGTCATTCACATAGAGACTCTCAGTGAACTCATCTTTCCCTACAACCCCTGGTCTTTTCCCAACTTGCCTATTATTTTTGAGGTTACCACCATCTTCCTACTCATCCTATCTCTCTTTTTGTCATCCTTGACTCCTCATTCTCAGTTCATCTCAAATAAATCAGTGTTTTCATTTTTTTTTCATTTTTGCTTCCACAGAACCTCTCTTGCACTACCTTCTCTCCATATATCCAGCTGTCACTCTAGTTCAAGCCCTCATCACCTCTTCCCTAGACTTCTACAATAACTTTCTAATTTTTCTCCCTAACTCAAGACTTTTCCCACTCCAGTATGTCCTCCTGAAGTTGCCAGAATGATTTTCCTAAAGTGCAGTTCTGACCATAATACCTACACACATATCCAAAAAAGTCCAAAAGTCTAATAACTTCCTATTACCATCAAGATTAAATATAAAATCCTACCTTTGACATTTAAAGCCCTTCATAACCTGAACTTCCTATGATTCCAATATAAAAGTTTCCTCCCTTCCACACAATCTATGATCCAACTATGTTCCATATGGAATATTCAAGGAGGATCATCACCTTTGATGTGAGTCCTTGCTAAGCCCTTTTCAGGGTTGATCACTCACCTTTGATGTCTACCTGTCACCCAACTCTCAATTGTGGTTCCAAGAAGCTATGGCATATAGAGCAGCTTTACCATTAAAACAATCTTGGCAGTCTAATCCAGGTATATAAAGACTTGTTCCAACCAGATGAGGCAGAGGAAAACGACTTGTTCCAGTGGTCCTGAAGGCAGCTGAAGCAGACATTGTGGATTGCTTAGAGCTAGGTCAGAAATGGAAGATGCTAAAATCATCCTGCACCATCACCTGTCATCCCTACTTTTGTCCTGACACTGGATTTGATGACTGGAAGAGTGTGAAGCTGATGACTTTGTGCAACTCTGCCTTACTTAAATCCAGTTCATGCACAAGTCTAGACACCAGGCCATGATATCATTAGTCCTGTTAGAAAACAAAGAATAAACAACACATTGTCTATTTACTCTTCCCCACATATGACTTTTTTCATGATTCGTGTTTTCTCCCTCCCCTTCCCCATCTTGGAGTAGATAAGCAATTCCACTGGGTATATATGATATATGTATATATATCTATATATATAAACAAGTGATCAATCATATGTTTTCTTCTGGATTTCTACTGCCACAGATTTTTACCTACACATGCCTCTTAATTTCCCAACTCCATTTGCATTGATTTTTTTCCAATGCTAGGGATAATCTCCCTCTTTACCTCCAACATTTTCCCCCACCACCCCTTCAAAACATTCAGCTCAAATCTATACCTACAGAAGCTATACTTTCTATAGACAGCTTTTTCCAATTCTTCCTTCCTTCAGAAATTACCCATAATTTAACATTGTATATTTTATATATTTACATATTTATTTTTGTTGTCTCACCCTTTAGAATATAAAATCATTGAGAGCAATAGCTATGCTTCACCTCTATTTCTATCCCTAATCCAAAGCACAATGTCTGACACATGCTGAGCACTTAAATGCTTGTTAGGCAGCTAGGTGGCTCCGTGGATAGAAAGCTGGGCCTGTTCAAATTAGGCCTCAGATATTTCCTAGCTTTGTGACTCATGGCAAGTCACTGAACTCCAGTTGTCTAATCCTTACAACTCTTCTGCCTTTGAACCAAAACTTAATTAATTTTGATTCTAAGACAGAAAGTAATAATTTTTTAAAATTATATTTAAATTTTTTTAATAAATAAATGCTTATTGACTGATAGATGCAAGCAGTATATGTCAAGACAGGACAAGAACCTAGGTCATCCCATGCTAGATTCTATCTACTATAAACACTGACTGTCATAAGATAATATTAAGATTTTTAAAAATCCATTATATCAATTTTGAGGGTAGCTGCCTTAAATTTGCTTACAATCCTCAGCTAACACTTATTAACATTAAATGAAAATGTGACTTAACTCAAGAGGACAGAACATTGGACTATAGTCAAGATAGCCAAGATACTCACAAGTCAAGTGTGCTGGCTGACCAAAAGCCTCTCAGTTTTGTCTCAAATTGGATCATGTTTTTAACTTCATGGTTTCTCAAACCTCAGAAACTAATTTTTTATAACTTTCTAGAAATATAAACTATGTATTGAATTTCAAGAGGTAAAATAACATTTTGTTTTATGTAGTTGAAGATAGCCAGTGACAGAGCAGGGCAGTTTTAGGGAGTGTACCGTATATCCTTCCATATAGCATTAAAAAATGAAGATAAATAATCCATACATTAAAAATTGGCCCCCCAAAAAAGCACCTATCTTGGAATTTCCTGGAATTAGCCAATAAGCTTTTATAGAGCACATTTATTGCATACATTGGACTCCATACATTACTCCAAAAGTGACACTGCCCTTGCCCTCCAAAAGCTTATGTTTTATTGGGGCAAAGAGTAGTTGGATGCAAGATATTCATTTAATTCTGGATGTATTCAGAGGAACCAGGAAGGTCCTATTGAATGAGGTTGTGTTTGATGTGAGGCTAGAAGAAGCAACAGTTTCCAAGAAGCCAAAATGCAGAGGAAGCACATGCTAAGCATGGAAGCAGTCTATTTGGGTTGGAAAACAGAATATTCTATATAAGAAACAGCAAGTAGGTTGAAGCACAGAATAATGGGGAAATGGTAGGGGAATAATATGCAATTAGCCAGGAAAGTTAGGCTAAATCCAGATTGTGAAGAGCTTAAAATGCCATAGGGGAGATTTATATCTTTTTATAGTGGTTATAGGAAGTCATTAAAGCTTTTTCAGCAGAAGGAGAGTAGCTTGATTAGAATTATACTTTAGGAATATCAATATAGCTGCTATAGAGGATGGATTAGAGGGGTAAATAGAATAACTTGTGGAGACCAATTAAAAGGGTCTCAGAAGTCCAAAAGATGGTTGTAGTATAAGTAGAAAGAAGAATATGAATTCAAGAGATGTTGAAGTGAAAAAAGCAACTGGTTTTATAAAAGAAGAGAGGGAAATAAATTCGGAGTTTACAAACATGGTTAGCTGGAAGATGTGATATGTTTCATAGACTTTGGGAGACTAATTAGGAGGGATAAGAGTTTAGGGATGGAATAACATTTAGTTTATCACACATTAAATTAAGTGACATGCTTATAAAAAATATTGCCTATTTCCTCTATTAGACAGGTATTGATGCAGGACAAGAGAAAGATAAGAGCTGAATATGGGAATATAATAGTTATTGGCACAGAGAAGAGAGTTGAATCTAAGGGAACTTATAAAAATTACTGAGAAATTACAGAGAAGTGGAGAGGGACCAGAATAGAATCTTGGGATACATTTACTGTCAGGGATAGATACTGTCAGGGATAATGATCTTGCAAAAGAAAATAGAGTCACTAAGACTTGTAGGAGGAATACTGTGACAAAACAGTGTCATGAAAACTGAAGGAAAAGAGTATCCAGCAAGGAGCAAAAGGTTTGGGCCAGAATGGCAAAAAAAAATAGTAAATGCTGAAGAGAATTCATAATACGCAATAGTTAAGAAAAGTGCGTTTGATTTAACAGTAAAGATTTTTACTTTAAACAAGTTGTAGAACGTGCTACTAATATAATGATTAACAATAAGCATTCCTGCTAAGAAGAGAGAAGTACTCTCCAATTGTCTTGGGAAAGTCCTGGGGTTTTTGCTGCCAGGTTGATATAATGAAATTAAAATTTAGGAAAAAAATATGATAATGGTGTGCAATAGAATTATGGAAATATCCATAATGCTAAACTCACATATACATTTAAATGCCATTCTCAAAATAAATGTTACACTAGTGACAAAAGAAGATTGTAACCTCTATTAACTCAGAGAAAAGATATTTTATGAATAAAACCATATCTTCATGGAGGAAAAAATGGTCTTTTTTAAATTCTCCATTGAACTTTGATTTTTTTTCTATAATGTATATAAGTCTTTGTCTACATTGTCTCTAAACTATTGGTCATTACTTTTTAAAAAAATCTGATGTAAAATAAGTAAGGTGAGTCCATCTCCTTTTTCAGCTGGCAGAGGTCAGATGAATATAGATAGCTAATACCAAGACAGTGTGGTGTAATAGATAAAAAGCTTGCCTCAGAATCAAGATAGTAAGTTCAAGGTCTATCTGACACATCCCACTTATACAGCCCTAGTGCTATTACATCTCTCTGACACTATAAGTTCTAGAAAACATATGAACCAGCATTGATAGTTTCCTCACTAGGGAATAATCTAAAGCAGTGAAATCTCTCTCTTTCTATTTTTCTTTAGCTTTTCTTCTTACTTGCACTATTGTCTATTTTGTAGAAAGATCTAGGAACTGAAAAAGAGACTCAGGAAAAATATCTTCCCCCCTCCCATTCTATTAAATAGATTCTAGAGGGGTTTAGAACTATAAGTAATTTGTTGCTCCCATTTTGTCCATTTCTCTAATCAGTTAAGAATCACACATATCCTGTTATTTCTAGCTTTGTAATCTCTCATATGTGCACAGTGGATAGAATGGCAGACATAAGAGTCGGGAAGACTCACCTTCCTCAGTTCAAACCTGGCTTCAGACACTTCCTGGCTATATAACCCTGGGCAAGGCACTTAATCATATTTTTCTGTGTTTCCTCACCTATAAAACAAATTGCAGAAGGAAATGGCAAACCACTCCAGGATCTTTGCCAAGAAAATCCCAAATAGCATCACAAAATCTTCCCGCCTAAGAATTCTCCTTTTCCATTCATATTCCATTAAGCTGCCAAAGTGAAAAGTGCAAGTTCAACTATATCACCCCTTCCAAACACAATAACAATAGCTAGTATTATAAATATTATTTTATATTATGAAAAACCCTGGGAGATCACCCAGGATCACCTTAACAAGAAAATATCTGAAGCTAGATTTGGACACACATCTTCTTGACTCCAGACTTTAAGGTAACCATAACTCCCTATTACATTCAGGATCAAATATACAGTCCTCCATTTTGTTTTTAACAGCTCTTTATAGCCTGACTTCTACCTACCTCTCCAGGCTTCTTACACTTTATTCCCCTCAGTATGCTCTGCAATCCAGTAACACTGACTTCCTTTCTTTGCTGTTCCTCACACATGATACTCCATTTTCCAACTCCTGGCATATTCATATTTTGTCACCCATTCCTGGAAGGCTGTCCCCAACTCTGCCTCCTAGTTTCCCTGGCTTCTTTCATGTGTCTGCTAAAATCCTACCCTCTGCAAGAAATCTTTCCCAGTCTTCCTTAATCTTCCCTCTGAGACCACTTCCAATGTATCCAGTATCTAATTTGCTTATACATACTTGTTTTCATGTTATTTCCTCCATGAGACTCAGGGCTCCTTGAGAGCAGGAACTGCTGCTGCTGCTGTTGTTTTGTTTTTTTTTAGTTATTCTTTGTATCCTCAGTGTTTCACACAGTGCCTGGCAGATAACATAGTATATGCTTAATAAATGTTAATGGACTGATTTTTATCTTGACAGTATGAAATCAGAAGATCCCACAGAACATTTATTTGTTTGGTGCACCTTTCCATCCTATTTTAAAGCTGCACCCTCAATATAGTCTTTGAAGGTTAATTGAGTAGCAGATGGCAATGTGAGAAATGTTCGTTAGCAGGAGGCTTCTTTTTGGTTAAATCTCCCTGACCAGAAATAAGTGTGGAGCAGACAATTTCCACTTTCCTGTTAAGCAGAAATAGGACTATAATAATAAATAACAAAACATAGTTCCTTCCCACCCCCCAACTATATTTGGCAACTTATCCTGAGATACACAGAACTTAATCAAGATTTGGTACTCTTTGGGATTTTATTATTGCATATTCTCTACATATTTAGTAATCACATTGTCTATTAGCAGTGACTTTTTTAAGGTCACTTTTTTCTGTAAAATTAAAAAGTGGACTTGATTTTCATTGAAAGCTTTCATACACTACAGAATCATTGTTTATGGTATTCTTTTGCAACTTCACCTGTCGTTGAAGCCTCTTTAGAACTTTAACTAATGATGTCTTCAAAGTATTACTGCTCAAGGGCAGAGAAAAAGGGATCATAATGCATAGCATTTTCCTTCTGTCATAGGTGATTCATAGCTACACAAGCACATAGAGGTGAAAAAGAAAGGAAAGTATTTTTAAAGAGAATATATAAGCACAATATATCCTCTTCATTTTAGATTCCACTAATTCAGAGTAAGGGATAATTTAGGCAAGAACTAAGGTTTGCCTTTGCATTTATCTATGAAAATTAGAATTGCAGAATATTTAATTTTGGAAGGACCTTAGAATTCATCTAGTACACATATTTCATTTTTGAGTTAAAGAAACTGATGTTCACCATGGTGACTCAGTGTCACCCTAAGTGAATCCTTTGTCATCCAATATTAACTTCACCAGAGCTATCACTTCATCACTTCTCTGTCCCTCACTACCCATACTTTAATTCTATTCTCTGTTCCCTATCTTAGTTCTTCTTTTTCCTGCCTTTAATTTCCTGCTCTTCCTTCTCTTTTCAAACTTGTTTCTGGCTTTCTTCACTTTACTGTTAGGGTCAAAAATTAGTTTGGTTTGGAGGGGATGGCAAGGAAGAAGTTGCACAGAAAAGAAAGTGACAATTCTTCAAACATTTATATTAAATAAATTAGTCCCTCATTCTAAATAGAGAGATGAGTTTTTCTGACCTATATTAGCAAAGTCTTGATGACACATTGCCATACTAAGTGATATATTTTCTTTCTATGTTATAAAATGTCAAATTTACCTAAAACCATGAGTTTTTAATGGAGTTTCCACAATTAACTGGTCTTTGTAAAGTGGATTAGATTAGAATGAAGAATTCAGTGTATAATCTCAAAAGTTGGCTAATTCCAAGAGGTTTAATTTGGGAAGTTCTTACATAATGGAGTAATAGCAATTAAAAATGAATCCCTGCCTTTTCAGAGCACAATCTATTATATTTCATATCTTATAAGACATGCTTTCATAGAACCTGAATGGGTGATCCTCAAATCCAGTCTTAACTTTCTTATTTTTCTTCTAAGATAGTATCGATAACAGGAAACATTTAGATACCTTATTATTTGAAGATGTTATATAAAATATGTACTGAAGCCATGGATAGATAGAAACTAAAATGTAAACTTTTTAATATTTAAAATGTTTTCTAAATCATTACTAAATATGGATTGAAAGTCCCTTTCTGTCCACAAATATTATTGTTTTTTATGGAGGACTGTAAGGAGGAGTTCTGGGCTGGTGATTTCACCTATGCAGAGATCCCATTATAAATCAACAAGCTATACATAAGTTATAGTCTTTAGAGAGTTGATTGGTGTGAGTGAGGAAGGAGCTGAGAGTTTAAGTGATTTGCCTACTCAGCTCTCAGATTCATATATCTGACTCCCTGCAGTCATTGAATAAATCTAGTATGTCAAAGGCAAGACTAATTTTCCTTACTCCCCATTAAGTGTCTTACCTACTAGGTTATACTAGCTCTTTTTTGTTTCCCTGATTCTAGCTTTTCCATAGACCTGAGATTCCTTAAGACTATAGCAATAAGTTATCTTGCTTATTGCAATCTAGTCATAAAATCTACTCCTGTTTTTTTCTCAATAATAACAAACATAAGCTTGCATGCTGTTTTATAGGTTACATTAATATTATTTATTTAAAAATAAAATACCCAGACCCTCCTGACCACCATTTCTTCCCTATTTTTCCTCACCTTCCCCCAAACTCTCATTTCCCTTTCTTGTTTTCATATTGGGAATGTTGCTCTCGATCTAATCACATTCCTTAAGAACCTTGGTTTAAGCATGCTATCTCACCTGAAGTTCTGTAGTTATTGCAATATCATTAACTTTACCACACAATTCATTAAACATTTATTAAACTCCTACTACCCTGTCAAGAACCTATGCTAACTACAAAAAGACAAAAACAGGTAAGAGTCCCAACCTCAACATAATGGAAGAGATGCTACAAATAAATATTTACCAAGCAAGCATTATACAGGATGGATAGGAAATATTTAACAAAAATAAGGCACTGGAATTAAAAGGGGTTTGGAGAACTCTTACTATAGAAGGTAGGATTTTAATTGTACATAAAGGAAACTAGAGAGGTCAGTAGTCAAAAGTGGAGGAGGGAGAACATGTTATTTACCATATTTTGGGATCCACCAAGATATTATATAATGAAACTTAATTCTCCCTATATATTGTTAAAGAGATTTTCTTAATCTCTCCCTCTGTCTCTTTAAGAGGCAGGAGAGCAGGATTTCTAAGTAGAGCAGAACTGACAGGAGTCTGTGTGCCAGAGCTGAAGATTCTGTTACCAAGGTGATGAGGGTAGAGATAAGGAAGGAACATATTTGGCAATTAGGTCTTTTGCCTCAGGATGTCATGAGCACAGGAGGTCTGTCTCTTAGTCAAGGGCTACTGGCAGTTAAATACTGACAGTTGGGTCTAGAAACAGATTGAAGGAGTTCGTGAATAGTGAATGTCTGTTTGTTTAGTAAGATAAGTAATTAGTGAATCAGTTTTAGATAGTATAGGTTAGATAGGCCTGGTCTCACCAGGCAAGAAGAACTTGTCCTCAGAAGACAGAAGTAGGGTTTTAGAAATTTTAGATAGTATTAGGAATTTAGGTATAGTCATAGGGTATTAGAATAACAATCTCCCTTTCCTCCTTTTCTATTTTCTATGTGTACTTCTCAAATTAAACTAAGCGTTTTATTCAACTGCTCTCCTCACTTTTGTAAAACTCCTACCATTTTAACCCTTAAAATATCTTCTTGCCATCTACCTTTACTATTGTCACAGTCTTCCAATTTTCCAGGTGTTTACTTTTTATTAAGATAAATACACCATTGATTCTAAAATATAATTTTTCATCATTGATTCATAGCCTAGGAGTAGTGAAATGTTCCCTTGAAGCTCAAATTCTTACACACAAAAATCTGAGAGATGATGTTTTTTAAGGGGGGAGGAAATCAAGTTAGGGACCAGGGAAACCAAGTACTGGTTCAACTTCTTCTGACTAGTTTGAAGGCCTTGGGAAATCATTTTTCAATTATGTGTTCCTTACCATAGATATTTGTTGAGAATCTGAATACTGCCTTCATGACTTTTATGAATTTAGGATATGGCTCATTATAATATTTTTGCCTCTTCATGACCCAAATTTGATATTATACCAAGTTTTAAATTCTTTAAAGATATTAGTACAGTTCAATTAAGTAAACAAAAAAAAGGAATCACCTTGTGATGTTTCATTAGATTTAAGGATAGGCTAGCTAATAAATTAAAACAAACATCTATGATCCTACTTTCTGTGGGGGAAAATTTTTTTTAAAGAATAAAGGAATTCTCTTGACAACTGACTATGCATGTTTCTTATATCTTTCTATATATTGAGTCATTTTTTTCAGACATGTCTGACTTTTGGTGACTCCATTTGCCTTTTTCATGAAAGAGATAATGGAATGGTTTGCCAGTTCCTCTTCCAGCTCTTTACATTTGAGGGAACTAAGGCATAAGAGATTAAGTGACATTGTCCAAGGTCATATAACTAGTTAAATGTCTGGGGCCAGATTGGAACTTAGGAAGATAAATCTTCCTGACTCCAGGACATGGTACTTTTATCTACTGTATCAGTTAGGTGTTTCATATATCCTCTACATGTCCCTTCCATTAAAAATTGTCCTCTTTCCCAAAAGATATTAAACTCTGGAGGTCATTATTTTCTGGTCCATTTTATTTTGAAATTTTTGATATTGCTTAATATTATACTAGAATTTGAAAGGCTGGTAGTCAAATAATAATGAATTTAAGTATAATTTGTAATAACAATACTTTTATTATAGCAGATCAATAAAAGTATGTGGTAGTACAAGCTTAATTATCCATCATTATAGGGAAGGAGACTGAAGTTCAAACAGTTTTGAGTGAATTGTCTATGACAATAGAAAATGTCAGAGATGATGCATGAACTCCTGTCCTATCTGCATAGTGGTAGTAGTAGATTGCAAGAGACACTAGAAAGAGTCCCAAATTTGAAGTCACAAGACCTAACTTTAAATCCTACCTGTGCTATTACTGTCTTTTTCACCTTTGGCAAGTCACTAAACCACTCTTACCCTTACTTGTTAACTCAGGGGGTTCAATTAGATGAGCTCGAATTCTCTTTCAGCTATATATCTATTATTCTAGGATTTTCTGATTCCACAGTGTTCCTCCACATGTAATATGAAAATCTTCTGAACTAACCAACTGTCGATCACAGGATGCTAGATTTAGAGGTGTAAGGGATATTAATATCCATCTAGTTTAACACCTTCCTTTTAATTTCCTATTAAGAAAAGACTTAACGTGATCCTAAGTGGGTGACATCCACAATTTTAATCTGATTTGAATGGAGCTTCTCCATTCCCACAATGGAAATATCAATCTCTTGTTGTCTTCTAACATATTTTCTCCTTTTCTTTCCCTGCTTTTTCTTTTCCCATTAGAATGTAAGCTACTTAAAAAATAAATTATTTCCTTTATTGTATTTACATCCTCAGTACCATGCACATAGAAAGCACTTAAAAAATTCTTGCTGATTAACTGATTATCTAGTAAAATTCTGTTTTGCAGGTTCATTTCCCTTATTTTTTCTCCACTTATTTTGGAAATGACTAAAGGGGAATTAAATCAGACCACACTGAAACTATCCTAAGTTGGCCAGATTTGTGATCTTTACCTTCACTTCTCTCCTGTATCTTCTTTCATCTCACAAAGCTACCACCATAATCCAAGCCCTCATCCCCTCTCACTAAGACATTTACATTAGTCTCCCATTTGGCTCCCTATTTCAAGTCTCTTCTCACCTTAATCCATCCTCCATAAAGCTTTAAAAAAAAAAAAGATTTTGAAGTCTCCTCGTGTTTGGCCTCTTTTTACATTTCTAGCATTCTCACATTTGACTTTCTTCCCTACATTCAACATTTCAGTTCCTACCAACACATTTCCATCTCCTATTTTCAAATAAGACTGTCCCCCATGTCATTTCTCACTCTTGACATCCCTACCTTCTTTCAAGATGCAGCTCAAATGTGTCCTCTTACAAGTCTTCCTGGCACCCTCCAGCTAATTGAGCTTTCTTCTCTAAGGTTCTTTTCCTTCTATTTTGTATTGTTATATATGTACCTTTTTATTTACATGCTATCTCCACCATTAGAATGTAATCTCATTGAAAACAAGATCTTTTTTGAGTTTTTGCCTTTCCTTGTTTCCCCAAGATTTAACACTTTAGGACAGTATCTGGCACATGACAAGCATTTAACAAATGCATTTCTATTGATTAATTATAATTCTTATAGAAGGAAATTCTACAACATCCCTTAGTAACTCATCCCATTTTTAACTTATCTCTTCAGATAGTTTTGTCTTATTCTTCACATTTATAATATAGTTAAGCCAGTTACCTTTTCTGTTTTCAGTGCATATGAAGATCATTTCTTCATTCTTACTCATTTTTAAACTAGATCATTGATGTATATTCTGAATCACTCAATCAACCAATAAACATTTATTCAATATGTAGTGTGCATCTGGTACCATGTTAGAGAATATGGGAAAAGGTGAATTTTAGAGTTTTTCTTCTATTCCAGCACAGGAAATGGTCTAGATCTATTGTATAGATAAATGGTGCCAAACTTAGTTATTTCATTTCTGAATTCCAACAGGCCTCTCATTGACTTAGAAAAACAGAAATTAATGTTATATTGTATTCATTTTTTCCTTTATTTTATTGAAACATTTCTCAATTACATCTTAATCTGGTTTAGGCTGCACTGGGGAGTTAGAGGCCCTAGTTTGACACTTTGGTCTAAATTACTTCTTCAGATCCTTTTGAGCCCTATTATTAAGTAATAAAGGGATCTCAAAAAAACACTGGGTTTATCCTATGCTTGGTCTGCTTAATTATTTCACCTATAATAAACAGCTATGGAATTGTGGATAAAGAGCCAGGAAGACTTGAATTCATGTTTCAGCTCTAACATATACACTTTCCTTGTGACCTTACACAAATCAAATGCTTCTGTCAATTCTTAAGTACTATAAATTGCAGAAAAGGTGCCAGTCTACATTGGTAACGGGAGTCCCTACCCTTTCAGGAAAGCAACCTAAGAACCTCAGATTTCTGACCTTCTGAAAATCTAAATAATTGTAAATATACTTATGTTTATTTGGGTCCCTTCCTAATGCCGATTTTTAGTTTAATTTTTTAGAAAACCTTTGATATGTTCATATTGATTACATTATTCTAAGTTATTTGGGGGTGAATTTTGTTTTGTTTTTTGTTTTTTAGTTAGATGTAGGGAAAGAGGTGAAATTTTTACTATTTTCTTCTGATTTTAAAGTGATGAAACCTGACAGGAAAGTAATTTCTGTGCTAGTCATCTTTATCACTATACTTTTAAATATCTGCTATAGACAATTGGGCATTGTTAGGTAATTGGAACTTTTTCCAAAAAAAGATAAAAGTTTTGGGGAAAAGGGAATAGGTTTTAATTTTCAAGTTAATTTCATTCCCTCTCTCCTCACCTACCCCTTCTTTAGTTAATTTCACTCAGTGTGCTGTTTAATCTTTAATTACAGGCTACAAAAGAAGTAATAGAACGGGAAGCTCCAGGGATGGCCCTTGCAATGCTGATGGGATCACTTAATGTTACACCTCTGGGCATGCTATCTAGGTAAGAAAGTAACCAAGTGTTGCAAAGATTATTATTTCCATCTATTATGGAGTGGTAGAAGCCTAGTTCATACTACTTAGGCAACAGGCAGTCCTGTATCCAGCTCTGTGCAGGTGAGTCGGATGATTAGTCTCTCCTTTCAGATATGCTCCGTAGCCAAACACTTTGCTTTCCTTAGCACAAAAATAATGCCAGACATATGCCCATGGCTCCATTTTTGTTTTTATTGTGTTAGCTACACATTCAAGCTGGGCTATTAGGGATAAAGGAGCTACTTGTTACCCCTTCAAGACAAACGCAAGACCTAATTGGCTATAGCTATTCTTTTATGCCAAAGAGTAGTAGATAGAGAGCTAAAAGCTAAGTTACTGGTTTAAAAACTATTCCGTACATGTACTGGCTGAGTAAACCTGGGAAAAATCACTTAACCTCATAATGTCCTGGGCAACTATGAAACAATGTTACTGAAAAGGTGCAATTCTATAATATTAAAGGGAATTTCCTCATCTATGAGTTTCCTATACCAATGAAATAACAAGGCAGGATCTATCCCTGCCTCCAGTTGCAACAGTGATGGATTTTACTCCCCACCACAACCACTATCCTGTACTACCCTATCACAATCCCATGATTGTGATATGTGATATGTGATCCTGGCTATGCCACAATCAAGACACTCCTTCACATCAGGTCCACACATTCTCTTTGGTTGTCCCCATGCCTGCAATGATCCCCCTCCTAATCTCTGCCTGCTGCCTGGTTGTCTTTAAAACCCAACTAAAGCCTCACCTTCTACAAAGCCTTTCCCAACGTTTTCTAATTCTAGTGACTTCCTTTTGTTAATTATTTCCTATTTATCTTATATATAACTTATTTGTACATACTTCTTTGCTTATTGTTCCCCCAATTAGATTGAGATCAACTTTAGGACAGAAACTTTTTGTCTCCTGCATAATGCCTGACACATAGTAGGCACTTAGTAAATATTTACTGATGTAGTTAGCAATATTTTCATTTCTAAAAGCTCACACATATCTCTTCAATAATAAAACCTGGTTTGGTTTTTTTTTGTTTTTGCTTTTGTTTTTGTTTTTTAAGGGAGGGCACAAGAAATCAAAGTTATAGTTACTAATCTGTAGTTTAAAAATTCCACCTTTTTCCTTGCTTTTGAAAACTAGGACATATCATTTTGTTCAGTTCTACATTCACAATTAATCTCTTTTAGTCAGTGCAAGAGTGAAAAGCAGAGTAGACTGCTGCACTTGAAGTCATGGAATCTGAATTTTCATCCTATTTATAATATTCTATAGCTATATATTAAATGAGAAAGCCATTTAATTTCTTTGTTTCTCAATTTTCTCCTCTGTAAAATGCTGATAATACTACTTGCATGACCTACCTGGCAGGGATGTTGTGAAGAAAACTCTTCATAAAACTTAGTTCTATAAAAACGCAAGTTGACATTATTTAAATAACTCTTCTTTCCTTGTTGGAATTGTTTGCTTTTCTCATCAAAATTTTATTCTTGGGAGCATCCCATCTCACTTGAGATAGTAGTTTTAGGTCTTCAGATTATGCCCATCTTCTCTTTAAACTCTTTGGCATCTTTATTACTCAGAATTCTAGGTGTATTATCAAACTATGCCAGGTTTTCCTCAGGCTATCTATGCTTATCTATCAAGGTCAGTTCTTTGCAAAATTTTTTCACACTTTCTCCTTCAGAAAACCACTTTCTTATTGTTAGTTAGATTCAGCTCCAAATTAGCAATTCACACAATCACATTGTCCACCTTTATAAGTAAGTCATTTATCACCTCCAAAGAGAAGAGCATTCAAGCAGATGTCCAAATAATTGTCCCTCACCACTTCCAAATCATGCCTCTGTTTATAATAAATTTCTCACTTTCTTCATCCATTTTTATTACACAGAAGAAAGTACATCATCCCAAACTTAAGAAGTTTACAATCTAAGTGATGAAACAAGACTTTCAAAAAGAATCTGACTGATCACCTTGTCAATACAGTTTCTGGCACTGGATAACAAGAGATTTAAAGTGCCTTCCAACTCTAAAATTCTTTAATAATTTATTCTTTCTACATATGTGTAGATATATAATATGTATATATAAGCACAAATATGCATGCCTGCATGAAAGGTAGTAAGTTCTTCTTTGGAATTCATTTGAACAATGAAGCCAAGGGTCTACTTATATTTATAGGGAGATAGTCATATTTCTTTATCTATTTATTTGACAGTTAGGCTCTCTAGAAAAGAAGATGGGAGAGTTTATTATCTTGGGGAGTTGCCTGAGGTACTGCATTTACCCAGAATGACTATAAGTATGGCAGTGGTAGGATTTGAATCCAGATCTTCCTAACTGAGGGCCTCTGCATATGTATTTGTATACATTGTTGCTGTTATTGAGTCATTTCACTCTTGACTGACACTTTGTGACTGCTCTTTGGGGTTTTATTGGCAAAGGTACTAGAGTGGTTTTGCCATTTCCTTCTCCAGCTTATTTTACAGATGAGGAAACTGAGGCAAATTCGGTTAAATGATTTGTCAAGGGTTACACAGCTAGTAAATTTCTGAGGCCAGATTTGAAGTCAATTCTTCCTGACTCCAGACCCCAAACTATTTACTATACTACCTACTTGCCACCTACATATATATGAATACAAATTCATAAATATGTGTAATTAGCATAATATAATGGATAAAGAACTAGCCCTAGAGTCAGGAAGTCCTTACTTTACCACATTATAGTTATATGAACCTGGATAATAGGGACCAACTTGACACCAGCATCTGTCCAGATTCAATGTTGGGATGAAATGAAACTCTCACATGTCATTAAACAATTAACAACAGGACATTCATCTTGCCCTAAGACAGCAAGGATATGCAACAAGGATATAATGGCACTTATTTCCTCTAGTTGCACTTCCGTTCTTTGCCATGTGGAAATGCAAGTGGTCATCAAGTCAGGTATGCTAAAGGATATGATAACTCCTGTGATTTTCAAAAACCCAATTTATCATCATGCTGACTCCCCATGGATGGGACTTTTTTATGCCTTGAAGTAACTAAGAAGCTGTGTGTCAAGGGAAGCAAAGTCTATTCACAAATCCTACATTAAAGGAAACCAAGGAACTCTAATCCTACCACAAACTATACCCCATGGTGCCAAGAACCTATGGATTTTGCAGAGGACCTTCCACTTTAAAATATTTTCAAGGACTTTACTGCATAAATTTCCTGAAATGTGTAGTACTAAAAGGAAAAAGAAGGGAGAAGAAAGAAAACACTTCCAAAAAAGAATTGGAAAAAAGGAAAAAAACAGAGAAAGACAAAAAAACTAAAAAACCTAGGTCTAAGTCTCAGATCTTAACAATCTAATACTAAACATTGGGTGATTTTATATCTTTGAAGTTCGCAGTGGGACTCGTAATGTAAGGTGGGTGATGATTTCCTACTAAGCCAGAGCAATACCAAGAATATCAAGAATATAGCACACATGATGATGCCTTAGGGCAATCATATTTTTCTCCTCATATAAGGTGGTACACCAGGAACTTGGCCTTATGACATATAATACTTCTGATAACAGCCAATGATTTAGTATGCCTCAGGGTCATCTGTAGTAAAATATCCCAGAGTCTAAATTGATGCCAACATTCTTCCAATATTACTACCCATACTCCCTGGCTCATCCACCAAAATATTCTCTCTAAGAGCCACATCAATGGAATGATACAAAATCTTTTCCCTCTTAGAAATCAATATGGACAGAATGCTCCCTTCTTCCATAGGTATTCTTCCTCACATATCCTGTTTAGGGACACAAAATTAATGCCAGGTCAGCTAGGGAATTCTCTTTCTTCCAAGGCCATCCACCATACTTATATAGAAACAGTTTCCCCTCCCCCATTCCATTAGAAAGCAAAGTATTTCCCAATAATACCACCCCATTGGTCCCCCAAGCCCTTTCTGAAGAGTTATCCAGACCATGCCAGAACAAAGGAAGGAAGCCTGTTAAGTTGAAGAGGATATGAACTACTTTTCCAAGGTAAATGAATCCTGCTGAGGAGTATTATAAGGAATTTATTTGATTTTAACGCTGTCTCTTTAGGAGCAGAATTTCTAGGTTAGAGGAAGTTAAGTAATATCACTCTGTCTCTTTAAGAGCAGAAGTCTTTTCAATCTCATGCTGTCTCTTTAAGAGGCAATAGCAGAAAGATTTTTGACCTCCATCTCTTAAGAGAAAATGAGAAAACAAGAATTTTCAGTTAAGCTTGACTCCATGTTCTCTGTCTTCTGAGGAAGCAGGGTGTTTGTGGTTTGTGTGTGAGTGTGCAGTCTGTCACAAATATCTGGGAGTTGGCTGTTGACAGTTGGAATTTATATATGAAGTAAGAAAGAAGCCTATTTCTGAGGGGTTTTCTTCTCAGCACCTTGAGGAAGAAGAGCCTGACCCAAAGGGCTCTTCTCCTCAGAACTGGAAGGCTGTCTGTGTTTCCACCACTGACAGTTTAAATTTCTGATACTTGGTGAAGGAGTTTGAAGAAAAATTTATTAATTAACATAGTTTTAGGGGGCAGCTGAGTAGCTCAGTGGATGGAGAGCCAGGCCTAGAGGCCAGAGGTTCTAGGCTTACATCTGGCCTCAGACACTTCCCAGCTGTGTGACCCTGGGCAAGTCACTTGACCCCATTGCCTCATCCTTACCACTCTTCTGCCTTGGAGCCAATACACAGTACTGATTCCAAGACAGAAGATAAGGGTTTAAAAAAAAACATAGTTTTAGTTAGATAGAGAATATTACTTTAGATTAGTGAGAGTAAGTTTTAGGAGGCCTGTCCTATCAGATAAGAAGAAACTGCAAAGAAAGCAGTTAGATTTGGAGGAGGGTATTAGTTAGATATTTTTAGTATAGGATTAGAATTTTAGATTTAAGAACTTTAAGATATACTTTCCTATTTTCCTAACTCCTGTTTCCTATCCCTACTTCTCCTGAGAATAAACAGTTTCAGTGGTGTACCAAACTGCTTCTGGCCTTCTATCCACTGCCTACAAAATAGTTTTACCAGTAACAGCTTTAGTTTAATAATAACAGCTTAGCAACAGCTTTATAAATAACCTATACACTATTTATTAGCTATAACAGGAGGCAGAAACCTTCAGTCCAAGGCAATTATGCTTTGTATGAAATATGAAGGGCCAGAAGGGTGTTAGTCAAAACTATGTCCAGAGATAATCCATTATCAAGAAAATCTTCCAAGAAACTGGTCCCATCCCAGGAAACCAAAGGACCAGAGTTCTTTTCTTCCTTGGATGGATGATTTGGCCCAGATATGGTTTCTGAGCAATTCTGTAGATTCTCTCATTTACTCCTATCATAATATGCTCTCTAGTTACTGGGACTTCCTCAAAAGAACAAAATTTTGTTCCTCACTGAATCTAGGACATTTCCAAACCTAAATAAGTCTCTCTAGCTTGTGTCATGGTAACAGGACAAAGTAACCTTTCCCACTCTAGTACTAGTATTCAAAGTTGCAGCTACAGATTGGGGCAGGTATCACTTATGTAAAAACATGGCTATTTCATAAGGAGGAGAAATGAGTGGAGGAACTGCCACAGAGATGGTGAAGAGTCTGGGAGTACTTTAAGCCTACTCTCATTAGATCTGGGATAAAGAGAGAACAATATACATAATTAGAAAGGTCAATTTTTTCTTAATATACAGAGAAATGAGAGAGAAGAAGAATGGGGAAAAAGGAGGGATTGGGGAAGAGACTACATAGGAAGAGGAGGGGGCTTAGGGAATGTGGAGGAACTCTTAGAGTGGGTTTTTAGAATTAAACATAATCAAGAAGTAGGAGTTCACAGTTGTGAGGATAAGGAAGGGATTTTTGGAAAGGTGGATAGAATGTGAATTAAAAGGTAAGGAGGAAGGGAGGGACCTTTGAAAAGTTGGCCAATTTGGAATGAAGAGAGCAAAGGGAGAAGATGAAAGGATTTTTAGAAGGGATGTGAATTGAAGAGGAAATTGGGCATCTGAGGTGGGATATGGCAGAAATAAAGGAAAAGGGGGACAAATTGGAAGGAGGAACAGAGTAGATAGAAATGCATAGCTAGTAACTATTGAGTGTAATGAGATAAATTTGGAAGAAAACAGAAGAAAGGTTCAAAAATGAATAGCTGACAATGTTTGTTTATAAGAAACACAATAAAAATGAGAGACACTCATAGAGAGGTGAGGGGCTGGAGCAGAATATACTCTGCCTCAGCAGGCCCAGAGAAAACAGGGGTAGCAGTCATGATCCCTGACAGAATTGGGGCTAAAATGGATGTAATTGAAAGGGAGGAACATGGTAACCACATTATGTTGGGGGGATTACACTAGATAAAGAAACATCAGTATTGAATCTGTGTGTAACAAATGTTATAGCATCCAGATTTTTAAAGTAAAAACTAAGTTGCAATATAGATGGAAACAGATAACAAAATAATAGTAGTGATGGCCTTTAATTTTTCCCAACTCAGATTTAGATAAATATATCCAAAAAAGAAATACGAAAGAAGTTGAGGAGAAGAATAGAACCTTAGATAAGTTAAATTATGGTAGGTATCTGGAGAGCTTTCATACCCCTGCCTGAGGTTAGTAATAGATCTAAACCTGAGCATATACATAATCCAAACATAGTTTCTGGTGGAACAGCAATGGTTTAGAGCATAAATATTCTTTTGCAGACATCATACTATGGAGGTAATCCTGCATTCCTGAAGGATTATGACACTGGAACCAAAGTTCCATTGGTTATGATCAATGTATATTATTTGAAAAGCAGATGGGTTAAAGTGACCAAATTAAATGCTGATAGGAACATAGAGAAATAGACCTGATATTATAATACATTGTTAGAGCAGTTGTCAATTGCTTTTTTGAAAACAAGATGGAAATGTACATTAAGAGTTGTAAAATTGAAGGGACAGCTGGGTAGCTCAGTGGATTGAGAACCAGGCCTATTGGTGGGAGGTCCTAGGTTCAAATTTGGCCCCAGACACTTCTTGGCTGTGTGACCCTGGGCAAGTCACTTAACCTCCATTGCCTTTACCACTCCTTACCTTACCACTCTTCTGCCTTAGAACCAATACACAGTATTGATTCCAAGACGGAAGGTAAGGGTTTAAAAAAAAAAAAAAGAGTTGTAAAGTTGTTCGTGCTCATTGACCTAGGGATCTCATTACTAGGGTTAGGTCCTAAGGGCATTATTGAGTGGATAAAAAACTGTGTATGTTTGAAAATATTCATGGAACCTTCATTTGTTATAACAAAATAACTGAAAATAATACAAATGCAATGACAGGGAGAAATGACTGTATGGATTGTAATAGTTGAATGTAATGGATTGTATCATGACATTGGATTTATAAAGAAAATAAGGAAACATAAAGAATGAAGAGAATAAGAACAATACATGCCATGATTACATTTAAAAAATAACAGCCATAAAATCAAGAGAAAAAATATACAAGTAAAGCAAATCCAAAGGACTGCAAAAGCAGAAGGTATTTATATTAGCATGCATTATAAAATGTACATATTTTAAACAAATTGTAAACAATGAGGAATTTGTGTTTTGCACATAATTTTTTATGCATTTGTTTAGTTAAACGTTTTTTGTTAATGGCAGTGGTTACTAAGTATATAAATAAATAAACAAACATGAACAGGATATTTTAAAGAATAAATCCTCTGCTCCTTGTCCCTCAATAGTAGTTAGTGTTTTTCTTCTGCAAGAATGGAATAATCTTGTCAATTGAGGAATAGCTGAACAAACTGTGGTGTGTGGTTGTAATGGTAAACCATTGTACCATAAGAAATAATGAATGGGATGAGTTCAGAAAAACCTGCAAAGACTTATATGACATATATGATATATAATGCAAAGTGACGTGAGCAGAAGTCATGCTAAATTTGTATGAGTATATCTGTTCTCTATCAAAATGAATAGATCAAGAATCTAGTTGTTGATAGTACTAGCCCAAGATAAAATTGTGGGAATAATTTTTAAATGCAAAAAAGAAAAGTCACATAGACATTCTGCTTTCCTTGGAAATCACTAAGAAACACTGACAATATAAGTATAAAGATATTTTTAATCATATAATAAAACAGTATGAACAGTAATGAAGTTATATTCTATATCAAAGTATGCACACATGAACAATTGGGGGAAGAAGAGTAACTGTATAACCAGTGTAGAAACTTACCATAAAGGTTCAGTTTTTCAGTCTGGATAGCGTATGGGAAATATTCTCTACCTCTACAAGTTTTGTTGATTCTATTTAATGGATGAGAGAAAGATTGGTGAGTTGAACTGGGACGAGGTAGAAGGAAGTCATTCCATATAGCTTTGATTAAAGAAAACTGGAAATCTTCAGTTCATAACAGCAAAGTGAATTTATTTTTTCTCTTGGATACACATAGCCACAAAAGTCAAATGTATCATAGAAAAACATTGCTTCAAAAAAAAATTCCCTTTAAATATATGCTATATTTTCAAAGACTTTCAAAAATTATAGAATAGCTTTTAAATTATTTGAATCTTGACTTAGTTATTGTTTTCACTTAGATAAATATTGTTTGTTTTTCTTCTTCTAAGAGCCTCAAAATAAGATGGACAGGCAGCGTAGCAGATGGGGGGGAGGGGGGGGACAGAACCTGAGTTTAGATCCCAACTCTGCCAATTACTACCTGCACAAATTTGCCTTCTCTAGGCTTCAGTTTCCATAAAATGATGAGTTTATACTTGATTACTTCTAAGTCCCTTTTGAAATAACTATGTGCTATAATAGATAAAGCTCTGGGCTTGGAGCTAAGAATACCTAATTTAGAATACTGCCTCATTCAGGTTTTACTTTAGCTAGTCATTTGTCCTCCATCAACCTCAATTTATTAGCGCTTATGTCACAAAATTATGAGGATCATATGAGATGATAAATGCATTGAACTTTGCAAACTTTAAAGTTCTATGTCAGTGATGATGATGATGAAGATAGAGGGTTTTTAAATCTATGATCCTAACTATTTTATAGATATTTACATCAATATATAAATTTTGCAAGTGAGGTATTAGATGTGTTGGTTCCTGTTTTCAGATTTGTTGGCTCTTTTTCTGTCAAGTGGTGTAGTGGATGAAACACTAGACCTGGTGTCAATCTTTGGAGAGAATAAAAAAAAGACTTCTTGTGAGGCATTTTTTCATTGAATTTTATTTTTTTCAGTTACATGTAGAAACAATATTCACAATTGTTTTCTGATATAAGTGAAAGATGGCATGCTTGATCTATAATCAGATTCTAACAATTCCTACTTTGGCTGTGGATAACATTTTTTTTATCATGTGACCTTTGGGGTTTCATTGGGACCCTGTTTTGCTTATAATAGTTTAGTCTTTCACAGTTGATCATCATATAGTTTTTCTCTTACTGTATATACTGTTCTCCTGGTTCTGCCCACTTCACTTTGCATCAATTCATATAAGTCTTTGCAAGTTTTTCAGAAGTAATACCATTCATCATTTCTTATGTCATAGTTTTCCAATACAATCACATATACAACATATATAACACCTTGTTCAACCATTCCCCAGTTGGTGGAGACCCCCTCTTTTTCCAGTTCTTTGCCACTACAAAAAGAGATGCCCTAAATATTTTTAACAAGAAAATCCTTTTCCTTTACCTCTGATCTCTTTAGGATACAGATCCAATAGTGGTTTTGCTGGGGCATTGCTTTATGGACCTGTGGACATGATTCCATATTGCTCTTTAGAACAGTTGTATCAGTTTGTGAGGTGTTTAGATAGCACAGTGAATAAATTCCTGGAACTGGAGTTAGGAAGATCTGAATTCAAATCCAGCCTCAGACATTTACTGTATGTGCCTGGACAAGTCACTTCAACTGTCTGCTTTAGTTTCTTCAACTATAAAATGAGGATCATAATAGCACCCATCTCCCAGTGTTGTGGTGAGGATAAAATGAGGTAATATTTATAAAGTCCTTAGTGCCACAGTGCCCAGCACATAATGGATACATAATAAACATTTATTCCTTCTCCTATCTTTCCAAGGCACCATTCTGTAAGGTTCTAACTCTTCAGAAAAATGCTAAGGGAGGTGTGCTTCAGTGGCTGTCCTGGGATCCTTTTGTCATTCCACCCTCTCTTTACTAGGAAGACTTGCCCTTCTCCTTTTTAAATAGTTGTAATCCTGGTGGCAGAGTAGGCAGCAGACATAATTGCCTTAAGATTATACTCAGTACATACTTAAATTGTCTGCTGCACTGCTTAGACTTTCAGCTAATCTCTTGTTTAGAAGCTTGAGACACTTGCATAGTTTGTGTAAATAAAAAAAATAATAAAAATATAATAGTGCAATTATTTGTAATACTAAGTATTACCAAGTACTAAGTACAAGTAGTACTAAGCACAAGTACATTTTGTTGTTCAGTTGTTTCAGTCATGTCTGATTCTTTAGGACTCCATTTGGAATTTTCTTGGCAAAGATACTGAAGTGGTTTTCCATTTCCTTCTCCAGCTCATTTTATGGTGAGGAACATGGTTAAAGGATTTTCCAGGGTTATACAAGTAATAAGTGTCTGAGGCCAGATTTGACATGAGAAAGATGAGTCTTCCTGACTCCAGACTAGCCCTCTTAGAAAGAGTTTGTTCTTCCCAAGTAGCAAAGAAAGCTGAAGGTCTTCTGACACAGGTGCTTTTTCTACTATGTGACAAAATAATGGAAAACTTTCAAAAGAAATGCAGCAAAAATCTTTATCAATTAGTATTTCCTTTTTAATTACAAAGTTGTCAAATGTTCTATAATTTGTGCTGAGCAACGAACTCATTGCTGTTCATACCATGCTATATGAACTACCTACATTCTTCATACTAGCTGTCAAAAATATAAGAATTAATGATAAAAGGCAAGCAATTGTTCTCTGTCAAAGATGGCTCAATTTTTAAATCTGATTGTCTGCCCAGCTTAGAGCTATATCCTAAATCTCATGCCAGGCAATCTATATCAAAGTTACCAGTCTTCAAAGGATGATATATAGGGGCCTGCAAAGCAACATTCCTTTGCTTTCCGGTTTTCAAGTTGCCAGGGGGAAAAAAGTAAATGTTCATTTAAGATGTGTTTAAGGAATTACTTTTTAAAAGATATAAATGATAGGATTCTGAGAGAGCTAGACTTCCCTTAAAGAAACTACATTATAGGTATTTGACTTTTTTTTTTAAGAAAACACTGATATATGATTACACCAGTGGGAAGGGAAGGATAAAACTGATCAATCAAAATCATATAAAGAGATGAGAGACAGTTGAGTATACTAAGGCGAGTATGCCCTCTCAAAAAAGAGACCAAGGAGGAAAAAAATTCATATCATAAGTGATTTCAAATAAAAGATTTATCAATTTTCAAAACTTTTTTATAGCAAAAAAAAAAGTGAACTATATCACATAGATTAGGAACATATTACACATTCAAACACCAGACTGCTGTTAGAAACCCTAATAGGAATATAATTTATAACCTAGATTTATTTAAATTAGTAGACCCTACCAATGTCTCATCTGGCCTATGAGATACCCAGTTACAGATGTCTCCTCATCCTTTGCTTACGAGTCCCCAAAGTCTCTTTCTGAACTTTGTTTTCTCTACACTTTCTCCCTTAATAATGTGTTCTACTACCTTGAATTAGAAGAGATTATTATCTCTTGGTTTAAGACTCTCAAATCTATATTATCTATCATTACTATCTCAAATTTCAGTCTCACATTAATAAGCACCTGCTAGAAATACCACTTGAATGCCTCATTAGCATTGTACATAACATATCCAAAACATGGCTAATTATCTTCTCTTCTAAATCCATTCTTTTGTCAGACTTTCCTATTTCTGTTAAGGCATCCACAATCTTTCTAATCACTCAGGTTTAAAAATTAGGAATCATCTTTGGCTTCCTTCTCCCTCTCCTCCATCTGTATATTCAATTAGTTGACAAGTTTTATTCATACTATCTCTACGGAATCTTTCAAATCCTCCTCTCTATCAACTTAGCTTTTACCAAATTCAGTCCCTTGTCACTTCTTATTAGGGACCCTTTAATAGCCTAAAAATTAGTCTTTCTTCAATTCATCCCACATATGGCTATCAGATAATCTTTCCAAGGCATTGGTAGGACCATGTTACTTGCCTGCTCAAATATCTTTAAGTGGGTCATTGTATATAAAATGAAATACAAACTTCTTAGACTGATATTTAAGGCTCTGAATGAACTAACTCCAATTTCTCCGAGTACTACCTGTGTGACCTAGGCAAATAATTTTCCTTCTGGGTTCCAGTTTAAAAGAAGGTTGGAATAGATGGCTTCTTTAATCACTTCCAGCTTTAAAACAACCAAATGCACTAAGCGTCTGGGAATTGATTCCCTAACATATACAGGGCATGTATAAAAACAATTACAGAATAATTTTCAAAGAATCAAAGGAAGACCTAAATAATCAGAAAGCTATTCAGATAGAGCCAATAGAGAAATAAATACATCAAAATCTCCACCAAATATTAAAACAGATTTCAAAAACACACCAGATGGAATCCTAATGGAGAAATCCAAGAAAAAACAAAATCAGTGAATTATTTGTCTAGCACAGTTTAACCTAAGGAAACAGAGGTTTTTAGACATTTTTAATAGGGTCTGCCCAGGTACAATGTAGGAAAAAGCTATAAATATGCACAAGAGGAGTTCTAAGACCCATAGGCACTTTGACCTCACATGGGAACCATTGCCAACTAGCAGTTTTGTAGCTTACTACCTCCTCCTCAGTCATAGATACAGGATAGACTACGGGCAGTAGGTGGGGTACCAAGAGAGAAGCAAGCTCAGAAACCATAGCAGTATGGCTCAAACCCCAGAAACAGAGTCGAGCCTCAGCTCCAACTTCTAACTCATCTAAAGTGTAAAAATTAAAATGAAATCTCAAATAATAAAAATATTATATTTTAAGGGATTTATTAATGATCATCAGAAATCAAGGAATAAAGAGGATACAAAATGAAGACCTTGTGCCCGTGGCTGATTAGCCCATTTAAAATCCCCGTGCTTAGCTTACCACCACCACCATGCTGACTGCAAGCCCAAGAAAGAGCCCCAAGAGGACCGCCCATTTGCTAATATCCTCTGTCTACAGGAAGTACCTAATGACAGGGAGTTAGTGGGCTCCCAGGAAATGTAGTTCTTTTTTAGGGTAACAGATTTTCAATTATACAAAAGGCTTGAGGGGAATAACTAAGACAGAATCTTAGACCAGAAGGAAGCTTGCAATTCCATATCTGTAAACCAGGGGAACTCCCCATCTAACTGACAGTCACTGTCAGCAGCATTCTACTGCCACTCTTACCCAAATTTCAGGTTCCTAAATAAATATCAGGAACTTGAAAAACTTAGACCGAGAAGGCAATGGTCATTTTGCTCTCAATCAGACATCATGGGAAACTCTGAAAGCTTATAGATTCCCAGCCTAAGATGTCCCTAAAATCCTGAAATAACAAGTAACCCAAAGAAAGTGGTGATAAGACCAAGCTAGACCTTCCCTCCAGCAGTACACAGAAGAATGGAACTCTACCATCTAATCCAAAGTCAGGAAAAATAAGCAAGCAAACAAACAAACAAAAGTTCATATGGTGACAGAAACAGAAACCCAGAAGAGAATAACTCCAAAACTTCTGAAAAGCCTTAACAATAAGCATAAATTTAACTAGATTTCCTAGAAAATATGAAGTGTTTAAAATTATTTTATGAACAAAAAGAAAACAGCAGAATAAAGATGACAGAACAGCAAACTCCCTCCCTACCCTGCCCCCCAAAAAAATTCCTAAAATTTACCAGACAGAATCCTAATGAGGAAGTCCAAGAAAAAAGTCACAATGAGTCACTTTTCCAGCTCAGGATAGCTTAGAGAGATCAAGAAGTCTGGAGAGACTATGGGTGTTAGGTGAGAAAAGGAGAAGTGGTCTGGCCAAGAGCACTGTGCATTTGAGTATTCCAACACAAAGGAAAGCTGTGTACCTAGGCATCTAGGTCCCAGATCTCTACCAAGGCACCCCCAGACCTCATATAGGGACATATGCCAGCTAGTGGCTTAGTTGCCCATCACTCAGTTCCTTGTCATAGATCCGGGAAAAATTGAGAAATGGCTTTGTGTCCCAGCCCCTACCCTTATCTTCACCTCTCCATCCCAGCACAGGCCGTAGGGCAGTAATGGGGACCTTTTGGAACTTTTTAAGGGCCCTGTGCCATGCCATCTACCCCCTCAGACTGTGTGCCAGTCCCCCATTGCATGCCATGCCCTGCCCTGGCCCCAACTGCATGCCCCACCCCCCCAACTGCATGCAGGAGCATGGCTGCTGAGGATACCAGTATGTACAATTAGAGGACTACATCGTCATTCCTTTCCTGGAGCTGACGGGATTCCCAGTACAATTTCTACACAGTGCATGAGTCATAAGGAAAAAGGGTCAGTGACCCAAACCTTATCAAAGCACTTATACCAGTGGACCTAGGGATAGTCAAAGTAACAGAACTGGAATGATGCAAATTTCCTGGAAGCCTCAAGCATTTAATAGACCTTTGAAGCACAGGGACCCTGGGCTAGGGGCCAGGGATTTTCTTCTCTTTGAGGGACCCACTGTAGCTACTGCTAATTGAATTAGGGAATTATCTGCCCAGGTAGCTAGGTGTGCATGGTTCTCTGGTTCTGAAAGATCTGGACAGTTTTGTGTTGTTTTTTTTCTTTTCAAAGATTTCTTGAAGTAGGGCACTTAGGTGACTCAATAGATAATGCGAGGCCTGGAGTTAGGAAGATCTGGGTCCTGTCAAATCTGGCAGGTCACTTAATCCTATTTGCCTAGTCCTTACCCTTCTTTCATTAGAGTTGTTACTACCATAGAAAGTATGGGTTAAAAAAAAGATTTCTTGATATATGATGTTTATGTTCTTGTTTTCGTATTTGAACAGTCTGATGATTGTTAATTTTTCCCCCTTCTTGATCTTTTTGCTGGTATATTGATTTTGCTACTTTACATTTTTTCTACTTTGTTTTTTGCCATTTTTCTTTGTTTTAACATTTCTTGCTATCACATTATAGCTTCTAGCCCAATCTGAAGCCTGCAAAGGAATAATTAGGATAGGAATTCTGGGCCTATAATTCTCTCTCTGAGCCAGCACCTGGCTAATAGTGACTGAATAGCAGCAGCTCACTTTTGTTCAGACCCAAATCCACATCAGGAATTTGTAGACTTCAGTTCATGTGATATAGCAATAAGACTTTACCCTAAATCACACCATTTTTCAAGCCCTGAAAGCTTATAGGTTGCTGAAGTTGTCCCCAAGGTTCTGGAAAAACAACACAGTACCCCAAGAAAGGAGCAAAAAATATCAGTTCCAAACTCCAATCTGCCCTCCAAAAGTGAAGAGAACCTGGCCCTAATATCAAGTCCAACATCAGGAAGCAAGCTATAATAGTTAATAAACAAAAGAATCCTATTAATAAAAAGACTATTATGGTGATAGGGACCCTCAAGACACAATCCCAGAAGAAGAAAGCAGAATAGAAATAGAAAGAATCCACCATCACTTCAATACTTCAGAAGTACTTAGGAGCAACAATGTAGGACAACACACAGCTTTGCAGGATAACACTCAACTTCCCAACTTAGCAGCAATCACTATAAAAGATTACAGAACTTGGAATTCTAGGGAAAAGGTATATTTTTTCTATTCCCATTCAGTTCTTTCCAGATGTTTAGCATGTCTAGTTTATCTGAGATTCTATTCATCTCCTTGACTTCTTTCTTAATTTTTGGTAGATTTCTCTAGTTCCAAGAGAAGTTTCAAGTCTTCCATTATTTTAGTTTTACTGACTATTTCTACCTATAATTCATTTACCTTTTCTTTAAATTTGGAATTAGTATTGATACTATTCCAATATGTGTTTCTTTTTAATGTAATGTAGTCTCCTTATGTATCTTTTAAAATTATATCTATTTTAGCTTCAACTTTGTCTGAGACCTTGATAGTTACTCCTGCTTTTATTACATCACCTGAAGTATAATAGAGTCTACTACAGGCTTTACTTTGTTATATGTATTGGGAAAGGAAAGGGAGGATTGAAAAATATGGGAGATAATGGGAGGTTGGTATGGGGGTATGGAGGAGTTTAAGGGGAGGAGTTTAAGGGGAGAGAGGGAATATCGTTCAGTGAAGCAAAGGAGGGAGATGCCTCCTGCTGAGAGGAAGCAGCAGGGGTCCGATAAGGACTGTTTGTCCTGGAATGACTGAACTGAAGTTCAGCTCCCTCTGTGTCCAGAAAGATAGTCCACTTATCTGACTGTGAATTCAAATAATATAAAGTTTAATAACCAGTTGGGATTGGAGTTTTTCCTCAGCTTCAGAGTTTCGGCTAGGCTCAGAGGCTGGCGTAGGGATTCTCCCACTCCTGTCTATTCTATATCAGTCCTGCTTTGTCTAATTCAGAATCTTAGCAGCAGATAGAAAGCCAACAAGAACAGGTCTAACCTTCAGAAGTGATTGGGCCTGAATCTTTGGGCTGAACCAAGAAGAGGCGGCACACCACACCAGACTGGGCTGAACAAGCTCCTCTCTCCTCCAACACCAGCAAGAAAGTCCCACCCCCGGCAGGAGGAAGTGCTAGTCACAAGACCCAACTGCCACTCCCAGTTGCCCCTTCCCCCACCAATTATTAGTCTAGTTTCCTTTCCACAACTTTTACTCTAAAAGTCTCCCATTTTTAAATATATTTCTTATAAATTACATATTGTTGGATTCTGGTTTTTGATCCATTCTAATACCCATTTCTGTTTTATAGGTAAGATCATCCCATTTACAATAAAAGTTATAATGCTAGTTGTGTATTTCCAACCACCCCATTTTCCTCACTTTATTCTTTTCTTACAGTATAAATTATTTTGCCACTCTGTATTGGTGGAAGAAATTTCCATGACAGGTGTTCCCACACTAATTAAATCATAGGTCTGAACCAAAATGACTAAAATCAAGTTATTGGATCCTTTTTTAATAGTATTTGTTTTGTAATATAACTTGAAATCCAGTTGTGCCAAATGTCTTTTGTGACTACCTTTTCTCCATTATTTTCTTTGATAATATATTTTTAAAAAAACTCTTATTTTTCTGTTTGGAATTGTTAATGAATATTGGTTCCCAAGCAGAAGAGTGGTAAAGGCTAGCCAAAAAGGGTTAACTGATTTGCCCAGGATTGCACAGCTATGATGTGTATGTGGCCAAATTTGAATCCAGGACCTCTTCTCTCTATGGTTGGCTCTCTATCCACTGAATCATTAGCTTCCCTGTACTTGATATTCTTAATATTTTGTCCATAAATCTACACTTTGAAAATTATGTTTCCTAATAGTATAAAGTAACTCCTTGGAACTTTGAAATTGCCTAGCGCAATGAAAGACTAAATGACTTGCCTTTGGTCACATACCTCATATGTTTCAGAAGCAAAATCTGAACACATCTCTCTCTAACACTAAGCTCTCTGACGATAACACCATACCCCATCTCTGGCACTGGATAAGAAAGAACAAATTTGTGGACTACATCAAAGAAGAACTAAAAACAAAATTATGGCAATATCAAGATATAGTCAAAATGAGTACTTTATTTAGATAGAAAGAGTGATATAGGGAACAAGCATTTTTTAAGAGCCTACTTAATAAGGGGGCAGCTGGGTAGCTCAGTGGATTGAGAGCCAGGCCTAGAGATGAGAGGTCCTGGGTTCAAATTTGGCCTCAGACACTTCCTAGCTGTGTGACCCTGGGCATGTCACTTGACACCCATTGCCTAGCCCTTACCACTCTTCTGCCTTGGAGCCAATACACAGTATTGACTCCAAGATGGAAGTTAAGGGTTTAAAAAAAAAAAAGAGTGATATAAGCAGATTAGGGGAGTTTGGGAAAAAAATACCTGTTAGAACTACAGATAAGGGAAAGTTTATGACCAAACAGGAAATAGAGAAAATTATAGGCAGCAAAATGAATAATTTTGATGGGATGAAATTTATAAGTTTTTACACAAAGTTAGTGCCAATAAAAATAGGAACCTGGAAAAATTTTATAGCGATTTATGTTGTTCTTATAAAGGCCTCATTTCTCAAATATATGGGAAACTGATGCTAAATTTATTAAAAGAAGAGCCATTCCTCACTTGTTAAATAGTCAAAGTATATGAACAGGCAGTTTCCAGAAGTAGAAATCAAAGCTTTCAATTGCCATATTTTTATAAATCCTGTAAAATTACTCATAGAGAAATGCAAATTAAAATAACTCTGAGGTACTAACTCATTTCTATCAAATTGGATAACGTGATAGAAAAAGAAAATGACAAATGCTAAAGAGATATAAAAAAAATAGGTGCATAGATATACTGCTGTATATGTGGAGTTGTGAACAGGTCCAACATTCTGGAGAACAATTCAGAAATATACCCCAAAGGGCCATCAAACTAACATTGAAATAACACTACTAGATCTGTATCCCAGAGATTTTTTTAATGGACATGAATCTGTATATACAAAAATATTAATAACAGCTCTTTTTGTGGTGCCATAGAATTGATATATTACTTCATTATTTATAGCATCTTTAGCAAGATGTAATTTCCTTCTATATCTCTTTTAATCTGATCAATTTTTACTTTAGCTTTGTCTGATATCATGATTGCTACTCCTGCTTTTTTTTACTTTAGATGTTGCATAATAAATTCTGCTCCAGCCTATTACCTTTAGTTTGTGTGTGTCGCCCTGCCTCAAATGTGTTTCTTGTATACAAAATATAGTAGGATTCTGGTTTTTAATCCACTCTCTATCTGCTTCCACTTAATGGGTGAGTTCATCCCATTCACATTCAGAGTTATGATTACTAACTGTGTATTGCCCTCCATCTTATTTTCCCCTTTAAATCTTGCTTTATTCCTTTTCACTCTGTTCCTCCTCACCACCGTTTTGTTTTTTATCACCCCTCCCACTTTCACCTCTCTCCAATTACCTCCCCCTTCCCTTTTCTTATTCCCCTTCTACTTTCTCTGTAGGGTATGATATAATTCTATATTGAGTATATTTGTTTTTCCCTCTCAGAGCCAGTTATAATAAGAGTAAAGGTTAAACATTGCCTGTTACCATCCTTATCCTCTCCTCTTTATATTGATTTTCCATGCTTCTTTATGTTATTCATTTTGTGGCATTTTTTTAAACATTAATTGGAGGAGATTCTGATGGTGACTTTGAGCTGCTCTACCTTATTCTGCCATCTTGTCTCCACCCTCTAGAAAAACTCATGCCATTGAATTGGAAATTAAGGGAATGCCCATCACTTGAGAAATGGTTAAGCAAGTTGTGACATGAATGATTAAAAAAAAAAACTTTTGTGCTATAAGAAATGACAAAGGAAATGGTTTCAGAAAATTTGGGAAAACTCATATCAACTGATGCAATGTAAAGGGAGCAAAAAGAGAAGTATTACTTCCCTGGAGTTCATGTGGTAGATAACCACTGCCTAATATATACTTACCAAAATGCAGCAATTATTGAGGCAGAAACACAATTTTTCTTATTATGATCAAGCATAAGTTCAAGCTTCAGAAGTAACTGAATAATTAAGAGGATTATGTAAGACTTCTTGTAATCAGAATTACATCAGAATGACAAAGAAATAACTCATTAAATATTGTAAACTTTTATGTTCCTCTTTATTCAATAAGAGTTAAAGTGAAAATAGATCCATAATTCTATACTTCCTTTAAAGTAACAAAAAGTTGTACAAATTTAAACAGTCATAATCTTAGGCATGTCTGAAGAAAATAAACTTTGTCAGACAAAGGTAAACTAAATTAGGTTACAGAATAAAATACATTTAGAGGATTCACAAATATTCTGATTAAGGTTGACAAGGAGTTGAAATTCTTCCTCTGGTTTCTTATATAAGGAAGGTTTAAGGCTCTTAAGTAAATTTTCATATCCCATGGAACAGGTTTGGTCAGATGAGGTAAATATTAAAATCTTTTTCAGCAGGAATACTTTTGAGACCCACGAAATAAAAAAAAAATATTTCAAAGATTCCCATAACAGTAGTAAAAAGTAATATTGTAACAGTGATCAACCATGAAAGTCTTAGCTACTTACATCAAGTATATTCATTCACAAAAATTCCAAGGGACCCAGGATGGAAAACACTGTCCACTTAGATGCTGAGTGCAAATTGAAGCATTTTTTTAAAAAACTCTTACCTTCTGTCTTACAATATATGCTGAGTATTAGTTCTCAGGCAAATGAGCAGCAAAGACAAGACATTTGGGTTTGTGACCTGTCCAGAGTCACATAGCTAGAAAGTTTCTGAGGCCAGATTGAGCCCAAGTCTTAAGAGACTTCAGGCCTGACACTCTCTGTCCAGTAGCTGCCTTGAACCTTTTTTCTTTCTTTTTTTTTTGGCAGCATGGGTAATATGGAAATGTTTCATATGATTTCACATGTATAATTGGTATTCTTTCCTCCTCAAAAGATGGAGGGGGGATAAGAGGGAGAGAAAATTTGGAACTGAAAATCTTAAGTGTTTAAAAAAATGTAAAGCTTGGGGGTGGGGTGTAAGATATGGGAAAAAGTACATGACAGTTTCAAAAGTAGGTTTTTTTTAGAGAAAATAACTATTTTGTCTTGTATTTGCAATTGTTCTTTTTTCCTATGTATTACCTTTTTGATAGGTACAATATGCAATACATTAACACCTCCCTTCCCCATAGTGACTTACATTCTAAAAAAGACAACTGAGAGAACTTCTGTATTCTATCCAATCTAACAAAGTACTCAGTAAACCGCTAGCAAATGTTCATTAGCTTAACTAATAAAGAAGGTTCTGTTTTCTTTAATCTAGTGTAATTAGCTGTGCTAATAAAGACACATTTTTTTCTTTTGTAACACTTTCAGCATTCTCTTTTAATAAGTATCTTTTCTTACCCTACCTGATCTTACCTAAACAGCTTTATGAGAAACTTCTTTTGTCACTCTCTGGGTCATGTCCCTCTGGAGGAGAAAATGTGTGTGTGTGTATGTATAAACACTTGTGTTATATATTAGATGTGTGTGTCATCTGCAAAATGGTAGCACCCTATTGACCATAACCTATTTATGGACTATAACATACGATTGAGTGAGTAAAGTAGAACTTCCCTTTCCTGTATCCTGTGCTATGGTTTATTTGGGCATAACTTGTAAGATTCCTGAAAATTTTCAAAACAATCTTGGTAACCAAGAAGGAATTACTGGCTCGGACTCTTTCATATTCTTATTTCCAAGAATTTTTCAATGGGCTTATGAATCAATTTGGGGACTTCTAGAGAAGAAGAAATGGGAAAGCTGATGAAGTTGCAATTGTGCTCTGTGTCTTTGTGCTCTGAATTGAGAAAGCGACACAATTTAGTCGTTTCTGTATTGTTTTGTCTATCTTTTCTCTAGCACTTATGAAAACTTAATTTCAAAAGAAGTGCTTAATATATTTATGGGTGAATATCTGGGGAAGGACTAGGATTTTTCTGAAACTAGTGCTCATTCACCTTACTTTATGAAGGCTAACAAGTAAGATATTTGTCAGTCTGATTGTGTTATCTTGACCACCCTTCCAGTATAAAATCATAGTTAAACTTTGGCCATAAGATCCAGGTTAAAGGGGAGTAGGAAGATAAATTGGTATGGCCCTATCTGATGTAAATCTCTAGTAGTCTGGAGTTAATTCCAATCATTAATGATTTAAAGCATATGTAAGACTCAGGTATTGAACAATTATTCTTCATTATGGAGGCTCTGTTCCAGAACACTGTATATTTCTGAAATATACTCTCGGAAACAAATTTTGGCTAAGTAGTAGGGAAAACCTCAGAAGGGCTGATGTGTCTAAGTCTACTTATTGAGCTCCATAAGTCTAAAAAGTCATTATGCAATACCTTTATCATGAAGCTTTACAAATTCTAAAGAGTAAAATACAGTTCAATTCCTAAACTGAGTTATTAGTGTATGTGAGCAAACCCTAAAGTACACATATTCTCCATCAATGTACAAAAGAAATTCATGAAAAACTCTGAAATCCTCTTCCTAATGACACTTCAACTAGAGGTTTGGAGAGGAAAAACTCAACAAATACAGGGCAAAATAGAGGCAATTATATATTCTCCCCCAAATCCACTTTCAATAGCAATCTAGTGTTTGATAAATATAAAAACACAAAGTACTTGGAGGGGTCTTTATTATATAATAACTGTAATAATTCCTGATAAATCTGAAAGACAATTTATCAAAAATTACATATAGAATAGATTTTTTGCTATACTGTTTTGTAATACTTCAGTAGATCTATTTTCTTACTGACTAGAGTATTCCTTTCCTACAATGCAGATTACAAGCTTTCTCATGCTGGGTGACTCATGTCAGAGGAGTCCACCTACTAGGTTGTGAGCCTTCCTTAAGTTAATTTAGCATTACATGGATACCAAAGGAGCTTAATGGCTGACCATCTGTTAACCCTTTATCTTGAAACATGGCCCAATTTACTCCTCTTGAGATACTCTCTTTGTGGCATCTCATATACTGTTTGACTTACACAATTCTCTTATTATATGATAAAGTCTACTCTAATGCCAACCATGTGTCTCTCCCTTTGCCCATAACTTTAGTCTTTTGAAAGCTATGGTATTCTGAGATTCATAGACATATAGTATACAATAACAACCACCAAAACAAATAACTTTAAAAGCTGAATAAACTAGGATCAATATTGTGGCCATCCATGATTCTAAAGGACTTAGAATGGGTATAACATGAATTGCACACATTTATCTATACATACATGCCTACATATACATATTATAAACCATCAAAAGAACTTTTTGTTGCTTGACCTACATAATTGTTATGAGAGATTTGTTTTTTTTTATTTTAATGGGTTAAAAGGCAGAGAAATAGATTACATTTTGTAATTAGAGGTAGTCTGATATAGATGTGAATTGTTAAATGAACTTTCAGATAAAATCATAACATTATTAATTTTACTTAATTATTTTACTTTGTAACAAGAGATGTCTCACAAAGTTGGAATAATCTGCTAACAAAGTGGAAGTAATCTGTACAAGTTTGTAATGCAAAAATAAAACATCAATACAACTTTTTAAAAGTAATTTGTTTTAAATTGACCCTTTCTCAGGGAGAAGCTAATCATGTATCTCTTCCTCTTTGAGCCCTATTCATTGTCAATCTGCAGTGTCTGACCAAGATGCATTGCACATATAAACATATTTGTATGTATATATCTAAATCATGATAGATCAATTGAGTAGGTTGTTCATCTTAAATATATTATAGGCCAGACAACAGGAATTTTATTTCTACTTGATTTATCATTTGTAGATTAGAATAGAATCTTTTGAATGATTTTGATAATAGCTTCTACAGTTTTCTGAGCCTTAATTGAAATAGAACAATTTGACTTTTTACATTTCGATTGTTTATCTTTTTAAAAGAGTTTCTCTGTGAACTCACCATCTGTTGGCAGTCCCTCTTCTATTAAGAGTTTGTACTGGATATCCTCCATAATGCTTCTTTTCTTCCTCCATTCTCTCTCTTATCATTTTCCTCAGTATAAAGCCCCTAAGCAAGTATCTTTCCTTCTCTGAACTTTTGTGTTATTTTTTCTAGTTAGAATATTAGTCCCTTGGGAGCATGGGACTATCTTGATCACTTTTATGCCTCAGTTTCTTTATCTTTAAAATGAATTCGAGAAAGAAATGGCAAAATCACTCCAGTATCTTTGCCAGGAAAATTTCAAATGGGATCACAAAGATTCAGACACCAATGAAACAACTAAACAACAATATATGCTTGCTCAGCACTTAACAGAAAGCCTGGCTCATATTAAGCACTTAATAATAATCTGTCTATCCTTGTTCTTGATAATCAAAAAAAGTATTAACAACCAGCTTTGTTGTTGTATGTTTCAAGAAATCTTGTATGATTTTTGCATAAGGATGTTAGACATCTTGTTCGAGAAAAGCATTTTAAGCCCGCATGTTTTACCAACACAATTTTTAAAAATATTCAACAAACAGTAAGTATAATTGGTTCTTGTATTCTCTACATCTTTCAACTTGAAAGGAGAGAACCATAGTTTACATGTGGATTACTGGCACAGAATCAGAATTTAGAAATGTATAAGAACCCAGGAACCATCTTCTCCAAGCCCAGAATGAAAAAACAAAAGTTCCTCAATGACATACCCAACAAGTAGACATCCAGCCTCATCTTGGAGACCTCTAAGGAAAAGGAAACTGCCACCTTTCATGGTTGTTTATTGCTTCTTTTCAGTTTCCATCCATTATTCTACCTGTGGTACTAAATGGACTTGATCTAATATTTCTTCAATATGATAGCCATTGAAGTACCATAACCCAGCTATCATTCCCCTCCTCCTCCACACTCGTCTTCTTTCCTCCTGGTTAATCATCATGCCAGTTCCTTCAATTAATACATATATGGCATGGATTAATTTCATAAGACTGGTAACTCTATCACCTTGCTGATTTATTGAACTTGAAAAATCCATTAATATCCCTAGATCTTTTTTCAGAGAAATTTCTGTTTAATTTTGTCTCCCCCATCTTATACAGGTTTCTTCTGTGTATTGTGAAGATTGGATTTTTCTCTCTATTGATTGTAACAATGAAGGTACTTAGCTCTTTCTTGATTGGGAAGATTAAATTATAATCCCCTAAATTGGAATATGTAGTTCTTTTTTAGGGTAACAGATTTTCAATTATACACCAGCCTACCTCTTCCTCTTTTTGTGTGTATGTGTTTTCTTATTCTTCATATATGATAGCTAGGATTGTGATATGAGCCTACAATACACTGGCACTGGTATTATTGATGGAGAAAAAATGTTTTGCTATAGAAATCTTTTCAATTTTTTATCATCTTTCTAGTTTCATTTTAAGTGCTCTTGATGGTATGGCTTAATTGTGCTTATTGCTATAATTAATGGCTTCATTTATTTATCTTAATTTCCTCTTATGCCCCTTTTTCCTCTGCTCTCTTTATCATTGTTTTATCATATAACAATGTTCATTATCTTCTATTACTTCTTCCAGAAGATTTTACAAATGATTTACTATTCGAGATTAAGGTTGTCCTTGTTTACCATCTCTGGCAAAGATTAAGAGTTTGCTGGCCATGGCAGGTTCTTTTAGTCTCCTTATTATAGCAATTAATCTGGGTCAATATCTTTTTATCTATTTTGCATTTCTCACTATCGGCTGCTTATTTAAATAAATCAGGTGGGAGTTGTTTTTTAGAGTTTCTGATATTATTTGGTGTTCACTACATGTACTTCTCATTCTATTCCTTAAAAAAGGATTATTCTCTTTATGCATGTGTCTGTGTGTAGTACTCAGGATGTTTGATGGGGAGACCCCCCTTCCTTTCTGTTCTGAGAGGGGGCTTGATTCAGGCCAATTCCCTGGTAATTTAGATTGATATTGAAAAGATTGAGACATATATAGCTCATTGAACAGTTAACCAAAGTACATTTGCGTAGCCTTTATCCTTTAAAAAAGTATAAGGCAAAGCAGCGAAAACTGCTTGAGTTGATTCAAGTCAGTAAAGCTCTCACTGTGATTCACCAGCCAAGTATTTGGGAGTCCCAATAGCTGTGAATAGCCACTTTTTACCCAGACAATAAGTAAGTTATATCAACATTCTGAGCCCTTAGTCCCTGAGCTAAATAACCAAGTCTCAAGACTGGTCTCAATACCTTTTAAGGGAAAAATTAGGCTAACTCTCATGGAGAAAAGGGTTTAGATATTGCTTTTATCACATCCTCAATCATTTTCTTCTCTAATAAGTATCACTCTTTTGGATATATGGTGCCCAACTCACATTCAAGGCAACTTTGGTCACTGGGGACAAAGGTTCTTCTGATCATTTTTACTACATATATTCTGAGCAGTTTCTAAAGCAATAATATTTTTCACTATATTTTTCACTATTTTACCCTGTGCTTGCTATTGTAGTAAAAATATTAAATATAAATATATATATATATACACACATATATATAATGTATGTATAAGTTGGAGTCAGCTAAATGACTCAGTGGAATTAGAGCCAGCCCTGGAGACAGGAGGTCCTGGGTTCAGATATGGGCTCAGATACTTTCTGGCTGTGTGACCTTTAACCCCCATTGCCTCACTGTTACCACTCTTCTACCTTGGAATCAATAATCAGTGTCCATTCTAATATAGAATATAAGAGTTTTTTAAAAAGGTATAAGCTGACTTACTTTGAAAGATTTTATCCATTTCTTCACAGATTTTCTCTTCATCCTAATAAGCTTTGTAGCAGATACTAGCATTTTTTCTTCACTTCTAGAAAATAAATCTTCATGAGGGTCTTTTTTGCAAATGCCTATCATGAAGTATTGTAATATGACATAAGCTGATATTTTGAATTTAGGCACAAACAAAACAAAACTAACTCCTTTATTTCCCTCTCCAAAGAAAACTTTCTATTTAGCTGCAATCCTGGCATCAATAAGTGTAAGATGAATTGGAGAGAAGAGAAACTGGAGATGAAGAAGACTTTTGTAATAGTCTACGCAAAAGAAAATGAATGACTGAGTAAGGACTATGGCAATAGGGAAGATAAGAAGGAAACATATTTGAGAACTATATTTTAATGATGGAATGAGAAGCAGTACAGTTCTAGAATACATAAATAACAACACAGGAATTGCAAAGTAATCTTCCTTTTATACTTCCTTTTATACTGATAAAGCTTTAACTAGAGTTTTGTGTCCAAATCTGAACACAACAGCCAAAAGAAAGTATTGGAGAACTTGGAAAAATGTTCTGGAAAGATCACAAAGATTGTTTAAGAATTGAAAAGTATATTTAAATAAGGTTTAAAGGGCCTATTCAATCCATTGAAGAGAAAAGGTGAAAGGAGAATAATATTCTAAAGAAGAGTTTTCACAAAAAGGATAATTACCCATTGTTTTGCTCATTCCTGGGTCCAGTATAAGATATAGAATAAGTTATTCTTATTATTATGGCTATGAGATACGCTGAGGGGAAAGGTAGAATTACAATGGGAGATAATGAAATCTTTTTTGAAATTCATAAAATTAGACCTGAAATGACCTTAGAAATCATTTAGACTAGTTAACCTGAATTACACAATTTTGCATACCATCAATTAGTGAATCGGGATTAGAACATAATTTCGTTGTTATATCATTTTACTTTTCTCTTAGCTTCCTAACTGTCTGGGATAGCCAAAAATGGGTTTGGGGTGAGATACTAAATTAAACACTGACAGTCCAAGCACAATTTCCTGTGATTAGCAACATATCTGTTAATGGTCTTGTTTTCTGTCCCACTCTTCATGTTTTACCCTTTAAAAAAAATTAATGGGTTCATTCTTAAGAACTCTTAGGCATAAATATTATAGACTTCTTACCCCTCTGAGCTTGATTTGCTTCAAACCTGATTCCCATTATCCTACAAACTCCAGATAATGTGACAAATTGGTTTGTCTAATTTTTATAGAAAATGCTGAATATTTTACCATAGACATTCTATTCCTAAGACAGTTGCTCATAACTAAAGGTGGAGCAGTTGCCCTTCATTATTGGGTTTTTTAAAAGTATACCTCACAAATAGTCTTCATCTAGTTTCTTTTTTTTTTATTTCAGACCTGTATGTGGAATCAGAGGGAAAACGCTCATAATTAACCTGCCAGGTAGCAAGAAAGGGTCCCAGGTAAGCACCATTGATGTCAATATTGTTTTAACAGTCACAGCTCATTCATAGATCTGAAATGAGCTGGGCAACCCTCCTTAAAACAATTAAAATTTGGCTCGAGTGTTTCATTACTAACTTTATGAAGACATGTCAGGTAGCTTAAAGTAAGATGAAACATTCTTCCTGGATCAGACACTTAATAGCTGTGTGACCCTGTACAAATCACTTAGCTTCTGCCTGCCTCAGTTTCCTCAGTTGTAAAATAGAGATTCTCAGTTATAAAATAGAGATTATAACAGGTCCTACCTCTCAGGATCATTTTGAGGCTTAAATGAAATTTTATCTGTAATATGCTTAAGCATAGCATCTAGTATATAATAGAATTTCAGTAAAAAAGACTGCCTAGGAACATTTACATTCATCTATAAGTTTTTTTCTTTTGAAATTTCTCTTAATTCTTTTTAAAACATCATTGCCTCTTTTTTTTCCATAATTAGGGTTTTAGGCTTAACTATGACTTCATTGATAAGATTGCTAGAGAGCCACATCTCATGAATTATCCATATCTTGAACAATTGATTTCATCAGTATAAAAAGCTACTAATGAGAAACTCCCTCTATTAATTCTGGGCCAGCATCTTCTTTGCAATTTATATAGTCTTAGGAATACCAAGAACTTAAGTGTTTTTCAGAGACAGGACTTGAATCCAAACTATAAGGCCAGCTGGAAACCATAACCCGAGTAAGGAGTTAGTTTCCTCAATTTCTCAGATAAAAAGCACTTATTCTTTCTTTCAACAATATTGATAATGATCAATAAAAATAGTTTCATTTGGTGAGTTAAATTATCTTGCAAGCATGATTTTAATGTTGAATTTAGGAGAAAGTAAATATCTTACTTTGTTGTTAGAGAATAGATGATGATACACACGTGTACTCTGCTGCTATGAAAAGAAAAACCTAGTGAAGCTATTTCTGGAAGTGATTTCCAGAATTAATTTTACTTGCCTCTGGTTGTCATTTGGCAAACTACCTATTTCTCTAGACCCTTGTGGCTAAAAACTTACAAATATTAAATATACAGTTGAGGGGTGGAGGAGAGAATGTGCTATATATGTTCAAAATCTAAAATAAAAGTGCTTACTAGCCCAGAACAGTATTATATTGTTTCATATATCAAACTCACTTCAATAAAATCTTTTAGTCAATATTCAATCAATCAACCAGTCAGTAAGCATTTATTATGAAAAAGGCACTGTAAAAAATTCTGGGGATAAGAGACAAATAGGTGACTCAGTGGATTTGGGAGCCAAGCCTAGTGAGGGGAGGTCCTTGGATTCAAGTCTGGTCTTAGACACTTCCTATTATTGATTCTAAGATGGAAGATATGGGTTAAACAAATTCTGAGGTTACAAAGAAAGACAAAAACAGTAGCAGTCCTCAAGAAACTCACATTCTAAGAAAAAAGTCAACACATAGATAACCAGGTATATAGAGAGTAGGTGGAAGATAATCTCAGAGATGACACTAGTAACTGAAAGGGCCAGGAAAGGCCTTCTGCAAAAAATACAGTTGAAAGTGGACCTGAAAAGAAGTCAAGGAAACCAAGAGTCAGAATTAAAAAGAGAGAGAGTGAGAGAGATCTTTCTAAACCTGGAGGAGAGCCAGTGCATTGGTATGGAAACAGGAGGTTTGTGATATGGAAAGGATGAGAAAGGACATCAAGTAGTATCAAGTCCCTAGATTGTTGAATATGGAGAGAAGTACAAGAAATTAGAAGGGGGGAAAGGGCCAGTTTATCAAGAGTTTTAAACACTAAACAGAGAATATCCTATTTGATCTTGGAGGTAAACATTAGCTATTGAAGTTTAGAAAATAGAGGAGAAATTGTCAAGCTGACACTTTGGAAAATTCACTGGCAGCTGAGCAGATGGGTGGGAGATCATGACCTAGTCAGAAAGACTAGTTAGAAGGCTATTGCAATAGTCCAAATTATAAATGATGAAGACCTAGAGTAGAATGGCTTCTGTGTTTATACAGAGAATGGGATGTATTTGAAAACTGTTATGAAGGTAGAAATGATATAGTTTAACAATAAATATGTGGTATGAGTGAATGAGTCAAAGATTATACCAATGTTGTAAGTTTAGGTAAGTGAGAGGATATTGGTACCCTTAACAGTAAGGAAATATAAGAGGGAAAACAAAAGTGGACCAAGGAGAGCCTTGCAGCAGACACCCATCCAGAGTGGGCATGATATAGATTACAAGCCAGTAAAGAAAACAGTTCTCTATTTTCTCTGAAGTGGTCAGCCAAATAGAAAACTCGGGATATACACTGTTCTTTAACAGTATAATAACAACTTTAGGATAGTATTCCAGGGGAGATGGTGATCATCAATGTCAAATCAAACGCTTCATAAAGTGTAAGAAGGATGAGGGTTAGGAAAGGGCCAATAGACTTGTCAATTAAGAGATTATTGGTAATTTTAGAGAGAGGAATTTCACATTAGGGTAAAGTCAGAAGCAACTTTACCAAAAATTTTTACAATTAACTGAAGAACTTGGGATCTTATATCCAACCTAGGAGAGGCCTAGATACAATGGGAGAAGCATCAAAGACAAAAGATTTCATTATATCTACTAATTCTATCTAGGCCTAGATCATTAGGTACTTTAAGGTTTATTGTTCAGTCTAAAATAAGGGTCCATCTGGGATTTCCCTAAAGGCAAGCTCCCAAAGGAAAGAGATAAATTTAGGAGCTTCATAAGTCATCACCCAGAAATGAAATAGCACTAACTGCTTAATAATGGCATGTTTATTATCTTTGAATCTAATCTCCCTTGCATAAGGATAGTCATTTGTCATTTGTGTAGCCCCTGAATAATTCTCCTCTTCCTCTAGACCTTGAAGAGAGAATTAACACAAGCTACTAAACCACCTGATATAGGAGAAAGTACTGAAAGAAGAGCCAGGGAACTTAATCACACTGATCTGTAGCATATGGTGCCAGATGTACCCTTTTATGAAAAAACTCCCAAATCATTCAGCATTTCATTGCTTCACATTGAACTTCTAATATTTATCAGATATGCATAAGTCAGAATTCTGTTATCAAAAAGATTAAAAGTTTCCTCTCACAATCATAGAATTTTAATCATTTTATTGTGGGAAAAAAACATGTTTACAAATGCATATACAAAGTATAAAGTGAATGTGGAATAAAAGAAGTCAAAAGAAAAACCATAATTTCTAGTTGTGAGTATTAGAAAACAGGTGTTGGAGAACGGGATTTGGAATTTTGTGCCTAAATTTAAAATATAGGATCAAAAGGCTATCAAAATGGAACAAAGTACCATTAAGAATAGGGTAGGCTACTTTGTGGTGGCAAAAAAATTGGAAAATGAGGGGGTGTCCATCAATTGGGGAATAGCTGAACAAATTGTGGTATTTGTTGGTGATGGAATACTGTTAGGCTAAAAGGAATAAAGAACTGGAGGAATTCCATGTGAATTGAAAAGACCTTCAGGAATTGATGCAGAGTAAAAGGGGCAGAACAAGGAGAATATTGTACACAGAGACTGATACACTGTGGCATGATTGAAGGTAATGGACTTCTCTACTAGCAGCAATACAATGACCCAGGACAATTCTGAGGGACTTATGAGAAAGAATGCTATCCACATACAGAGAAGGAAATGTGGGAGCAGAAACACAGAAGAAAAACATTTGATCGATCACGTGGTTTGATAGGGATATGATTGGGGATTTTTACTTTAAATGATCATTCTATTGCAAAAATTAATAATATGGAATAGGTCTTGATCAATGATACATGTAAAACCCAGTGAAATTGCTCATTGGCTACAGGAGGGGGTAGGAAGGAGTTCAGTACACAAGAGTATCAATTTAATATCATAGACAAGTAGGCTTATGGCTCGGTAGTTAATGACATTTTCTTGATTGTATTTTCTTGTAGTGATGATTTGTGTTGGGGTTTTTTTCCCAGACATGTAGTATCCTCTTCTCTTTGGGGATATTTTGAGAATCTATTCTTGTCTAAGATGCTTTTCCTATCTTTATTTTCTTTAGTACATTTTCTATTAACTTGTGTAATTCATCAGAATATGAAATGTTAGAACCAAAATATAATCATTGTATTGACATTGATTGAAAGATTTATTTTTTAAAGTAATCTTGGAAGATATTTTGCATCTTTCATTTTCTTATTATTCCTGCTGATTTTATTCTTAGATGATCCTGGAATAATCAGGCTTAAGCAGGTCTCTCCAAATTTTCTGTAAACTGTTTTTCCTTCATCAATTTTTACTATTCCATTACTATTTCATAATCTCCCAACATGTTCCACCATGAGATATTTGCCAATGATGCAACTGCTGTTGCCATTGGCTGCCATTTTTCTCTCCCTGTCTCTTTGGCAAGGAGATTTAAGATTTTACTGGCTCATACATTATCTTAAGTTCTTTTGGTTTTCTCTTCAGGGTGATTAAAATTAAATTTCCTTAGGAAATGGCAGTACTCCATGTTAATGCCTGACTATCAATTTTCAACTTCTTAATATCAATACCTTGACTAAATATCAGGTAGGAGTTTTGTTTGCAGATTATATAATCTCATCTTTATTCTTTTCCTAATTTGGGATTAATGTTTCACAAATCAATTGTCTAAGTGTATACAGACAGCTGATTTGGAAATGGTTCACATATCCAGAACTAATCATTTTTTTGTTTTTTCAGATATAAACAATTTCAATTTTATGATGTTATTCAATGTTCACTGTAGCACCAACTTTCTTATTGAAGAAAAAGTTCATTAAGGAGGTCATATGTGATTATCAGCCTATTTGGCTCTTCTTGAGACATGTTTTCATATATATATTTATATATACATATACACACACACACACACACACACACATATATATATATCTTTGTCATCCTCCTCTGTGTGCAAGGTTTTTTTTTTGTGTGTGCTTTTTTCTTAACCTTTTCCTTCCATCTTAGAATCAATATTTTGTATTGGTTCCAAGGCAAAAGAACAGTAAGGACTGGTCAATGGGGGATAAGTGACTTGCCCAGGGTCACACAGCTAGTGCATTTTGTTTTTGTTTTTTTTTAATTAGAAAGTTAATTAAATTAATTAAATTTAATTTAAAAAATTTAAAAATTCTGTGTCCCATCTCCATTCCCTCATGAATCCTTGGGGAGAGGGAGAATAAAGAAAGTAAATCAAAGCCCTTTGAATAAACATATATATATATATATATACATATATATATATACATATATATATTAGAATTTATTGGACATGGAAGGGTTAAAATAGGGTTTTGACAAAATAAGAGAGCAGCTTTTAGTAATTTAAGTTTTAATGAGAATATAGTAGAGTTGTAAATTAATATTATCCCTTTAAGCCAGAGAAAAGAAAACTTCTAGCAGCTTTTAACAATTAACAATCTAGTTTAATTAAAATAGAGATAGTAAAAGAATGTAGTAAAGGAGGGGGAAAGATAGAAAAGAGTAAAGAGAGATTACTAATCTAATACCCTATGACTATACCTAAATTCCTAATACTAACTAAAATTTCTAAAAGCTCTACTCTGTCTTCAAGGATAGGTTCTTCTGCCTGTCCAGACCAGGCCTAATCTAACCTACTCTACCTAAAATTGATTCACTAACTCTCTATCTACACTAATAAACAAACAGCCACCACCCATGACCTCCTTAAATAAGGTTTATCCTTCAACTGCCAGTGTTTAACTGCCAGTCACCCCTTGCCTAAGAGACAGACTCCTGTTCCCTTAAGGTCCAGAGGCAAAAAAACCCTTTTTAAGGCTAAAGCTCAAAGGCCCCTCAGTAAGCTCAGGCCCACCTTTATATAACTAAATGTCAACCCACACTACTAGCAACTAACCCCCAATGACCAACTCATGAACCCAGCAGCCAACTTCCCCACAACTCCCAGCCTTAACATTCTGCAACTCACAGACCAACTGTCAGCAACTTACTCACCAGCTCCCAACAACTTGCTCTCCTAATTGTCATCAACTGACAGCCTGCAACTGATGCTAGCCCAGCACAGGGCTCCCTAATTCCTACTTCCTGTCACTGTGGGCTACCCATCTCTATAGTGAGAGGAACTTCATTAATTTAAAGAATTCCTTTTTATAGATAACATGTCCAAAAATATGTCTCATTTAGCATATTTAGTCCATTACCTCTCTGGCAAAAAATGGAAAATATTCCAAGTCATTTATCTTTTGAAATCAGGATATAGATGTTTCATTGATCAATGTTCTTAAGTTCTTAAGTTTTTTTATTTATTTTTACAATGCCATTTACAACAATAATATTATAGTACAAATAATTATTCTTATTTCACTGTGTCAGTTTATACAAGCCTTCCCAGGTTTCTCAGAATCCATTCCCATCATTGTTTCTTACAATACGAGAATATTCCATTACATTTATGTACTGTAATTTGTTCAACCATTCCCTAGTTTGTGGTCATTTTCTTAGTTTGTACTTCTTTGCCTCCACAAAAAGAGTTGCTATAAATATTTCTGAACATACAAGATCTTTACCCTTTTCTTGGTCTCTCTAGAGGTATATGCCTAATAGCGATATTACTAAATAAAAGAGTAGGCTTAGTTTAGTTATTTTTGGGACATAGTTCCAAATTGCTTTCCAAAATTGTCGAAACGTTTCACAGCTCCACCAGCAGTGCTTTAATATGCCTGTTTTCCCATAACCCTTCCAACATTAATCATTTTATTTTTTGTTATCCTTGCCAACTAATGGATATGAGATGTAAATTCAGAGTTGCTTTAATTTGTATTTTTCTAATTATTAATGATTTAGACCATATTGTAATATTGGTATAGGTAACTGTGATATTTTCCCTTAAATTTTCCTGTTTCATGAGGGATCATAAAAGAAGTCAACTAAGAGAGAAGACCTAGGAATAGTGTTCTTATATTTTATTGATTTTAAAAGAAGAAGGGAATGAGGAATACTCTTAGAAAGAAAAATGGATAAAGGATGAGGGAGACTTCACATACCTGTGACCAATAGAAATCTAAAAAAGTAAGGAAAGGGTAGGGGAAGAAGACATCATTTGATCCTCACTTTTACCTGAGTTTGTCAAAAGAAGATAGAACACACTCAAGAGTATGGTATAAAAATGCATTCAACTCAACACAGAAACCAGAGGGAACTGGGAGGAGAGAATAAGAGGAAGGCTAGATTCAGAGAGAGGCTAGTCATAAAACAAACCAAGCTCAGAGAGGACATTATGGATAGTTTTAAAGAAAAGGTAAGAACTGATTATTATAATCTAATTGCATCTGTCATAGAGCATTGTTGCTAAACACACTTCCCTTCCACATCCTCTCTACTTCTTTGAAAAGAGAGCAAAAATTATTAGAACAGTGTAGCAAGTATGCTTTGGTTCCACTATCCCTGGACTAAACCAGCTAACCTCAGGATTCTGTAGGTACCTTAAGAGATTTGAATTGTCTTTCTTTATTGCCATCCACTCTAACCCCCACTGGTTATCTTCCCTCAACAGTTAACTGCCCAGCACTAGTACCTTAGTTCCATTAAATGACTTAGCATCACTTAGCTTTTTCAAAGGGATATTTACTTTGAAAACATAACAATTAAAAATTATAAACATTTCCTTTATTGCCACAGGGAAGATTCTATTCTACAACATCTCAGATTTTATAGTAAGTGGGCTCAGATTTAGAACAAGATAGATGGATGGATGGATGGATGGATGGATGGATGGATGGATGGATGGATGGATGGATGGATAGATAAGTAGATAGATAGATAGATAGATAGATAGATAGATAGATAGATAGATAGATAGATAGATAGATAGATAGATAGATAAACTAGGCTAAGCACAGTATAGCTAAGCTAGGCTAAGTCCTAAGTGTCACTCCCAAAGTTCACTCTTTATTCCCCAAGTATCAATGGTAGTCTAGATACAAAACCCAAGAAACACCTGGACTCCTGGAAACCAGTTCAAATGGTGAGGCAAAAGGAAAGAGGTCCATTTTATAGGCCTATATCTCAGCACCAGAGTAAAGAAGACCCAAGGCATACCCCCTTAGAGCATGTTCATTCATTACATGCCATCAGTGAAGAAGTGAAGCCAAGAGAGACCAGCTAAAGAATGATCGGCCAAGGTTCTAGTCAGCTGGCACCTTTTTGATTGACTCTATAGGCAAAGAGTACCCATTCACTAATGTGGTAAACTGACCAAAAACAATTATAAAATGGCGGAGTCTATGAAGGCAGTGCCATCACAACTTTTCTTTTAGAAACAGGTTCTCCAGCCTCTTCCACATAAGGAGGCTCCATTAAAGGTTTTCTGTATGTGTAATGATCCATAAAACAGAAGATGATAAGCAGAATGCATTAGAAAGCAGAATCCAACAATATGCTGCTTATGAGAAACATACTTGAAGCACAGATTCATGCAGTTAAAATAAAGGGCTGAAGCAAAAATCATGACTTCAGACACAGCAACAACAAAAGCAAACTTTGTTAAAAGAGATAAAAAAGGAAACTACTTTTTCTTTGTGTTCACCACTGAATTGTAATCTAATAAAATGTAAATGTCAGATCATGAAGAGAAAGACTTGTTAGCTTTTTGTCTTTGTGCCTCCAAAACCAAGCTTAGTACCTGACATATAGTAGACACAATAAATTCCTATTAAATGAATGAAAAATTATCAACTATTAGCATGTATTCTGATTCATTGTAGAAGACCATATCAAATCCTTCATAGAATTTGTCTACTTTCTTATGCTTTGTAATAGATGTTGGTATATAAATTGAAGGTATTGTCACAGATCCATCTTATTTGCAAACATTCCAGCCCTGCCTGGACAACAAGCTGTCTGCCAAGGGACCACTCACTGGAAGCTCAACCGAGAAATGGAACCAGTTCAGAGATGCAGTGAAGGAAACATCAAAGGCAGTCCAAGGCCCAAAACAACACAACCACCAGGACTGATTCGAGGAGAACAACACTGCTATTGAAGACCTATTGAGCAAGAAGAACAAAGCCTTTATGGAGTGGCAAAATAACCCAAACTCTGCTCCTAAAAAGGACAGATTCAAGTCTTTCCAAGCCACAGCACAGCGTGAGATCAGGAAGATGCAAGACCGATGGTGGGAAAAAAAGGCAGAAGAAATCCAGCGTTTTGCTGATACGAAAAACTACAAACAATTTTTCAGTGCCCTCAAGATTGTCTATGGGCCATTAAAACCCACCACCACTCCCTTGCTCTCCTCTGACGGTGACACTCTCATAAAAGATAAAAAAGGCATCAGCAACAGGTGGAAAGAACACTTCAGTCAGCTTCTCAACCGACTCTCTTCAGTCAACCAAAGCGCCCTTGACCAGATCCCCCAAAACCGCACCATTGAACAACTTGACGTCCCTCCTTCAATAGAGGAAGTCCAAAAAGCCATTAAACAAATGAGTGCAGGCAAGGCACCCGGTAAAGACGGGATCCCAACTGAGGTGTACAAGGCCTTAAATGGAAAGGCACTCCAGGCATTCCACATAGTGCTGACCAGCATATGGGAAGAGGAAGACATGCCCCCAGAACTCAGAGATGCCTCCATCGTAGCCCTATACAAGAACAAAGGCTCACGAGCAGCCTGTGACAACTACAGAGGCATCTCACTACTCTCGCAGCTGGAAAGATCCTCGCCCGTGTTATACTCAACAGACTCCTGTCATCTGTTTCAGAGCAGAACCTGCCTGAATCACAATGTGGCTTCCGAACAGATCGCAGCACCATCGACATGGTCTTCACGGTGAGGCAAATGCAGGAAAAATGCCTTGAGCAGAACCTGAGTCTCTACATTGTCTTCATAGACCTGACAAAGGCGTTTGACACAGTGAACAGGGATGCATTGTGGGTGATCCTCAGCAAGCTCAGTTGCCCAGCAAAATTCATCAAACTGATCCAGCTCCTTCATGTCGACATGACAGGGGAAGTCCTATCTGATTGAGAGATTTCCGATCGCTTCAACATCTCCAATGGTGTGAAACAAGGCTGTGTCCTCACTCTGGTACTATTCAACCTATTTTTCACCCAAGTATTACAACATGCTGTGATGGATCTAGACCTGGGTGTCTACATCAAATACCAACTGGATGGCTCACTATTCGACCTTCGCCACCTGACTGCAAAAACAAAGACAACAGAGAAACTCATCCTGGAAGCTCTCTTTGCAGATGACTGTGCTCTCATGGCCCACCAAGAAAATCATCTCCAAACCATTGTGGACAGGTTCTCCACCGCAACAAAACTGTTTGGCCTGACTATCAGCCTCAGCAAAACAGAGGTGCTGTTCCAACCTGCACCAGGGAGGCCAACTAACCAGCCGTGCATTATAATCAACGGTACACAGCTTTCTAATGTCAGCACTTTCAAGTACCTGGGCAGCACCATCGCCAACGACGGGTCCGTAGACCACGAGATTAATGCCAAGATCCAAAAGGCCAACCAGGCACTCAGGCGGCTGCACTGCAAAGTCCTCCAACACAGAGGTGTAAGCCCTGCAACAAAGCTCAAAGTGTACAACGCAGTGGTCCTCAGCTCGCTCCTGTACGGTTGTGAGACATGGACACTGTACCGGAAGCACATGAAACAGCTGGAGCAATTCCACCAACACTCCCTCCGGTCAATCATGAGGATCCGATGGCAGGACCGAATCACCAATCAGGAAGTCCTCGACAGAGCCAACTCCACCAGCATCGAAGTCCTGGTCCTCAAAACCCAGCTACGATGGTCTGGACACGTCATCTGCATGGACCCACAGCGAATACCAAGACAGGTATTCTATGGTGAACTGTCAGCTGGACTCAGGAAACAAGGCCGACCAAAGAAAAGATTCAAGGATCAGCTAAAGTCCAACTTGAAGTGGGCTGGCATTACACCAAAGCAACTAGAATTCGCTGCCTCTGACAAAAGCAGCTGGCGAACCCACATTAACCATGCCGCCGCCACCTTTGAAGATGAGCGATGTCGACGTCTTGCTGCTGCGCATGAACGCCGACACCAGGCCACAACCACACCTCCCGTAACAACTGGCGTCCCATGCCCCATGTGCCACAAATTCTGCCCCTCAGTCTTTGGACTTCAAAGCCACATGAGGGTACACCATAGATGAAACTGCACAAAGACAATTGTCATTCTCGATCACAGAGAGACTACTACTACTACTACTACTACTATTGTCACAGAAGTCTTTTTTCAGATTTTCATCGGTGTGATATGACCAAGTGTCACATGAATTAATATTATTGTATTTGTATTACAACAAAAACAGCTCCACCACTTGGTTTATTTACCTCTCAAGTAGATAGATATAAATGTAAATTCCATTTGGCTATAACTCCTATATATACATATGTATATACATATATACACAGAGGGTGTTCCAAAAGTTTTAGCACAATTTTAAGCCATTTAAGCTTTAGTAAGTTACTAAAGTTTTATTATTTATTAAAGAATATGTTATTAAAGCCTTAATAGTTTAAAACTTTACCAAGACATTTGGAATGCCATGTAATTATAAAGATATAAATGGAGATAAAGATATATGTGTATATATCTATAGACATTGTTTCATTTACAGCAGGATCATCAGTACTAATATGATTCTATTTCTTTAGTAGTATGACAGCTTATTGATCACAGGACAAAGATTTCATATTAAGAATACTAAGCAGGGGCAGCTAGATAGCACAATAGTGTTCAAGTCCTGGAGTTGGAAGGACCTTGGTTCAAATGTGGCCTTAGACACTTCCTAGTTGTGTGTGTGACTGTGGGCAGGTCACAACCCCAGTTGCCTAGCCCTACCTCTTCTGCCCTTGAATTGTTACTAAAACAGGAGTTTTTTTTAAGAGTACTAACCATTAGCGCATTCCTTTTTCTTCACTCTGCTATTGCCATTGCAGAAGTAGAAAGAGACACATAGGAATGAGAACCAGTTCTAAATTACCTTTGTTTCATGGGTTTCTGTAACCCAAAAATGTATCAATAAATTGCCAGCATATTGGTGATGGCCCTTTGTGTACTTAATTAGAATGGTCTTTAGAAAGCAATCATACAAATTTACTAGGATCTTACTTGAAGCTCTTCCACCTTTTAAAAACCTTTTGGTTTTGTGTTCTGTTAAATAACAACTCCTCAGAGTAACCTTCATGCCAAAAGGAAATAATGGGTTAGGACTTTGAGGAAGATTATTTGAGACACACATGCATAAAAAATACCTAGGCCAAAAATACCTAATGTTTATACTTCCATTGCCCCCCTAACCAGCTCCAATTAGAAGAAATCATCTGGGCTTATCACTCTGAACTAATATACACTGGGAACCCTCATTATTCTTTAATATCTTATATAATAATATGACATAATAATAATAAAAGATAATATCCATGAAGTCAGAGACAATATTTTATTTTTTCTGTGTTCCTATAATACATAGCATAGTATCCTTCAAGTGGTAGAAACTCAATAAATATTTGTTGTAGGAATGAATAAACAATAATGCAAAGTAGAATGTGATAAGTGTCTAATGAAGATGCAAACATGATCCTTTGAAAATTCAGAAAGAATAGATTTTGAAAATAAATTAGTTTGTTCATCATAATGATCTAATGGCATATATAAACTATGAAAATCTTTTTTCTACTCCATCCAAGATGTGTTTTCAGATGCCAGTTATGTGTGTGTTAATGTGTGTTCACTTCAGCATATGAGAAATGTTCTCTTTCGAATTCATGCTTCATGACCACACAGTGTGATTTCTGTGACCTGAAACGTAATCTATTCATAAATACAGCTTTTTAGACATGTCCCTTTTCATTTACATTGCCCAATTAAAAGCTCTATGTTTTCATTTAATAAATGGTCGTGCTATCATCCTAGTGACAGGTGAAAAAGTTAATATAAATTATAAAATAATCTTCATTGCAATCATTTTGTACAACTAAAAGGTACCCCTTTCATTACTTTTTTTTCTTCCTCTTACACACAGGAATGTTTTCAGTTTATACTGCCAGCCCTACCTCATGCCATTGACCTTTTACGTGATGCCATTGTAAAAGTAAAGGAGGTCCATGATGAACTTGAAGATTTGCCTTCTCCACCACCTCCTCTCTCCCCTCCTCCTACTACCAGCCCCCACAAACAGACGGAGGACAAAGGGGTTCAGTGTGAGGAAGAGGAGGAAGAGAAGAAAGATAGTGGTGTTGCTTCAACAGAAGACAGTTCCTCATCACATATAACAGCAGCAGCAATTGCAGCCAAGGTAAGTCTACTTAATTTAGAAAAGGAGGCAGTTCTGTTTTCTAAATTAAATACAACATGGTTTCTTTAGGTCTTTTAATAAATACTTGTATTATGAATGACAAGAAAGGGAAATTATAGTTATTTTAAGAAAATGGTACCATTAATTAATTCCACACCAACATACAAATCACTACAAATATTTGTTGTTCCCTTTTTATGAACCATTTTAATGTATCCCTGAATGTTTTTATAGGGTAGTTTATTTTACTTTAATCATTATCCTATATCATTCATGTTTACATAAGTGATTATCTAAAACATGTTTCTCTGTAGACTTTTCTCATATATAATGACACTAATTTTTAATATGATTATTCCTTTTATAATAAATGACCCATAATTCCATAGGTTTGTGATTTTAGTAAGTAGAATTAAATACTGTTAAGTCAATATGACACTTCAATGTTACCAGAAATATACTACTATTTTCTGATGATGTTCAGGAACAGTACATGGATTTTGTCATCTTCAGATTACCATAGCAGGGTCTCATGTTCTTTAACCATTTATAAGGTGAACCCCATTTACCCAACTTTTTTATTGAACTCTGTTTCCTCCCCAGGATTACCCAAATGAGAAAAGAACAACTCTTGTCCCATTTTTGGATATGTTACATATATTTGTTGCTATAATTTTTCCTTTAAAATTTAATACAGTATTATCTGTTGTTATCTTAGCCCCCTGACATAATTTGATTTAAAAGCATTTGAATAAATGTTTAAGTTTTAAAAATACAACAGTGCAAAAAAAAATCCTGTAGCCATCACTGAAATGAAGTATATATTCTGCTTCATGGACTTGTAGCTTATTTTTAGTATTTCTTCCCCAACCCTAATTCAGGTTCAATTTTTTTTTTATTCTCTTAAGAAATTATGTGTTTCTTACAAGTGGTTAAGTCATTCTTTTCCAAATAATCAAACAAAACAACAATCCTTGAACCTTCTTAGATGCCTCATCATGTAATGTTGCAATTTTTGTTTCAGCACATAATCTTTATTGCCTCACACAGTACAACATCCATTACACCCATCATGTACTACTTTTAGGAAACTACATGAAGGTGAAACATAAAAGAAAAGTGATATTAAGAATCCAGTTTTACGGGAACATTCCAAGTAATCTTCCTGGTACCTCACTGAAATATTGTGAAATGAATGTGGGGGACTTTGGAAGCAAAGGGAATTGGAATCAATCCATGCATTTAAAGGGGTTCTTTAGGTCTTTAGATTCTACCAAACCCAAAGAAAGTGTCCCAGGGTCATTGTTGCTATTCATCATTTCATGTGCATTAAACATTTGTTTTTGTTTTATCAAAGTCATGTTATGCTGTGTCTTATTTAAAAGCTAAAAGTTTATGAGAACAGAAATGAGGAATGATGAATGCTTCCTGCTTCTACATTGCTCACTACTCAGAACTCATTTCCTTACATGAAAAAAGTCTTATTTTACTCTGTAGTTATACCACATTGGGGGCAATTAGAATGATAAATTCACCATTGCTGTTTGAAGTTTTATTTATACAGTTAGCAATGCAATGTGAGATTTAATGCATTGATTATCTTGAAACAGCTGGAGCTACTGAGTTATTCTTTTAAAGCAATGTGGAATTTAAGGTGTAAACTGACCATTCCCCTCTTAAGTTTATAAGAATTTGTCATTTCATTGTCCCATCTGTTTTCACCCTTGTTTCTTTCCAGTCATTTTGCTTGTATAGTTTCATGTTTTCCTATCACTGTATTCATAGCTGTTATGTGTTGTGCATTAGAAGCATCCATTCTACACCAGTCCTGCTGTTATCATGGCACACGGTGAGCAGCCCATTCCTGGTCTCATCAGTTATTCCCATCACGCAACAGGCAGTGCAGGAGAACGGGTAAGACACACCTACAAGAGGCTTTTGAATTAATGTTTTTTGTGAACATACTGCCTGCCTCCTATCCTATTATTTAGTGAAGATGTGTTTATCAGTTTTTTAATGCCGAAGAATCTTCGGCAGTGCTTTTCTTCTTAATGTAAAATTTAAATGCCACGGAGCATAAGGGAATTACATTTAACAAAGCTTCTACTTTGACTAAAGCATTTAGTTTAGGATTAAAATAATGTAGTTTGTCAATAAGTTTCCATTACATAACCACCAAGAATTTCATCATTTAGATGTCTATGTTTCTGATTGTTCAGCAGTTTTATCTAATATCTTTAAAACTAATTCCCTTAAATGATCAATTTAAAGGTTTAAAATCTATTTTCTTTTTTTTTCAGCAGATTGTATTCTTTTTAAAGTATTTTTAACAGACAATATTTACTTTTATTTTCTTTGTTTTGACTGCATATTTATTCTTATTATTTTTGTATTTGATTTCTTTCTCCTTCAGTGTTCCCTTTAGTTCTAGATCAAAGATCCTTTGTTTCCAGAATCTTTCCCACATACATCTATTTGTGAAATCATTTCTGTTTCTATAAACCACAAAAAAAAACCTAGAAAATCCAAACATACATATAGATGCTTTAGAAAGGAACAAAATAACCTGTTTAACATTTAGTTGCTCAGGACAAATAAGTGAGGAAGGACATTAATTTGGTATGTTCATTAAAGAAGGAGAACCAGAACTTATCTCCATTGCGTAAATAGATTTGTGACCTCCTCAATTCAGGAATGACCTCTGGAAATAGCACTTGTAACCCATCGATGCCTACCTATCCTGTGTGACTCATCCAGGTCCTCCCAAAAGTTCATGATCAGGACATACTTCCTTGAGGCTTTCTTTACTTTTTCCCAACATTGTGTGAATACCAGTGGAACACTGGGCAATTGCTTGTAAACCCTTGTTCTTGTCTAATGACCAGCATATCTTCTCTTTCTTTCATAAAATAGTTTGATAACATTCTTTATTCCTAGTCTTCTTTAGAATTTGTCTTCTTTAGAATTTTCCATGCTCCTCTTTGTAATGTTCATCTTTAGTTCTTCCAAAGCAGTAGTGTTCTAGTTCTTGCTGCCATACAGCAACAACTACAAATGGCATGAGCCTTTGCTATTATGGGAATTTTAGGGTCAGTAAAAATGCTTTGTGATTTTCCAAAAGTAGTCCAACCTCCTCTCTTCCTCCTTTTCAACTCTGGGCCCAGATTACTGTCTATGTGCATACTGTTAGACAAGCTTAAGGGTTTCCGAGTGAATGTTTATTAAAATCTTGGCTACAGATATGTTTTTCCTATATGAACAGATAGGTTAGACTCCATTCAGTGATTACAAATCTCTTTCATTAGGCTCTGCAGCGTCTTGAAGCTTAATACAGAGTCAACATGATATCATTCTTAAACTGAAGTCTTCAGAGGATCTCAAACCTTCCTCAGCCTGACACTGTAATCTATCTCCTCCATCACAATCATGAATACTTCTGGCAAACATATGTCTACCAGTTGTAGTCTTCATCTTATGCTTATTTTCAGAAAGTTATAGAATATTTCTTTTGTTATATCTTCCATAGAAACTTGATCGATTGTAATGAATCTCTGGGAAACACCTTGTTATAAAAGAACATGTAAGGGTAGTATTTTGTTTTACCAAGTCTAAATACTCTCTTAAAAATCAAGAAACAGTATACACAATGGGATAAGCTCAGTTGTAAAAGGTCATTTGCTAAAGCCTACTTATATATAACCTCATTGAAGATGCCTTTGGTTTGTATATAGATAACCCTGATGAAGATTTTGTATATCTGGGAGAATAGGCATATATGTTGATAGTTGTGAATGACTATTCATTTACCTTTAATTTTTTTCTTTATTCCAGTAATAAATTTACACATAAGTGTTCCAAGGTTACATGATTAATGTTGTCTTCCTCCCCTCTTTCCTCCCTCTTCCCAGAGTTGACAAGCAATTCCACTGGTTATATATAATGTATGATCACTAAAAACCAATTTCCCTATTATTCATATGTAAGAGAGTAATTTTATAAAACCCAAACCCCAAATCATATACCCACATAAACAAATGATAAATAATATGTTTTCCTCTGCATTTCTACTCCAACAGTTCTTTCTCTATTTGTAGATAGCACTCTTTTTCATAAGTCCCTCAAAATTGTCCTGAATCATTGTATTGCTGTTAGTAGCAAAGTCTATTACATCCCACAGTGTTTTAGTTACTGTGTTTAATGTTCTCCTGGTTCTACTTATTTCACTCCACATCAGTTCATGTAGGTCTTTCCAGTTCTTTCTGAAATCATACAGTTCGTCATTCCTTATAGCACAATAGTATTCCATCACCATCATATACCACAATTTGTTCAGTGTAGGATTTAAATGAGTCCAATACTCCAAGTATTATATTTTATAAAGTTCTCAGGCATAGGAGAGCCAATGTTCTAGCCAAACTGAGATACTTTGTCTGAATCTGACATAGGGAAATCCTATGTCTGACATTGTCAAAGAGCTGCTCCTTCAAACACCAAAACAAGTCCTCTTTCTTGGTGCAGATTCTTGTCAATGCCACTTTGAGCTATGCAAACTCTGTAATGCTCTCCCAGAATGGGAGCTGTTTGAGATAAGGAAAATGGACCATGCTTACAATTCTACTTATTAAATTGGTTGCAAATATATTTCCTGTCTGTAGGTGGTGCTACCCTAGTATGTACTGGCTAGGAGTAAAAACCTCACTGGACTACTAGATGGAGACATGCTTTTAATCAGCCTTTGAATGGAGGGTAGCTGAAAGACTTTAGCCTGAGGCTAAGTTAGTAAGGGAAAACAAAAGCTTTCTATTTTAGGCACAGTGAAGGTAAAAACTCCTCAGAGCTGCTTAGCTGAGCTGGTCTGGGAGAGCAAAATAGGTTTAAGGAACTACTCTGCTTGAGACCCACATGGGGGTTTAGGAAAGGCCTTAAAGAGAGAAGAAACTTCTAGGAGTAAGATAAGGTTAAACTTTCTCAATTTAGCCCAATAATTAATACCTTCTAATAACAAATAAATAAATAAATAAAATGAGCTGAAATTATTAACTTCCTCCAACATGCCTGAATTCTGAGCTGCAAGATGGTAGCTTGTTGGGGGATCAGGGTTGTTTCCCCCAGGTGAAAGGATTAGAGACTTAATTGTTGCTTTAAAAAAAAACACCTGGCATTCCAGGTCACAGGGAGCAGTTATCCAGCTGCTTATAATTTAATGGAAGGGGGGGGGCGGGGTTTAGATCTTGTCCTCTGCTGATGCTTCCAAACAGCTCTCAAACCCTCCAGTGGATTGGGTGCAGATTGCAGTAGCTTATGGACAGCAGAGGCCTTGGGAGGCTTCTAAAACTATAGAATTAGACCAATGGCTGTGGCCTTGAACTGCTCTACAACTTGGAGAGGAGTAAGGGTTCCAAACTCCAGACTTCTGGTTGTCATAGATTTAAAGATTTAAAGATTTAAGATTTAAAATTAATGTCCAATACTCCAAGTATATTATATTTTATAAGTGTTATTAATAATCACTTGAAGTAAAGGAATAAAAAAGGAAATAGAAGTATAAAAACATAATAATCTAACAAAAGTAAATCCACTTGAGTAAGTTCTCCTGGCTCTCAAAAAATGCACCTCCACAGCTGCCTGTGATCACAAGAAGAGAGTGTGAGAGGGAGCTATACAAAATTTATATCCTGACTATGTCAGCAGGTAAAGTGAGAAGGAAAGTTGGGTCCTGGGAATTGTTGTTCTGGGGTTCAGATTCCAATTACACATTAGCCATTCCCCAATCAAGGGACATGCCCTCAGTTTCCATTTTTTTGCCACCACAAAAAGCACAGCTATAAATATTTTTGTACAAGCAAATCCATTCCCATTTTTTATTTCTTTGGGATTATTTACCTTTTTAAATATTGATTAAATATTTTTAAAATATTTATTTTAAATATTGATTTTTGCCCTATTTTCATCTTTTTTTAAAATATTGAAAGGAGTCTGTTGGTGCTCTCATAAATGTACTACCTCTGGAATAGATATCTTAGTCTGTTCCAATTTGATCCAATCCAGCTGACTTTCCTGCCTTTATATCTCTTTGGTGTCATTACTATTTCCTTTATAAACGCCCAAGGTGTTTTGATATTAGAATCCTGTTATGGTGGTTCCCTTATTACAGAATCAAAGAATCTAAGAATTAGAAGATAATATCTATCTAGTCCAACCTATACATGAAAGGGATCCCCACTATTACATACCTAATAAATAATCACTTAGCCTTTGCTTGAACATCTCCAAGGAGAAGAAACACACCACCTATCTAGTCATTCCATTAAACTTTTGAGTATATACAACTCTAATTGTTAGGAAATTATTCCAACATCAAGCCTAAGTTGGTCTCTTTGCAAATCATACCCATTGCTTCTGATTTGGCTTCTGGGACCAAATGGAAAAAGTCTGATCCCCTCCTACACAAGTCACCATTTGAAGTACTTAAAGACAGCTATTATGTACCCCCTAGTCTTCATTTCACCAGGTTAGACTTTCATAGTAATTTCAACTGATCCTCATGTGACATAGATTCAAAGCTCAACATATCTTTCTGGTTTCCCTCTTGCACTCTCCAGCTTATCAAGATGCTTCTTAAACCATGTTGCCTAGAATTGAATAAAATACTTCATATAAAGTCTAACAAAAGCAACATATAGTGAACTGTTGCATCTTCATTCCTGGAAACAGCCCAAGATCACATTAGTTTTTTGGGATTTACATATCCCCAGAGCTAATATACCTATGTGCATACACATATATGTGTATACACACATTTATATATGTGTGTGTATGTATATATACTTATAAATGTTTCTGTTTACATATGTGTATGCATAATCCACTAATACTCCCATATATTTTCAGAACTATTTACTATTACAAATGCTGGTCTTATCTTTGATAAGTCAGTGGTCTATCTGTATACAATAGCTGACTCCAAAATAACTCCCATGTCCATAATATGCCTTTTCCTGGTTGTTTAAATGGAGCCAATTTAATTCTTTGTGATTTTATTTGATGCTTGCAATGTCTACATCCTACCAGTTCTTTTTTTAAAGAAATGTTTAATGATAAAGAGATGTCTTCTATATAACTTCTCTCATATTTTTCTCTTGAACCATACTTTCCCAAATATTTCTCCCCATCCTTTCATTTCCCTACTTTTGCATTTAAATTACCAACTCTCAGCGTGTATACTGATTTGATTTTAAGGGATTTATCAAGTTCATGGAATTTTTCTACCAGTTTGTTTATCCTCATCATTATTTTCATGGTGGTCTTTTTGCAAATATTTTGCACTAAAAGATAATCATGTGACTCATTCAATATTATTTCTTATAGCAAAACCCACCCGACCAAATTTTTTCTTTACCTCTAGAAAAGAGTAGCATCATCTTTTCATTTATCTGCAACTTCTTCATTCTTGTTTACAAACAAAACATCAAGGTGGATATGATTCACCTCCTCCAGCACTGTGCCCACTCATTGATTACTGTACAAAGATCTCACATTTAGAGTGTTAACAGCCAAATTAAAGTTTGTTGATAGTTTTAAAAACCATGTGGTTCTTACTATCCTCTGATTTCCTTCCTCATTACTCTGCCTCTGTCACAACAAAAATAGAAGAGGGGTGGGAGGGTAGCTGGGTAGCTCAGTGGATTGAGAGCCAGGCCTAGATAGGAGGTCCTAGGTTCAAATCTGGCCTCAGACACTTCCCAGGTATGTGACCCTGGGCAAGTCACTTAACCTTCATTGCCTAGCCCTTACCACTCTTCTGCCTTGGAACCAATATACAATATTGATTCCAAGATGGAAGGTAAGTGTTTAAAAAAAATAGAAGGAAATCACAGAGGACTAGGCACCTTTTAAAATTTTTATTTGTTTCATAGTTTGTCATTGCCAAAAAAAAAATCACATCATCAAGATAGCAAACCTTTCAATGAGTAGCTAGTCTGTTTCTTGGAAAATAGATTCTGTCTGTTTCCTAAACCACCATGGAAGACTTCAGTATTATAGAACCTGTCAGTGCTTACACACCACTGACAAAGCCTTTGAAAACCCAACTTCTCTTCCATTCAATGGCAAAGCATCAGATTAGGACTTCTGTGCAGGAATATGAACTTCTTAATCTAAAATGTAGCCAATATAGAGAGGCGGAGTCAAGATGGCCCCATAGAAGGAGCAGAAGTTCAGACCTCTAAAAACCCTTCCTTACTGATCACAAACTGAATGCTCCTGGGGGACTGAAAATTAAACCCAACAACAAGACAGACCCAAGGAACTCTCCTGCTGGACTCAATTCAAAAGGTACATCATCCCCCCCCCCCCCAAAGCCGGAATCCCGGAATCCGAGAACACTCTAATTTAAGGTGATGGCAGAAGGAAGGTCCCAGGACCCATCTCCCCCACCCCTCACCTAGAGTACTGGGCTTCCAGCAGCAGCGGGAAGCTCTGGGCAGGAAAAGGAGCTGGTCTGGAGGGTGTACCGTACGGACAGGGCAGTGCCAAGCTCAGAGCTGCAAGCACAGATGGCAAGGAAGGAGCTAGAGAGGGAGCTGGCAGCCTTGTCAGAGCCCTGGAGATCTTCCATACTGCTCCAGCCTTCCAGGAGGTTTTTGGTCTCGGAGCACACCTAGCCCAACCCAGCTGAATTTAATCACATCAAAAGTCTTCAGAACTCAAAGAAGCCTAGGCTGCAACACTGACTGCTGGACTTTAATCCAATCAAAAGCCTACAGAGGACACGGAAGGGCAAACTCCAACACTCCTCCCCCAGAGACTGCACTGAGAAATCTGACAAAGTTCTAAGAGGGGAGACTGACAGAAAGCCCCAAAACCAAAAAAAAATGAGAGGAGCGAGAGCACAGACAAATACGGGGAGCAAAGAAGGGGTCAATATGAACAAACAACAGAAAAAGAAGAAAGAAATTACAATTGACAGCTTCTGCACAGGCAAAGAACCAAGAACAAACAATACACAGGAGGATTCAAGTAATAAAACAGAAATCCCAGTGAATTGGACACAGGCTTTGGAAGAACTCAAAATACAATTCAAAACACAAGTAAGAAAGGCTGAAGACAATTGGGACAAGAATTTAAAAACTAAGATAAGTCATCCAGAAACAGAAAATAGTGTTTTGAAAACCAAAATCAACCAGCTTGAAAATGAAGCAAAGGAGATGAAAGATGAGGCAAAAAAGCTGAAAGATGAGACAAAGGAGATAAGAGATGAAGTAAAGAGAATGAAAGATGACCTCCAAAGAAAATCAAACCAGAAGGAGAAGGATGACCAAAAAGCCAGGGATGAAATCCAGTCTTTAAGAACCAGAATACAACTGGGATCAAATGACCTCACAAGGCAGCAGGACACTATAAAACAAAACCAAAAGAATGAAAAAATTGAGGAAAAATATGAAGTATCTCATTCACAAAACAGACAATTTAGAAAATTGTTCAAGGAGAGACAATTTAAGAATCATTGGTCTACCAGAAGACCATGACAAAAGAAAAAGGCTGGACATAATACTACAGGAAATTATTCAGGAAAACTTCCCCAATATTCTGGAACAAGAGGGAAAAGTGGAGATTGAAAGAATCCATAGATCACCTCCTGTTCTTAATCCCCAACTGACAACACACAGAAATGTTATAGCCAAACTCAAGAACTATCAGACCAAAGAAAAGATATTACAAACTGCCAAGAAAAAGTCATTCAGATAACATGGAACCACAGTGAGGATAACACAGGATCTGGCTGCATCCACACTGAACGACCAAAAGGCATGGAATATGATATTCCAGAAAGCAAGGGAAATAGGTCTACAACCAAGAATCAACTACCCAGCAAAACTGACTATATTCTTACAGGGGAAAGTATGGTCATTCAACAAAATAGAAGAATTCCACGAATTTGTAAAGATAAGACCAGACCTGAACAGAAAATCCAATGCCCAAGCGCAGAACTCAAGAGAATCATCAAAAGGTAATTTAAAAAAGAGGGGGGAAAAGAAAAACAAAAGAAACAAAAAGAAACCTTTTTTTAAGAGATTCAATAAGTTAAAATGTTATGTATCCCTATAAGAAAAGAGGTAATTGATAACTCTAAAAAACTGTTATCACCTGGGCAGATAGAAGGATTACACTTAGAGGGAACAGTGACAAACTGTATAGGATGACAGGACAAGACAGAAATAGATATATAGATATATGCATGCATAAATATATATACATATGTATATATACATATGTGTATATATACACAACTAGAGCTAAAAAAGAAGTTAATGCTAAAAGAAATGGGAAAAGAAACAAATGGGGATAAATTTATATATCACAAAGAAGCTCATGGTGGGAGGGGGGAGAACATCAATACACTGGAAGGGTAAAGAGGTTGGACATAGGAAATATTCAACTCTTAAGTGCATTGAAATTGACCCAAAGAGGGAAGAACAATCCAATCCATTGGGGCAGAGAATAGATTTCTGCCTTATAGGGGAGTAGAAGGGTAACAAATGGAATGGTGGGGAGGGAAGCAATATAAGGGAGGGAGGAAGCGGGGGGATAATTTTAGAAAGACTACAGGGAAAATAAGGCGGGGGGGATAAGAAGGGAGAGGGTAGAAAGGGAAGTAAAATAAAGGTGGGAACTAGGAGGACTTATTAAAAACAAACATTGGTGTAGAAGTAAATAGTGAAAGAAGAAAAGGTAGGACCAGGAGTAGAAATAAAAATGCTGTAAAATTCACAGCTAGTAATCATAACTCTGAATGTGAATAGAATGAACTCACCCATAAAACGCAAGCAAATAGCAGAGTGGATTAGAATCCAAAACCCTACCATATGCTGTCTGCAAGAAACACACATGAGGAAGGTAGATGCGCATAGGGTGAAAGTAAGAGGATTGAGCCAAATCTATTGGGCATCAACTGATAAAAAGAAGGCAGGAGTCACAATCATGATATCCAACAAAGCGAAAGTAAAAATAAATCTAGTTAAAAGAGATAGGGAATGTAATTACATCCTGATAAAAGGCAGTATAGACAATGCACCAAATGGCATAGCATCCAAATTTCTAAAGGATAAACTAATGGAGCTCAAGGATGAAATAGATAGAAAAACTATACTAGTGAGAGACCTGAACCTTCCTCTATTCGAACTAAATAAATCAAACCAAAAAAAATAAATAAGAAAGACGTAAGAGAAGTGAATGAAATCTTAGAAAAATTAGAGTTAGTAGACATGTGGAGAAAAATAAATAGCGACAAAAAGGAATACAAATTTTCAGCAGTACATGGTACATTCACAAAAATTGACCATGTATAAGGGCATAAAAACATTGCAAACAAGTGCAAAATGGCAGAAATAATAAATGCAACCTTCTCAGATCATAATGCAATGAAAATAATAATTAGTAAGGGTTAATGGAGAGGTAAATCAAAAATTAATTGGAAATTGAACAATATGATTCTCCAAAACCGGTTAGTCAAAGAACAAATCATAGAAACAATAATTTCATTGAAGAAAATGACAATGATGAGATATCCTTTCAAAACCTATGGGATGCAGCCAAAGCAGTACTAAGGGGGAAATTTATATCCTTGAATTCATTTGTTAACAAATTAAGAAGGGGAGAGGTCAATGAATTTGGCATGCAAATTAAAAAACTAGAAAGTGAACAAATTAAAAATCCTCAGATGAAGACTAAATTAGAGACCCTAAAAATCAAAGGAGAAATTAATAAAATTGAAAGTCAAAGAACTATTGATTAAATAAATAAGACTAAAAGCTGGTACTTTGAAAAAACAAATAAAATAAACAAAGTACTTGTCAGTCTAATTAAAAAAGGAAAGAAGAAAATAAAATTGACAGTATCCAAGATAAAAAGGAAGACCTCACCTCTAATGAAGAGGAAATTAAGGCAATCATTAAAAACTATTATGCCTAATTATATGGCAACAAATATAGCCATATAGGTGATAGGAATGAATACTTACAAAAAATATAAACTGCCTAGACTAACAGAGAAAGAAAGAAATTACCTAAACTACCCCATATCAGAAAAAGAAATTGAAGAAGCCATCAAAAAGTCCCTAAGAAAAAATCCCCAGGTCCAGATGGATTCACAAATGAATTCTATCAAACATTCAAAGAACAACTAATCCCAATATTATACAAACCATTTGACAGAATAAGCAAAGAAGGAGTTCTACCAAATTCATTTTACAATACAAACATGGTACTGATCCCAAAACCAGGCAGGTCAAAAACAGAGAAAGAAAACTATAGACCAATCTCCTTAATGAATATAGATGCAAAAATCTTAAACAGAATACTAGCAAAAAGACTCCAGCAAGTCATCACAAGGGTTATTCACTATTACCAGGTAGGATTCATACCAGGAATGCAAGGATGGTACAATATTAGGAAACCTATTCGCATAATTGACCACATTAATAAGCAAACCAACAAAAATCACATGATTATCTCAATAGATGGCAGAAAAAGCCTTTGATAAAATACAACACCCATTCCTACTGAAAACACTAGAAAGTATAGGATTAAAAGGGCCTTTCCTAAAAATAATAAACAGTATATATCTAAAACCATCAGCAAACATCATCTGTAATGGGGATAAACTAGAAACCTTCCCAATAAGATCAGGAGTGAAACAAGGATGCCCATTATCACCCCTATTATTTAACATTGTACTAGAAACCCTTGCAGTAGCAATTAGAGAAGAAAAAGAAATTGAAGCTATTAAAATTGGCAATGAGGAGACCAAGCTATCACTCTTCGTGGATGGTATGATGGCATACTTAAAGAATCCTAGAGAATCAACCAAAAAGCTAGTTGAAATAATCAACAACTTTAGCAAAGTTGCAGGATACAAAATAAACCCGCATAAGTCATCAGCATTTCTATATATCTCCAATGCATCTCAGCAGCAAGAATTAGAAAGAGAAATTCCATTTAAAATCACCCTGGAAAATATAAAATACTTAGGAATCTATCTTCCAAGACAAACACAGGAACTACATGAACACAACTACAAAACATTCTCCACACAATTAAAATTAGATCTAAACAATTGAAAAAACATTGATTGCTCATGGGTGGGACGAGCTAACATAATGAAAATGACAATCCTACCCAAATTAATTTACTTATTTAGTACCATACCAATTGAACTACCAAAAAACTTTTACTGAATTAGAAAAAACTATAACAAAGTTCATTTGGAAGAACAAAAGGTCAAGGATATTCAGGGAAATCATGAAAAAAAAAATGCAAAGGAAGGAGGACTTGCAGTCCCAGATCTCAAACTGTACTATAAAGCAATGGTTATCAAAATAATTTGGTACTGGATAAGAGACAGAGAGGAGGATCAGTGGAATAGACTTGGGGTAAATGACCTCAGCAAGACAGTCTATGATAAGCCCAAAGTTCCCAGTTTGGGGGACCAAAACCCACTATTTGATAAAAAACTGCTGGGAAAATTGGAAGACAGTATGGGAGAGATTAGGTTTAGATCATCATCTCACACCCTACACCAAGATAAACTCAGAATGGGTGAATGACCTGAATATAAAGAAGGAAACTATAAGCAAATTAGGTGAACACAGAATAGTATAGTTGTCAGATCTTTGGGAAAGGAAAAACTTTAAAACCAAGCAAAAGCTAGGAAAAAAATCACAAAATATAATATCAATAATTTTGATTTCATCAAATTAAAAAGTTTTTGTACAAATGTAACTAATGCATCCAAAATGAGAAGGGAAGCAACAAATTGGGAAACAAAGTCTAATTACTCAAATTTATAAAGAGCTAAATCAATTGTTCAAGAAATCAATCCATTCTCCAATTGATAAATAGGCAAGGGACATGAACAGGCAGTTCTCAGCCAAAGAAATCAAAACTATTAATAAGTACATGAAAAAGTGTTCTACATCTCTTATAATCAGAGAAATGCAAATCAAAATAACTCTGAGGTATCACCTTACACCTAGCAGATTGGCTAACATGACAACAAAGAAATGTAATGAATGCTGGAGGGGATTTGGCCAAGTTGGGACATTAATGCATTGCTGGTGGAGTTGCAAATTGATCCATCCATTGTGGAGAGCAATTTGGAACTATGCCCAAAGGGCGATAAAAGAATGTCTGCCCTTTGATCCAGCCATAGAACTGCTGGGTTTGTGCCCCAAAGAGATAATGGGGAAAAAGACTTGTACAAGAATATTCATAGCTGCGCTCTTTGTGGTGGAAAAAAATTGGAAAATGAGGGGATGCCCTTCAATTGGGGAATGGCTGAACAAATTGTGATATATGTTGGTGATGGAATACTATTGCACTCAAAGGAATAATAAAGTGGGGGAATTCCATGGGGACTGGAACAACCTCCAGGAATTGGTGCAGAGTGAGAGGAGCAGAACCAGGAGAACATTGTACACAGAGACTGATACACTGTGGTACAATCGAATGTAATGGACTTCTCTATTAGTGGCAATGCAATGACCCTGAAAAACCTGGAGGAATCTACGAGAAAAAACACTATCCACCTCCAGAGGAAACACTTGGGGAGTAAAAACACCAAAGAAAAACAACTGCTTGAATACATGGTTTGAAGTGATGTGGTTGGGGATGTAGACTCTAAATGAACATCCTAGTGCAAACAACAACATGGAAATAGGTTCTGATCAAGGACACAAGTAATACCCAATGAAATTGCACGTTGCCTGTGGGAAGGATGAGTTGAGGGGAGGGAGGGAAACAATGTCATTATTGTAACCAAGGAATAATGTTCTAAATTGACTATATAAACTAATTCAAATGGAAAAAAACAAAAAAATAAAAATAAAATATAGCAAATATAAATTAAGCATTCTACACAGTAGAGTGGGAGTAGGGATTTACTGCTTCACTCAGCATATTTACAATCTGAAAATGAATTTTTATCAATAAAATGGTTTTCTGTGGGGCAAACTCCATAATTTTGATTTTTACAAATAAAATTTGCCTAGATAGAAAGAATTTTTTTGTCAAAAATAAATTGATAAATTTACATTTTTATTAGCAAAATAAATAATAAACTAGAATTCACAAAGTGAGTTAAATATAATCTTGCTAACAGCTATGACTTCTAAGAGTCAATTTGCCAAACGCAAAACAACAGTGAAAATTTTATTCATTCATCAGAAAAAATATAAGCTAATGTAGTCATAGCCAACATATTAAAGAATCATATTGCAAAATGTAGGATGCAATTTATATATCAGACACTCCATCTTAGTCTCCTTTGCTGGATCCTTATGCAGATCTTGCCTGCTAACCATAGGTGTCCCACAGGGTTCTGTCCTGATCCCTCTTCTCTCATACTATTTCATTTCATAATCTTATCAGTTCCCATGGGTTTAGTTATCATCTTGGCTGATGATGCTCAAACCTAACTATCCTGCTCCAGACTCTTTGCTGACATGGTCTCATATCTCCAACTACCTTTCACATATCTTGAACTAAATATCTAATAGGTATCTTAAACTTAACAGGTCCAAAACTAAAATCATTATTTTCCCCCTAGACCTTCCCCCTACCCCTCCTACGTTCTCTATTGCTGTAGAGGACAATATCATCTTCCCAGTCCTCCAGGCTCACAACATTTCACTATCTTACCCAATATCCAAGTTGGTGCTAAGGCCTCTCAATTTCTCCTTTGCAACATCTCTCATTTTTGTTACCTTCTCTACTCTGACACTACAGTCACTCTAGTGTAAGCTAGTGTAAGCCATACACTTCATGTATGGATTATTTTAGTAGTCTGCTAATGAGTGTACTTGCCTCAGGTATTCTGTCACTCTAATCCATCTTCCATTCACCGAGTGAAGTGATTTTCCTAAAGTAAGGTCACACACACACACAGAGAGAATAAAATCTAGTGGCTTCCCATTGCCTCCAAGATCAAATACAAAATCTCCTATTTGGCATTCAAATTCCTTCAAAACATACCATCTCCTACCTTTCCAGGCTTTTTATAGCTTACATCCCCACAACATATTCATAGATCCAGTGATACTGATTGTTCCATCAAAACACTCTGTCTTTGTGTTCTGCAAATTTTCTCTGACCATCCCCCATGCCCGGAAGACTCTCCCCTCCCCATCTCCACCAACTAACTTCTATGACTTCCTTTAAGTCCCAGATAAAATCATCTCTGGTATAAGAAACCATCCCCAGTGCTTTTAAATCTTAGTGTCTTCCCTCTGTTAATTATTTCCTATTTATACCATATATAGCTTGTTTTTACATATTTATTTGCTTGTTTGCCCTTCTATTAGATTGTGATCTCCTTGAGGGCAGGGATTGTGTTTTGCCTCTTTTTGTGTCCTTGGTACTTAGCATAGTGCATGATTTATACTAGTGCCTAATAAATGTTATTGATGAGGTAACCTAAAGAAATCATTTGAATTTTGAGGATGCAACTACTAGCTTTTGGAGTTCATAGGATACCATACAGGTTCCTTATTTATAAATTGGCAGATTTAGTGCCTTTCTTACTTCATTACTCTCATTTACCCCACATATTCAGTCATTTGCTGTATTTTGTCATTTCTTCTTTCATATCTCTCAAGTATGTCCCTTATCTCCATTTACATAACCTCAGCACCTCTTGCTTGGACTATCTTAATTGAATTCTGATTGTCCTCCCTGACTCAAAACTCCCTCCACTACAATCTTTCCTCCACTAAGCTGCCCAAGTGATTTTTCTGAATCATTTGTTTGACCGTGTCATTCTTCCAACCCTGTAAACTCCAGTAGCTCCCTGTTGCCTCCAGTATAAAACATGAAGATCTATGTTTGTCAGTTAAGCATTTCACAACCTTACCCCTTTCTACCTTTCTCATTTTCTCATTCATTCCTCCACTCCATAAACTCAACATTATAGCAACACTGGTCTATTTACTGTTTCTCACACAATAATTTTTTTTTTGCATTGATGGCATCCCATACCTGAAATGATCCCCCATCTTAGCTCTGCCTCATAGTTTCCCTGTTTTCCTTTAAGACTCAGCTTAAATTCCATATTCTGATGTAGGCCTTTCCCTCTATGATCACCTTCCATTCCATTTTTTATAGATCTTGAGCACACCTAATTATTTACATATTGTCTAACCCATTAGAGTGTGAGCTTCTTGAGAGCAAGGAACATTTTCTCTGGGTTTTTTATATCCCCAGCTATACCCCCCTAGCACAGTACCTGACACATGTTGTTTAGTCATTTTTAAGCTGTGTCCGACTCTTCATGATTCCATTTAGGGTTTTCTTGTCAAAGGCACTGGGGAGTGGTTTGCCATTTCTTTCTCCAGCTCATTTTACAGATGAGAAAACTAAGAGTTAAGTGACTTACCCAGGTTACCACAAATAGTAAGTGTCAGAGGCCAGATCTGAACTCAGGAAGAGCAGTCTTCCTGTTTCCAGGGATGACACTTTATCTACTATGCCACCTAGCTTCTGCTGACACAAAGTAAGATCTTAATAAATTGCTTATCAAATGCCTGATTGATTTTAAACATAATTGCTATGAAAGATGGTGATTCAAGTGCAAGGTCTTTATACTTCAAATAAGGCATTTTAAAATAAGCAATTAAAAAGAATAGAGAAGAAAAATAATAAGAAAGAATGAGATCTTCAGAGTTCATGATGCTTGTAAATGAAACTACATACACTTTCTGTGTACTTTATACTAACACTGACCCTATTCACATCTTAGCAACTCCTCTGCTTTGTTGGCAGTACTCCAGAAGGTGTCTGCAGAAGATTAATCACTTGGGTTTTCCTTGGATATTATTGAGCTGTTCTTTTAAGGCTTTCTCAGTAATAAGCTAAAGAACTACTTTTAGAAGGGGAAGGTCATGCAATCTACTTCTTTCCTTTTCTTTCCTAAGCCTGTCATCTTTTTTTTTTGTGACAGGGAAGTAAATCTTGATCGGAATAACAAACACTTGTTCTCTGATCTTGTGTTTTGAAATTATTAAAGTCAGACAAGACATTTCTGTTATATTTCTCAAGATTTGAGTACAAGGAGACAGAAAAAAGCAGCTTGGTGTTTTGTGCCCCTGATTCAATTTACTATCAAATGCTGACTTCAGAGATTGGTTCAAGATGCATCTGATTTCCAAGCATTCATTTGATAGATAATTTAAAAATATGTGATGATTTACTGATGATACTTATTGAGATAAATGGTTTTAAATGATTGCAGAAATGTTTGATATTTCATTTTAATATATAAAACCCAAGACAGAACACAAGATAAGAGAAAGTAAACATATCTGAACCTTTCCCACATATTTAAATTGATGCTTATCTAACCTCAGTCACTTCTCAGGTGTGTGACCCTAGGCAAGTCACTTGACAAGGTATTGCCTAGCCCTTACCACTCTTCTGCCTTAGAACCAATACACAGAATTGATTCCAAGACGGAAGGTAAGGGTTTTAAATAAATAAATAAATTGATGCTTAACTGAGGGTTAATCTGCTCATTCATTATCTGTATCTACTCTCCTCTGAGTCTTTGCTTAATGTTCTCCTTTGTTCACCTCACCTTCTTTATAACCATTAGTCCTGTCCATTTTTCAAAGTCTAGCCTCTGTTTTACCCCTTCCATGAAGCTTTCCCTGACTATTTCATAGTTTTTTTCCCCTTTATTTCTTTCATTTCTTTGTTGAACTACATTCATTCACAAATATTTATTTAGTGCAGTCTCTAAGTCACCTATAAGTTAAAAGTAGAGGAGATGCATTCTGATAATTTTGAGGCCAATTAATAGGCATTCTCCCCTACTCCACAAAACTTTCCAGAATTGTTATTTATTCCCTTCCTTCTGTGCCAGAAACTATATTTCTACCCTTTTCTAAGACTATTTCTTCTGGCCGAGACCTTGTTTCCTTCTCTTCCCACGTCTTTCACACCTTACTTCCGTCACTTTCCCATCCTGCTTAAGCATCTTCAGTTAGCCCCTCTTCACTTATACCTTCTTACATACAAATATTTTCAAATTTCCCCAAGATCTTATAATCTAAGAACCAAAAAATATCTCAAATAAAAGTTGTATCTGACCAGGAATCTCTTAACATCCCCAGTCAAATGGTTATCTGCCTTCTGATTCAAGAATGGGGTCTTATTACCTCTCAAGGCAATCTGTTTCACTTCTGTATAACTCTTATAGTTTAAAAAAAGGTTTTCCTTATGTCAAGCTTAAATCTTTAACCCTGTGGTTTCCATTTATTGCTTCTAGTTCTGTTTTCTCAGAATGATCAGAAAAGTCTAAACTTTTTTCCAATAGAGTTTGGTGATCAAATGTAGATTTTGATGAGACAGTTCCAACAAAGAAGTTAAAATATCAGAGTTGAGGTGAAAGAGTAGTTACACAACAGAAACCCATGCCAAAAATGGGGTGAAAGCCACCAAAATTGGTCTGGTACTTAGAGCAAGAGCAGATGTCTAATCAATGCTTGACCTACATCCCAGGCCATCCTAGCCAGAGAGCTGACTGTCCAAGTGTTTCTGAAGTCTCTCACAACAGTTGTAGCCTGACTGCCCATTAGTTATAAGAATCTGATTATACTTTGGGCCAGATTCTCAGATCAACCTGGGGCACTAATTTTGATCTGTCCAGTGAAGAGACCTAGCTCTGCAGTGGAAATCACATTCACCTCCTTAGAACAATTGAAAACCATTACTCCTCAACTGTTCAACTGAGCTATCTTATACACTTGAAGAGATTCAGAGATTCCTAGACTGATTTTTTTGGAACAAGATTTTGGAACAGGTTTTGACATTGTCAGTTTTTTTTTTAATCACTTTTTAAATCACAAATGATTCTTGAATGCTGGCCTATGCTTCTCAATATAACCTAAAGATGGCATTAGCTTTTGTCTCCTACATCACATTGTTAAATTATATTGAACTTGCAGTTCACTAAAACCCCTACCTCTTACATAAAATGTTGTCTAATCCACCATCTTTTATTTATGAAGTTGACTTTTTGAAACTAAGTATATAACTTTATATATGTCCCTGTTAAATTTCATCTTATTTGATTCAGCCAATTGTTCTGTCCTAAGTCCAAATGTTACTCTTCTTGGAAGACAAAACAGAAGTAAAATAAGAATTGATTAGATTGGCCTACTCACCCATCTTCATTTACCATCAATCCATCTGCCCCAAGCATTAATTTTCTCCCTTCAGTGATACATTAACATAAGATTTTTAAATTTTATTTTTAAATATTTTTCCATGTTTCCATAATTCATTTTCTTTCCCTCCCCTTTTCCCTCCCTCCCCCCAGAACCGACAAGCAATTCCACTGGGCTGTACAAATAACGTAAGATTTTTTAAAACCCCATTTGTAATCCTCAGCATTTATTACCATCCCCAGTCAATATCCTATTCAAAATCTTATTTCCATCTAAAACTGTGCCAGCTAGAAATATTACAAATTCATGTTATCTACCTTTAACTGGGTTCTCACTTTCCCAATGCAGTCTTTTTATATTTCTATAATTGATTCTCTATCTCAGTTCCCACAAAGCTTTTCCAAACCTTCTCTTCTCCAATCAGACCTTCTTGTATTATTAAATCTATTGTCTTTTTATCACCAGTGAATACCATAATACTTTCTGTTCATTGATTGTTCTTTCCTTTTCTCCTAAACTTTTTTTTAAAACACCAAAAAATATATAAATTCTCATTGTGTGCAGAGCACAGCAGGTAGGCTTTGGACTGCCAAACCTCTTGGAAAAGTTGTCTACATTCAGTGTATCTACATCTTTAACCTCTTCTATATCAACTCCTTTTTTTTTAACCCTTTCCTTCTGTTTTAGAATCAATTTTAAGTATCAGTTCCAAGGCAGAATAGTAAGGATTAAGCAATTGAGATTAAGTGACTTGCCCATAGTCACACAACTAGGAAGTGTCTTGAGGCCAGTTTTAAGCCTAACAAATGTCCTGTCTCCAGGTCTGGCTGTCTATCTACCAAGTTACTTAGCTGCCCCATTTTAACTTTTTACAAAAATGCTTCCATAAAAGTCACCAATAATCTCTTAATCCTTAAATCCAAGGGCATAATTGTCTTTTCTCTCCCATTAAATTACTATATTTCTTCAAAGCCTTTCTAGCATCTAGCAGTATATGACTGGAATTTTAAAATATTTTTAAATTAATTTCTGTGCTATTTTCAACAGAAACATGAAGGGTATCAGCTTCTAAGTTAGTAAGTATGTTAATCAAACTGTATTCATTACCATAAATAAAAAATCCAGATTCCTGAAGTAGTCCATCTAATGATCCTGAGGTACTCACTTCCTCACCCACGACCAGTACCCTCTTACAAACTGGCCTAGAAGAACCGTAATGAAAGGACAGGAACTCCTGGCCTCTGATTATAAATAAGGATTCTTTAGACTTACAGAGAAAATGTCCATTCATCCTTTTGGCCTGACTATTTAGCAGTGTCTCCAGCTTGTGCTGATAATATAACACTATTGCTGAAGTACAAGTTGAGTCAGTTTTTCAGGGCTAAGGCACCCCTAATCCTTCTCTTGGTTTCTCTACTGTAAAGGATACATTATGTATACTGAATAGAGAGATCTGTTAATTTCTTAGAAGATTGGAAGGAGACAGTTGTCATTCCTTTACCAGAATTTTCATAAAACCCAATAAATAGGCAGGAAGAACAGTAACAATAGGAGCTGCAAGTCTCAAAGAATAGTCTTTTATATGCCAGGAAGAAAAAGGCATACATGGGAACATGGTCTTATGCTATGTAAACCATTCAATATACCCAGTCCACTCTATAATGTACTAACCAGTTGTATTAAGAGGCTTTGTGTTAAAAAGCCAGCAAATGGTAGAGCTAAAATTTGAACTCTATCCTTCTGACTTCAAGTCTACTATTACAATAACACAATAGAAAAAGCCAGTTCATTTTCCAGCTCTGCTACTTTCTACCTTGTGACTCTGGAAATGACATTTAATAATAACAATAGCTCACATTTATATAATGTCTTAATATTTACAAAGTGCTTTTCTTATAACAACTCTTTGAAAAATAAAATACAAATATTATTATGCCCATTTCACATATAAGGAAAGTGAGCCTTAGAGAAGCAAAATTACTTGTTAATGATCAAACAGCTTAAGCGTTGAACCTGTGATAGAATTGATTTGGACTTGAATTGAGATGGGAAACAGGAGAAATGGAGGATTGGAAAGGAAGGATCTTAAATAAACAAACTATTCTCTCCAAAGATACTGATGATCTCTTTATTGCCACATCTAATGAGAATTCTTTATCCCTCTTGACATCTCTACACCTTCTAAGACTGGTGATCACCCTTTTCTCTTGAATGCTCTCATCTCTAGGTTCTTGTGACATTGTACTCTTCTAGTTCTTTCCCCTTTGCTGAACGTTCATCAATCTCACACTTGCTAATCCAAAGCTCAGTCCAAAGTCCTCTCCTCCCTCTTTATTATTTTGCATGTTAATCTCATTAAACCCCATGGTTTCAGTTGTCATTTCTTTGCAGATGACTCTCAGAACTATTCATCCTTTCTTTTCATCTTTTTCTGCCATTTAGATATCTTGTCTGTTATATACCTTGAATTCAGTATCTCCAAAACTGAATTTCTTTTCTTTGCCTCAAAACTCTCTACTCTCCTGAACCTCCAGAGTCTCCCAGAGACCCATGTTCTCAATTTGATGTCATCTTCAACTCCTCACTCTCTCCTGTTCCCTTAGCCAATCTGCTGACAAAGCCTATCAATTTCATCTTTGTTACATCTCTGACATTATACCCCTTTCTCTCCTCTGACACTGCCCTCACCCTGACGCAGACCTATCACTTCCCTACTGACTATTGTAATAGCCTAATGATAATTGCCTTTCCCTACTCTAGTACATCCTCTATTCAATTGTCAAATTGATCTTCCTACAATAGAGGTCTGATTATATTCCTCTCCCCACCCCATTCCCTAAACTCCAATGGCTCCCTGTTACCTCCAGGATCAAATACAAAATCTTCCATTTGGCCTTTAAAAACCTAGAACAATTTCCCTCATCTCCACTTCCTGATTTCCCTGGTGTCCTTTAAGTATCAACTGAAAGCCTGCCTTGTATTAGAAAACTTCCTCAATCCTCTTCAGTTTTAGTGCCTTTAGTACCTGAAATTACTCTCCCATTTTATCCTTTACATATTTTGCTTATATACAGTTGTTTGCCTCTTGTCTCCCCTATTAGAATATGAGCTTCAGGAGAGCAGGGACTGTTTTTTGCTTTTCTTTGTATCCTCAGCACTTAGCAAAGTGCATAGGCACTTAAAAATGCTAATTGACTTACTGCCTGAGAAAGATCAATTAGGAAATTATTGCAATAATCCAAGCAAGAGGTAATTAGTTGTAAGTATAGTTTTAGTGTTGAAAAGATGCAAGAGTTGTTTTGGAAATAAAATCAACAAAACTAAAGGAAAGATTAGTAGTAAACCTGGGAGCAGTGTTCTCAAAAGTCAGCAGAACTCCATTAAGAAAAGTTAAAACTAGCCTAATTTCTTTTTTTCTTTTTAACTACGATATTAGACCAGGTTAGTTTACTGAGATTTTAACAGGGAATTTACATAGCAGAACATAATGTCTCATACAGATTTTGTCAACAAGTTGAAAATATGTGACCTAAATATTTGTACAGTTGGCTAAACAACTGGTTGAATGGTCATCCTCAAAAACTGGCCTCAGACACTTCCTAGCCGTGTGTCCTAGGCAAGTCATTTAACCCCATGGCCTAGCCCTTACTACTCTTCTGCCTTGGAACCAATATTTAGAATTAATTTTAAGACATTAAAAAGAGTTTAAAAAAAAAAAGAAAATACTTGGTGGGCTCTTTACTATCTTTATCAGTTACAAGAATGAAAGAAATAGATGGCATGTTTATCAAATTCACAAATGACACAAAACCAGGAGAGGCAACTGACATGTTGAAATGCAGGGTGAGAAACCAAAAATATCTCCATAGACTAAATTCCAGGACAAACGAATTAAGTTGAGATTTAATCCAGAAAATCATGAAAACCTTACCCTTGGGTTAAAAAAAAAATCAACCCCCTAAGTCCAAGCTACAGGAAATGTGATGATAGTTTGTCTAAAAATTGTATGTGGGTGGATGGGGGATAGGCAGGGTCTTATTGGAGTACAAACTCAATTCAAGGCAACATTATGATGTCACAACCCAAAAATAAGTTTATGCCACTACTCATTGAAAGACATGCTATCTGGGAAGAGATGGTCCTGCTATGCTATACTTTATCCTGGTAAGATCAACTCAGAATTATTGTATTCTCTCATAGCTACCATAAATTTTAGGACATTAATAAACTATAGAGTTTTTTCAGAAAGTTAACCAAAATAGTGAAAGGCTTCAACATCATGCCATATAATAACTCACATTTGTATAGCGTATTACAGTTTATAAAAGCCTTTACATGTATTATCTCATCTGCAACTGCTTTCCCCAGACTCCCAGTAACATTAGTGATCAAGGTCCCCATAGAACAACTGGCTATTTCTCCTCTTGTGACTTGGGATAACTCTGAGGTTTCTGAGGTTTTCTAATATTGTGGCTCAGAATTCTCTTTTCAGTATGTAAAGCAAAATTAATTAATTTTTCAGAAAAGTATTCTCTAAACAAATATAACAATGAAAGATGTTACAAATAAGCATTCTCCCTAATAAAACCAGGGACATACTCCTCTTGAACACACAAAGTCTTTGGAGAGAGTGGACTTGCATTTATACAACTCATGCAACCAAAAGATAATTTCATAGCTATTAGTTTTTGGAAGACCTTTTCACTTTTTAAGTGTTGCTCTCTAATGAACTTCAAGATGTTCAGATTTTGTCAGTGTCTCGCTGGGAAAGCTCCCGATGCTGATGGTGTTGTCTATTACTGCTGTTCCATGGACCCTGCTACTGGCTCTACTGGCTGATAGAAATTCTCCAATGGCTTTGATAGATCACCCAAACTCACATAGTTACCACTAATTCCCTTCCAGAGGCTTTGCAGAAGTTGTTCCATTACCAGACAGGCCTGCTATTGGAATATGGAATTCTGAAATACCTAGCTATGTTATTCCAAGTCCCAGAGATACTTCTAATTCTTTTTGCCAATGTGTCCTTTGTGTTTTATGCTTTCTTTTAGAAATCAAAGTTCATTCCTTTCAAATTGATAAGGATTTGTTCATACCTAATTTATACTTGTGATTCACTAATTGATTTGCTTAAGAAATCTTGGCCTTCTGGACCAATAACCTCATGAAAAAGGTGCTTGTCTTTTGTTGCTGTTGTTCAGATTTGTGATTTCATTGATGTCAGAATACCTTATAAGGAATTCTCTGCCCTTCACCACTCTCCTTACCAAATTCAGACCAACAACATACTTTTCGACTTTAGACAGTTGCCTGAAGCACCTACAAGTTAAATAGTTCACCCAGGATCACACTACCAACATTTCAGAAATGAGACTGAAGCCCAAGTCTTTCTGACTCTGAGGCATAAGACTAAAGCATAACAACATTAGTGGAAGGAATTACAGTTGTTTACCTTTGAGAGGACAAGACTTTGAGGGAGAAGGGAGATAAGACCTAATAAGACACCACTACCTCCAGATCTGGGAATGTTTGCTTTGTCTTTGAAAATCTATGCAAAGTGCCTTGCATATTAATTGGGTGTTTTATAGATATCAAAAATTGAAAGGAGTAGCTAGGTGCTGTATTAAGGAAAGGAAGAAACTGTTGTTCAGTTGGGACAAACCTCCCCAATCTCCTTGCTTGGGATCTTGCCTTAATACAGTGTATAGTAGTCAGAAACACCTGAGTTCAAATGGGAACTCAAACACTTACTTGCTGTGTGACCCTGGGCAAATCATTTAACCCTGTTTACCTCCATTTCCTAGTACATAAAAGAAGCGAGAGAAGGAAATGGCAAACCCTAAGTAGGATCTGAAATGAATGAACAACAAAAATTGAAAAAGAAAGCAGCCTTCAATTATTTGAAGCACTAGAGGTCTTTCTTGTTTTGAGAATAAAGATTAGAATTATTCTGCTTGATTCTAAAACACAGAAGGAGAACCAAAGGTAGAAGTTGGAAATAGGCCAATTTATATCAGATTAAGAAAGAAAACTTCCTAAAAGATATCCAAAAGGAAGATGAACTTCCTTTAAAGATACTAAGTTACTAGAGGTCCACAAGCAAAGAGCTTGGCTGAACCTAGGCTCTCATAGCTCATTGATCATATACAAGTTGAACTAAAGAATCTTTGAGGTCCCTTCTAACTCTGAGTTTCTATGAAGTCTTTGATCTTATTAGATTTTACTAAACAACAGAAATTGGCTGAGAATAATTTGTTATCAGCAGGTATAGTCATCATATTTTGGGGTTTAATTACTCCATAAATTAGTAAATCTATAGTATCAGCTTAAAAAAAACTTTGTCTGGGGCAGTTTTTTAAGGTAACCTATCAATAGATCTACCATGTCAGAATTCATATATTAATAGTTTGCATATATACTTCCCTTCTCCCAAATATTTTGTATAGCAAGGACCTACAATAGCATAATTTGAATTCTCTATTACAAACAGATCCATTTTACCTCAGATTAATTAAAAGCTTTGGTTCAATTTTTATTTTTTCATATTAATTCTACTTAAAGTATTATTTGATGCTTGTTTTCTCCCTGCGAGATAGATTGACATGTGAAAACTTCCTTTCCAGTTTCATCTTGGATGATTTGCCAGTTTACCTTCAGAAATCATTTCTTTTAAAGCTTTATTTCAAATTAAACTGTTGAACTCAACCATCAAATTTCAGATATTTTTCCATACCACTACTGAGGATCAGGAGAAATTCTCAGAGCTATCTTTTTGGCAGCCAGTCAAGGTCTTCCCTCTTTCTTCTGAAGCATGAAAGCTTCTATCAGCATCTTAGATGAATTTCAGTATCATATACATGTCAAATATTCTTTATTAGAAACTTTAAGGCAAACTCATACTCCCTTCTTACTTTACTATTTTAATGAAATACTACAACCATACATTTCTGAAGATTTGGGGATAAGATTAAGCTTTTGCCTTCAAAGTGTAAGGGGTAAATTTAGGGGGTTTTGACTAATATATTATCCTTATGGTCACCAGGGATTAATTCAAATCCCAATAAAATACTCAAGTCAGTTTGGGAATTTTATGGTGGTTTAATTAACATAGAGGGAAGGAATTAAGAAGAGAGAGGGAAAAGGGTATAAGATTTCTCGGGCCAAGCCTGAGCCAAGGGGAATTCAGAGACCTCCAGCTATGAGGCCTCCTCTGAGATGAGGGGACTCCTAGGAGGATAACATTTTAGGAAAGGGAAAGGGAAAAAAAAAGAATCAGCCTAAACTCTGAGAGAGCTCAGGGAAGATGCCTCACATGACCCACGCCAAGACACCAAGATGCCCAGCACGCTGCCACCAGCCACGTCTCTGCCATGAAAGAGACCCCAGCAAGAGGAAGTGATGCAAATATATAGACATTTTTTACATCACTTCCTGCCTCTCACATGTACCAATGGTAGCTTAAGCTTGACTTCAGATAGCCCAGGGGTCTGTCAGTTGTTTCTGATTTGTCATTTGCTAGCACATGTCTGTCATAGGCCATCCTTCTCAACATTTAATCCTTAAGTAGGGGTATATACATTCCTGATTACTAGGCTAAGCAGGGTGGAGTAAATCTAAAATTCACAATAGAGTTCACATTCTACAACATACAAATGACTATTTATAAGATATGGACCACAGAAATGGAAGGTAATCTCAGAAGGATTGGACTGAGGGAGAAGAGAGGAAGTAAAAGAAAAACATACTGCAGGTGTTGTGAGATGAGTTCTAAAAGAAGCCAGAGAAGGTAGGAGGTGGAAGACCAAACTGAGAAGCTTCTTATTTCATCTTGGAGATAATAAAGAATCATTAGAATCTATTAAGCAGAGGAGACCTATGTTTTCAGAATTATAACTAGCACTTATAAATTGGTTTAGAGAAAGACTTGAGGCAGGGAAGCCAATTAATAGGCTATTCAAAGAGTACCAGTGATGAAGGCCTAACATAGGGTGGTATGTCAGTGGAGAAATGGAGTTGTATGCTTCTCTTGGAAGGCACGGAATATATAAGTCATTGTTAATTTGATCTGGAGGGTCCTATTAAGTTCTTCATGGAATATTTCCCTCTTCCCATCATATGCAAGAGATATTGGCACATAAATTGTATTTATCATTAATAATTATCTTTTTTGCAAATCCTTATCATGGCCATAAGCTGAGATAGAGTTTGGGAACAGAAAAGTTCCAAAACATGTGGATTAAAAAAAATAAACTTAATGTGTCTTATACAGAAACAAGAGTGGTAGGGACTGTGATCTGAGATTTCATTCCTGGATCTGTGGACCCTTCTTGACTAATCTGTTGCTGCACCTCCTCCATCATAAGGGTTTGTTCAGGAGCCTGCATTCCCCTTCCCAGCTAAGGAAAAGACAACATTCATTTCAGTAATCAGAAACATGAATACTAATAGATAGCTTCTATAACAAAACCACAGCCAAATCAAGTGAACCTCTCTTTCCACTTCTATCCCTATTCCCTTGATAACCTCTTCCCCTCCAAAGTTCTCTCACCCCTTATAGTGTCAGCCAACTTCTCCCATTATGTAGAGACCAAGATGCTGCCTCTTCATTCACAGTCTTAGTTCTGCAACTTTGTATCTTGATGGGGATGAGGATATAAATTTTGTATTTAGAATAGTATGTTTATTGACCCCTTTCAGTGGCAGGGAGCTTAAAAACAGGACAGCTATTCATAAATGTCCCTAGCTCATTAATTCTTTTGAATCCGAAAAGGTTCCATTTCATATAAAATAATTTACTAATTTTTTTCCATTGCATGGCCAAAGGCTATACTCAAATCTGTAAATTTTTGGTCATAGGGGAATTAAAAAAAATATTTAAGTTAATCTATGGGAATAAAATAAAAATTAGAATACGGTGACTTGCATCTGAGAGGTGACTTCTTATGTGAAGGATATGTATAGTCAGAAAACATGAGTGATTTGTGTAATGTGGTAGAAGTACTTTGGTGCTCCATGAAGTTAAAAATTATTTTTAATTGTCTTCAATATTGTGAAGATCCTCTGTGGAGAATTTGAAGAAAACTACAAACAATAGTAACCTAGAATAAAGTATTGAAGGTATTGCATTCTGAATGAAAAGAGGGAATGCTCTCGCCTATTTCTCTGAAAACAAAGAATCTAATAAAGAATTAAAGCAAAAAATTAAATTTTATATAATGACTCTTTTCAAACTCTTCATCCTGTTTTTCAAGACTCTCCTTCATTCTTCCTTTATCTTCTCTATCACCAAATATATCTTTATTTCTCATTAATATTAATCTTCAGAGTGATTTTTCATTAAAAAGACCTACATAATATCCACACACACACACCTAGCTTCAGAATGACTTTTGGGCCTACCAGGGATTGACTATTTTCCACTTAGGGACTCTTCTGCCATGTATACATGCACACAAGTATCATTCTGTCCCAGAGAACCTGACATCTAAAGAGAAAATAGATAGCTTCACTTTTCTTTTTTTCAATAAAATGTTATTTTATTTTGGTGGAGATCTGCCTTCTCCCCCTTCTTCCCTCCCTGTTCCACACATCCTCTCCCACTCTGAAAAAGCAAGAAAAAGAAAATGTATACTCAAGAAAAACAAATTCTGGTATTGACCATGTTCTAAATGCACACACACACACACACACACACACACACACACACACACACACACACATGTTTCACCCTGCACATAGAGGAAGTTTGTGATTAACCATGAAACCTCTGGAATTGAGTTTGATCATTGTCTTGATCAGTTACTAAGTCTTTCAAAGTTAACTTTACAGTATTATTGTTATTGTATATGTTGTTCTCCTGGTTCTTCTCTCTTCACTCTGCATTGATTCATACAAATCTTATCAGGTTTCCCCGAAATCATCCCTCTTCATCATTTCTTAACACATGTTTATATTGTATCACATTTCATATGTCATAACATGTTTAGTCATTCCCCAATTGATTTGCATTCCTTCAGTTTATAATTCTTTATCACCTCAAGCAGAGATATTATGAATATTTATGTACATATAGATCTTTTCCTGCTGTCTTTAATCTCTTTGTGGTTTAGACCCAGTAGTGGTATCACTGGGTCAAAGGGATTATACAGTTTAATAACTCTTTTGGGCCTAGTTCCACATTACAACACAGAATTGTTAGGCTAGTTCATAGTTCCCCAGTGTAAAAATTAAAATTAATGTACAATAATAAAAATAATATATTTTAGGTTATTTATTAATGATCATTAGGAATAAAGGGATAGAAAAATTAAAACCACGTGCCCATGGCAGATTAGCCCGTTTAAAATCCCCATGCTTAGCTTACCACCACCACCAAGCTCGCTGTCATCATGCCAAAAAGGGTGGGACCCTCCACATCCCCACCTAATATCCCCTGTCTACAGGAAGTATGCAATGACAGGACGTCAGTAGACTCCCGGGAAATGTAGTTCTTTTTTTAAGGTAACAGATTTTTCAATTATACACCAATAATGCATTAATGTACCTATTTTCCCACAACCTCTCCAGCATTTATCATTTTCCCTTTTTGTCAGCTTTGCCAATCTGATTGCTGTGAGGTGGATCCTCAGAGTTCCTTTAATTCTCATCTCTAATTATCATTAATTTAGATTTTTTTCATTTAAGTATTGTTAGCTTGCTTTTCTTCCTCTGAAAAGTCCCTCTGATCAATTGAGGAATGGTTTCTATTCATTTAAATCAGTTCCCTATATATTTTAGAAATGGAACATTTATCAAAGAAATTTATGTCAAAGATTTTTTTTTCCATTTGCCTGTATCTCTTCTTATTTTAGCTGCACATATTTTGCTTCTGCCAAAACTTGTAATTTTATTTATTCAAAATTATCCTTTTTACCTTCTATCATTCTATCTCTGAGTTTTCTTTAAGTGATATTCTGTATGAATTCCATAATATGATTTAATATAGAGAGATATGTATGCTTCAGAATGGCATTAAAGAAATTGTTATCCCCTTCAAAAAAAATCTCGTCAGGAGTCTATGTACTTATTCTAGTGATACTTCTAATGCTCAAGTCTTTTTTAGGTCTCTTTGGAATTTCCTATAAAGAAAGTTTATAAACCACCTGAGAAAATCAGTTATCTTTTTATAGTCAAGGTTTATTTTTTTCTGTTGATTAATATCCCTTTCTCCACCACAAAAAAAAAAATCTAGAATCATGGATTTAGAACTGGAAGAGATTCATAAAAACATCAAATTCAGTAGATAAAATTAGCTTACCATGAAATCTAGTTAAACCAGATTATTCTTAAAAAATTTGTAGATAAAACAACAAAGATATCAGAAATGAAACAGATCTGCCAGAATTTTAATAGTGATCCGTTTTCATCAACAGTAATGACAGATCTGCTCCATTTTAATTCTTATCACCTTGTCCACTATGCACCATGTGAGGAACTACCAAGGGCACTTAAGAAAAAATTGAGAAAACCATACACAGAACAAATCTGTGCCAGAGACAACATAATTTTAAAAGAACACTGGGATTTGATTCTCAAAATCAAAGAAGGAAATTTCTTAAAGATTTTAAAAGTTCACAGATGGTGTTTTTACCCAAAAAAAGACAACCAAGAAGACATTAGCAACTACCAACACATATGCTTGCTTTCATATTTCTGCAAAATCTTTATAAAAATTGTCTGCATATAGTAAGAATATTCTCAATAAAAACATAAGAATGGAATATATAGGCTTTTGTGAACTCTTCTAAAATAAAGCATATCTTTATGGTCAATTAGCTGATAGTAACATGAAGAATATAATATCTTCCCATCTTCACCATTCATTGATTATTTGAAGTATTTGACCCCTTGAAAAATGTCATCAGGTGGGATCCAAGACAACATTTTTCTCATACTTATATTAAAATTCTACATGTTAAAACTATAAGAGAGGGGGAAGCTGGGTGGCTCAGTGGATTGAGAGTCAGGCCTAGAGTGAACATTATTTATTTTATTGTATTTTTATTTAATTTGTTAAACATTTCCCAATTACATTTTAATTTGGTTTGAGCTATACTTGGAAGCTTAGAAAGACACTTAAGAGTCACTTGAGGGTACCTTGCCATGAGTTTGAAACCTCTGATTCAGAGTATCTATCTAAGACCCATATACTACTGGACTAAATTTATGATTGATTAACTAGTCATGTGCAATAGTAGAAGAATAGGAGCTTTTCATCAATTTGTTTTTCCAGTGTGGATGGATGGTTGGACCATGTTCTTCCACATTGACTCAGATTTCACTGGGAGCCTTTGTGGTATTATGCACCTCAATGCAATTAATACAATGTTATGAGAAAACTTTATGCATCAATAAAAAAGTCTTTGTTTGAACTCTGAAAAGGATCAGACACTTCCCAGCTGTGTGACCCTGGGCAAGTCACTTGACCCCCATTGCTTAGCCCTTACCACTCTTCTGCCTTGGAGCCAATACACAGTATTGACTCTGTAAGGGTTTTAAAAAAAAAAAAACTATAAGAGATTCAATGCAAGATAATTGTGTTCAGTGATTTACTGTATATTAACATTTAAGTGAGATACTAAAGAGAATAACATTTATCTAAGGTATACATTAGTAATATGGAAGATATCCTTTTCAGAGTTCAAACAAAGACTCTTTTATTGATGCATAAAGTTTACTCATAACATTGTATTAATTGCATTGAGGTGCATAAGTCCACAAAGGCTCCCAGTGAAATCTGAGTCAATGTGGAAGAACATGGTCCAACCATCCACACTGGAAAAACAAATTGATGAAAAGCTCCTATTCTTCTACTATTGCACATGACTAGTTAATCAATCATAAATTTAGTCCAGTAGTATATGGGTCTTAGATAGATGCTCTGAATCAGAGGTTTCAAACTCATGGCAGGGTACCCTCAAGTGACTCTTAAGTGTCTTTCTAAGCTTCCAAGTATAGCTCAAACCAAATTAAAATGTAATTGGGAAATGTTTAACAAATTAAATAAAAATGCAATAAAATAAATAATGTTCATTTGTGATTTTCTAAGTCAGTATGCAGCATACAGGAAGGTATTATTATTGAAGTTTGACACCACTGCTCTAGATGAAAGATTTGGGGTGTATATATGTATGTATATGTGTAGATATATAATTTGACCTTCACAACAACCCTGTGAGATAGGTGACCTTAATTTCTCAATTTTACAGATGATAAAACTGAGGCAGAGAGAAATTTTTGTAGGGCCACATAACTAGTAAGTTCTGAAGCTAGATCTGATCTCAGGTCTTCTGATTCTAAATCTAACATTCTTAGCTAACTTGCTACCTAACTGACAATAGCTTATAGGAAATTATGATGGAGAGATACATAGGAAGAAGAGGTGATCCAGTAATATAATAAGAACAATATGCAACAGAGAGTCCAGATGATGCCCTGGTACCCTAAGATATTGAAAGAAAAAAGAGAAAGTCTACCAATACATTTGATAGAGTTTCCATGGAGAATGGGAAAATTATGAATAAGAACTGCACAGGATAAGTAGATTAAGAATCTTTATTTGACAAACTAGAGAAAACTTGAAATGACACAACTCTTTCCTGGAGTATTTGAAGAACTATTACATGGAAAAGAGAATAAATTTGTCCTGGTTGGTCCCACAGGACATAGTTAAGAAGAGCAGATTTTTATTGAATATAAGGACAGTGAGAGATGGGGGTGTATAATGAATATAAAGCTGGCCTAAGACTAGAAAGACTTGAGTCTTATTAAGCATTTATTGTATAGTGAGTATTATAATAAATACTGGAGATAGATACTGAAGTACACAGTTATTGATCCCAAAGATGAAAAGATAACCAACAATGTAACACACAGAAGGGAGTTTATTAAAACAAACTGCAGTTTGGGCTCAGCACTAAAAATGGCTGGCCCCGAGTCTGGGGCTTGCAGGCTTTTTATACACTTTTGTGGTAGAGGGACTGCAGAGGAATTCCTGGGGTGGGGGAAGTGAACAGGAACTCCTGGGGCTGGGGTCCTTATCAGGGTTGTTATCAGTTCCTGGAGGGGGGGTGACAGGTATTCCTGGGCTAGGGTTCTTATCAGTTCCTAGTATATGTCATGAGGGGGAGGGACAGGGACTCCTGGGGTTAGGGGTCAAGGAGGGGAAAGAAGGGGTTTGGGAGCTGGCTCTTCATTCTCCACTTCTCCTGTACATGGGGAATCTTCCTCATGAGACAAAATCCTCATAAGGAGATTCAGTAGGAGTCAGAGTTTGATATTGCTGGTGAAGGACCATAGCTGGACAGTATTAATGCAATCCTTGACAAAGGCTACTAGGTGGGTTAAGAATGCATGGAAATAGCCCGGATGATATAAAAGCAAAGAATCCTTAGGCTAGGAGTCAGGAGGATACAAAGGAACAGAAGAATTTCCCTGACAATAGTCTGCCCAAGTTTCTGGGGTACGATGCCCATGTCATCTCCCCCCCTCTCCAAATAGATAAAGGGGTGATGGTCTCAGTATTCTGTAGCTTCTTCAGAGCTAAGAATTATTGTAAAGCTGTCCCTGCCTATTGTCAGGAGAGAGGTATTGGCTGTAGGCAATGTCCCGGGCTTCAGGCTGGTTGCTGAGGTTGTTATAGGGGCATCTGGGTGACTCCCATGAGTGGTTCTACCCTAGAAGCAACTAGAGAAGTGACAAAGTTACAAATGCAAGGTCCACATATCCCATAGGACAGTAGCCAAAACTTGAACAGGGAGGGAAAGGCTGTGGACACAGGGTCTTTAGGGGTGTGTCCTCAGTGAATGCCTGGGTCCAAGGTAGGTGGAGACCTGCTTTGGAGATCTAAAGGATGTCCAGCAACTGCTTACCCCGACTGGTAGACAGTTCCCAAGGTGGAGAGTCAGCCCCTAAGAAAAAAGTGTAAAAACCAGGCCTGAGGCAAAAACTAGAATGCCAGATAGAAACAGAGAAAATAGTACAATAATAGTTGATATTACACATTTGCCTTAGCCAACAGACTTCTTCAGAAATCATCTTCTGACAAGAATAGATCCCTTTAGGAAACTGGATTCCTGAATTATTTGCAGAGTTGGTATGTGATGTTTTTGTTTTTTTTTCTTTTGTTTTTTTTTTTAATATATTTTATTTGATCATTTCCAAGCATTATTCGTTAAAGACATAGATAATTTTCTTTTCCTCCCCCCCCACCCCCCATAGCCAACGCGTAAGTCCACTGGGCATTAGATGTTTTCTTGATTTGAACCCATTGCTTTGTTGATAGTATTTGCATTAGAGTGTTCATTTAGAGTCCATCCTCTGTCATGTCCCCTCAACCTCTGTATTCAGGCAGTTGCTTTTTCTCGGTGTTTCCACTCCCATAGTTTATCCTTTCCTTATGAATGGTGTTTTTTTCTCCTGGATCCCTGCAAGTTGTTCAGGGACATTACACCGCCACTAATGGAGAAGTCCATTACGTTCGATTATACCACAGTGTATTAGTCTCTGTGTACAATGTTCTCCTGGTTCTGCTCCTCTCGCTCTGCATCACTTCCTGGAGGTTGTTCCAGTCTCCATGGAACTTCTCCACTTTATTATTCCTTTTAGCACAATAGTATTCCATCACCAACATATACCACAGTTTGTTCAGCCATTCCCCAATTGATGGGCATCCCCTCGTTTTCCAGTTTTGGGCCACCACAAAGAGCGCAGCTATGAATATTTTTGTACAAGTCTTTGTGTCCATTATCTCTTTGGGGTACAGACCCAGCAGTGCTATGGCTGGGTCAAAGGGTAGATATTCTTTTGTTGCTCTTTGGGCATAGTTCCAAATTGCCCTCCAGAATGGTTGGATCATTTCACAGCTCCACCAGCAATGAATTAATGTCCCTATTTTGCCACATCCCCTCCAGCATTCATTACTTTCCTTTGCTGTTATGTTAGCCAATCTGCTAGGTGTGAGGTGATACCTCAGAGTTGTTTTGATTTGCATCTCTCTGATTATAAGAGATGTAGAACATTTTTTCATGTGCTTGTTAATAGTTTTGATTTCTTTATCTGAGAACTGCCTATCCATTTCCCTTGCCCATTTATCAATTGGAGAATGGCTTGATTTTTTGTACAATTGATTTAGCTCATTATAAATATGAGTAATTAAACCTTTGTCAGAGGTTTCTATGAAGATTTTTTCCCAATTTGTTGTTTCCCTTCTGATTTTAGTTATATTGGTTTTGTTTGTACAAAAGCTTTTTAGTTTGATGTAGTCAAAATTATTTATTTTACATTTTGTGATTCTTTCTATATCTTGCTTGGTTTTAAAGCCTTTCCCCTCCCAAAGGTCTGACATGTATACTATTCTATGTTTACCCAATTTACTTATGGTTTCCTTCTTTATGTTTAAGTCACTCACCCATTTTGAATTTATCTTGGTGTAGGGTGTGAGGTGTTGATCTATTCCTAGTCTCTCCCACACTGTCTTCCAATTTTCCCAGCAGTTTTTATCGAATAGTGGATTTTTGTCCCAAAAGCTGGGATCTTTGGGTTTTATCGTATACTGTCTTGCTGAGGTCGCTTTCCCCCAGTCTATTCCACTGATCTTCCTTTCTGTTTCTTAGCCAGTACCAAATTGTTTTGATGACTGCTGCTTTGTAATATAGTTTTAGGTCAGGGACTGCAAGGCCCCCATCATGTGTGTTTTTTTTCATTATTTCCCTGGATATCCTTGATCTTTTGTTCTTCCAAATGAACTTTGTTATAGTTTTTTCTAAATCAGTGAAGAAGTATTTTGGTAGTTCAATGGGTATGGCACTAAATAGATAAATGATGTTTTTGTTAAGAATATCCTTTTGCAAAGTACACATTAACTATTAACATCTATAAACACTTGAGTAACAATATTTTGCAGATGAATTTCTTTACCCCAGATTCTGAGGGAAATTCAAAAAAGCTTTGAGCTATATTTCCAAGCTCAAGATCCAAACTTCAACTGTGGTAAATTAAGGCTACAAATACAAGCCATCTGTTAAAAAACTTCACCTACCTCTCAAAGTATGTTCCCTAACAATTTAAGAATTTTCAGTTATTAACCTAATAGGTTGTTTGGGGAAATGGAAACTTTTAATTTTACAATTGGCATTATGTTCTGATTATGGGAATTTGTCACAAAGGTAAAGGCCAACAGGGAAATATTTCCTCCTATCCCAAAGGGCACATAGTGAGGGCTTAACGTACAGGCCAAAGCTATCACTGGCTCATGAAATCATTGTATCACTCAAGGATTAACAGCCTAAATGGTCAGAAAAGGTCCTTTCCTAGGTGAACCCAGAATATGCCTCTGTAAGCATCCCAGGACATTCTCTGTCCTTTGTGTACTTTGTCACCATTAGATCCCAGAAGCCTTCTTTTGCCTTAAAAGACAAGTCTCACCCATTTCAGCTGAAAGAAGTTCTGCTTATCAGCAAATCAGAATTTCCATATACCTCAAACAACCTTTCTGACCATTTGCCCTCTCTAAGGATTCCTTAAAGCCTATGAGTCTACATTATAGCAGTTATTCTTACATATTTTGGCAAAAATTAATTTATCACAATTTAGTCACAAAACCTGAACAGGAATGTTGAATTAATTAGCTCTACAGTAAATACAAATCAGGGCTAGATCAAATCCTGGCCTTAGGGCATCTGAAGGAACTAAGACAAGATCAGTCAGGAATCTCTCTAGAATTTCAGAAAAATTCCAGAATTATTTGTGATTTTCCAAAACCACATACATCAATTCTAGATATTATCCCTAAATTAAAGATCCAATTATTAGAGCAGAACATCTATCTGTTCTCTTGCACCTTCTCTCTCTCTCTCTCTCTCTCTCTCTCTCTCTCTCTCTCTCTCTCTCTCTCTCTCTCTCTCTCTCTCTCTCTCTCTCTCTCTTCTCCTCTCTCTCTCTCTCCCTCCCTCCCTCTCCCCCTTGAAAACCCCTCTGCTTAAAAAGCAGAACATCAACTTCCATTCTTCCTTTACAGACCCGCATACTCAAGCTTTATGAACTTTAGAGCAAAGTCCCTCTTTCTTCTGAATCCAAAACCAACATACCTTCTCCACCTTCTCTGACCTGCTTTTGCCATCATAAGTCAAACAAACATTCCGTTGGTATCACTTCAATTGCTAATCAGTAACCCAAAAGAATTCTGACTTAAAAGATTACAGCACTGAAACACTTTATCTTTAGCATAGTACTCATCAGTTATAAATTTCAGTTCATAGTACAAATGAGTAAACTGAGGTAACTACTGAGTATTGAACAAAATCTGTGATACAGTCAGGTTTACACTGAGCTTTTGTTTACATCCAAACAATACTTAAAATACATATTTTAGCAGCAACTCACATAACATATTTCAAAAAAATTTTTCATAAAGCATTTAGTATTATGGGATCTATTTTAAATTTAGAGATTTTGAAACCTTTTTAGGTTTAAAGGCCATAAACCTTAAAGCAAGCCTTTTGACAAGTAGGCTGATTATCTGTTTTCAAGACCAAGAAGTTAAATGTAATAATAAAGTTAGTCCAACTTTAATACACTGGATAAAAAACATTGAGATGAAAACCATTTGATGATTTTAAACAAAATCCATTTTTGGTAAGTTTAAACACTTAAACCTATTTTTTCCTTTAAACCTCTTATGATGGAAAGATAGATAAGGATGGAATGCAGTCTTCTTGAGGCTATATTACTAAAAAAAACACCTGTTTTACAGAACGAATCCTTGGCTTTTCTATACAGACTGAAATTTCACTGTATGACAAACTTTAAATTAGGATATTATTTTCTAAACCCACATAGGTACATGATCACAATTTTGAAATAAAAAACCAATAAATACCTCTAATAGAGAGATTTAAACATTACTTCCTTCTGGCTAGCAGACAGAGAAAGGAGATTTGTCAGGTCTTCTTATAAGAATAGCCCTGTTTACCCCCAAAACAGGATAATTAATAGGTTGTTCTACTATCTGAATACATGTTCATCTCTAGATCACAAATTCCTTCCAATACATTGTGCATATTTTTTCTAAAAAATCAATTCATATAACTTTAGTCAAAGACAACATCATTTAGAAATTCCCTCATTTGCAAAATACCAAATTCTTAGTACTTGTATTATTAAATCCCATGCACAGATTAACCACTTTAAAAACTTCTTGTGTCATATGATTTCTTGTTGCTAGTTCTGACAGCACATACATTAAAATAACATCTGATTTGAAAAATCCCAAGTTTAAATTCTAGAATAAGTTCTTCTCAACAACATAACAACTTTTTCTCGATGACTTTTACATCTATAAAGTAGCCAGTATAATTTCTGTCCTTATAGAATAAAAGCATTCCCTCTCTGTGTCAGGCTTGCTATCAATCACATTTAGACAATTCTCAAATTCACTGAAACCATTATGCATTGCAAGATCTAACAAAACAAAGTTCTAACTATGAGTTTTGTTGTACTCGATAAAATCTGGCTAACATTTCACCTGTAACTGACAAACAGTTACCACAATACATGAAATTACATTTGAATCATATCAAAATCATTAGCAATCCTCCCAAGTTGCATACATCAACCCTTAGAATTAATCTTAAGTGAAAAGTGCCTATAACTGGAGTAAAAATCTCCCTTTCCTGCTCTGAATTTTTCTCTTTTTCTCTCCTTTGGGGGCCCATCCAAAGGAAGAAAAAGGAAGAAATCATTGAATAGATATTTGCTTTTGCCCTCTGCTGATGATTTTTGATTATGGGAATTTCAATCTTGCAACTCCCCTAACGTTTCCTTTTTGTGAGTGTCCAATTAAGAATACATAGAAACAAGACTGCAATAAACAGAAACATCCTCAAAATAGGGGTGTCTCACCAGGTGTCTTTCTGTTCAGAATCAACCCTCTTTCTCACTGCAGCAGAGGAAGAAGACAGATTTGATCAGGGAACTGATAGCTTCCTGGTTTCCCTTTTTTTTTTAATTTCATCTCTGCCTGGATTTCTCAGCGGGCCCTTGCCTTAAAATTTAAGCAAACAGTAAGGGGCCTCTGTCCATATCATGCCCTCTTTCCTCCAAAATATGTCCAATTGCCACCTGATGTTAGAATTTACGGTATGAAAAAGCCAGTTTCCTCATTTTTTCCCTTGATGGTGCTTATCTATTTAACATGAGAGAAAACAAACAAACAAAAAACCCAATTGAGTTTTTGCTCTGGCTGCTTAGGTTTGATCTCTTCCCAACAAGAGGGGCCTGTGAGGAAACTTTTCCCTTTGTCTTAATTGGGCTGGCTAGTCCCTTTCTGGCTCAGACCTTAGCCTTGGTAGCCACTCCACACCTGAGGCTTCCCAAACTGAAAAGGGAGAAGTCCAGCACAGCCACTCCCCAAGTAGAGGATGGCATTACAGTTTTAGGGTGCCATGGATAGGCCATGCCTCTTGCCTATCAAAGGTGTAACATTGTCATTCAACCTTAAAAGGAATCAGGTTGGTTTGTTTTTTCAAGCTATTTAGAGCCAATTTTTCCCAACACAAAAGCAGACAGGGTAAAGATGGACTGGACAGTCAAGACAGACACAACAAATATGAACATTGGGCTGGATGTGCTCCTCCATTCTCCCCAAGGGGCTAGGGGTGAGTGATGCGAAAAAACAATGTGGTGTGGCCGCTTTCCTCCCGGGGCCACACCCCCTTCCTCCAATGCATTCACTGAGTTTCCAACTTCCAACCAAGGGGCCTCTAACCACCCCAAATTCCAACCAGGGAGCCTCTACCCACCCCAAATAAAGTCAACTAAAATCAACTGGCCAGAATACCCTGCTTAAGAGTCCAACAGGTCCTTCCCATGGCCCATCCAAGGGAGAGGGAGTCAGGGATCCTTAGGTGAAGGTAGCCAAGAGGGGTATCACAGTCTTCATCCACACCCTTCCCAGGATCTCCAACCTATCCCCTCGTGGGAAATAGAATTGCGTACTTTCCCAGTCTACACTCAGAAATAGGTGGGCAGTTCTCCCGGATTAATCCGACTTGGCATTAGACCATCCCAAATAATCCCTGGGCCCATGACCAGTGGTCAGCCACTTAGCCATATGTCGATGACTCAGGAGACCTTACCCCTACACTCTCACACAACATTCTCCAAATATTCATTCAACACCTCCAGAGGCTACTGTAAACCTCAAAATTTCTTAGACTTATAAATGTTGGAAATTTCACCATTGGGAAATTTCATACTTGAAAAATTTCCTATTGATAGTGGGTCTTGACTATTGGAATGTGAACCCCATTGGCATGGGAGGTTCCTTCTCCTCCCTTCTTAAGATTACTTTAGGACAGAATCGGTAAAATGACTCCCTCTATCGGAGTCAATACGTGCTGGTAGGCCAAAACGAGGAATAATTTATTTTAAAAGTATCTTTGCAACAAAATCTGCTGTGGCTCGGGTTGTAGGAAATGCTTCCGGCCATCTGGTTAGTTGATCTACAATTACTAGACAAAATTTATAATGTCCACTACTCACCAGACCCTACTGTCCTCCACCAAGATGTGATGTGTTCTGGATCCCATCATCTCCAGTTGCCCCAGTGACAGGGGTCCCCTCCATCTGTTGGTCATATTCTGTTTCCTTCATGGGATCCAGGACGAGCCCCCATATGAAGTACGCAGTTATTGATCCCAAAGATGAAAAGATAACCAACAATGTAACACACAGAAGGGAGTTTATTAAAACAAACTGTAGTTTGGGCTCAGCACTAAAAATGGCTGACCCCAAGTCTGGGGCTTTGTAACCTCCAAAATGTGGTTGCTAAAACTGTAAATGTTAAAAACTGTAAAGATAATTTTAGTGTTTGACTTAAAAGTCTAAAATAAATGGTCGCCATGGGAAATTCCCAAATATGAAAAATACCCAAGTCAGCTGGTGATTTATAGAGATTTTAATTAATATAAATGAAGGAATTAAGGGGAGAGAGAGAGAGAGAGAGAGAGAGAGAGAGAGAGAGAGAGAGAGAGAGAGAGAGAGAATAGCCAAGCAGTAGAAAAGGGCCTAAGGAAGAGCGAGTCAGTCTTTATCACTCACCACAAGATCATCTCCAAGCAAGCTCCAGTCCTCCACTGAATCTCCTGGACTGAGTTCAGAGTCTAACTCCACACTGAATTCAGAATCTCCCTCACTTCAACTCCGAACTCCAACCCCCTCCAAAACTAACTTCAATTGCCCGAACTAACTTCTCCTTTTAAAGAAATTTTCTCTTATGTCACCTCTTATGTTCTCTTATGTCCACTTTCACATCTACCAATCACAGTAGACGCTTTTTCCAAGGACTGCCCATTCTTAGTTCTCCTCTTCTTTTGTTCTCACCTTCTCTGATTAAATAAAATCCTCTGGGTACTTCACACCTCTTTGTTAAACTCGTCTTTTGTAAGTTGCTTGACCTTTTAGGTACTAATTTAACCTTTATAGGTATTTAGCACCTTTTTGTATTAAATCTAAAAATAGACCACCTAGCTTAAGGTTCTAGCTTTACTATAAGATATGAGTTAGGGACTTTTCATTGTTCAATCAGAAGTTGCAACTTTATCTTCCCCTAAGGCACTGTCTGAGTAGGGTGGAGTAATCTTAAAAGTTCTCAATACATTCCTGATCAAGTATCTTCATTGTTAAAAATGGGGAATAGCTAGGCAAAATCTTCTAAGGTACAGTCTGAGTAGTTTTTAAGATTCACAGCTTGCAGGCTTTTTATACACTTTTGTGGTAGGGGGACTGCAGTGGAATTCCTGGGGTGGGGGGAGTGAACAGGAACTCCTTGGGCTGGGGTCCTTATCAGTTAGGGTTGCTATCAGTTCCTGGAGGGGGGAGGTGACAGGTATTCCTGGGCTGGGGTCCTTATCAGTTCCTAGCATATGTCATGAGGGAGAGGGACAGGGACTCCTGGGGTTAGGGGTCAAGGAGGGGAAAGAAGGGGTTTGGAAGCTGGCTCTTCATTATGAAGGTAAAAATGGTTCTTAAGGAATTTGCTTTCTAATAGGAGCCACAATATATGAAGGATTAAGTACATAAAAATATGTAAATAGAATATGTGAATAGTTTCATTGGGGAAGGCACCAACAAGTGGGGGGAATCACAAAAGGGCTCCTAAAGAAAGTAAGATTTGAGCTTTTAAGAAAGCCAGGGAAACCAAGACGTAGAAGAGTAGAGAGTTTGTTCCAAACATGAGGGACAGATACTACAAAGGCATGGACATAGGAGAAGTTTTTTTCATGGACAGAAAGCCACAAGAAGCCTCGGTAACTGGATCACAAAGTATATTAAGAATAATGTATAAGAAATTTGAAAATGGAAAAGGGAGCCAAGTTATGAAGAGCTTTGAATGCCTTGGACCTGTAAGTAATAGAGGGTCAGTGAAGTTTATTGAATGTGGGGATATGGGAAGGAATCACATTGGAAGATATATGTAGAGAATGGATTGGAGTGGAGAGAGAGACTTGAGACAAGGAGACAATTAGACCACTGCAGCCCAGGCAAGAGGTGCTTAGGCCTAAAGTAAAGAAGCAGCTGTGTATAAGGAGAAGGGGATATTTTGGAGAAATATTGTGGAAGTAGAAACAATAAGATTTTGCACTGGAATGGACATATGGAACGAATGAGAGAAAAGAATCAAGAATGACGCTGAGATTTTGATCTTAGAAGCACATGGTGATACCCTCAGCACTATTAGGAAAATTTGGGAGGAAAGATAAGTATTTTTGTTTTGGAAATGTTGGGTTGCATGAGATCATAGTTGAAGGAAGAGTCTAGAGTTGGATGAAAAGTTGAATGAATTAGTAAAAAAATACCTATATGTTTATTAAGTACTTTTTATATACAAAGCACTCTGTTAAATACTAGGGATTACAAATAGAAAAACAAAACAATTTGTACTCTTATGCTTGAAGAAACCGATTAATATCATGGGAACTTGCCCTCGAGATTGATCCCTAATGGGCCCCATATCCCAAGAACTAAGATTGACATGTCCTTATTTATGTTTCACAAAGATATGTCATCCCAGGCTTCAAGAGGATATGTTATCCCAGGTTTCACAAGGATATGTTGTCTCAGGACTTCAAGTTTCACATAGATATATTGTCTCAGGGGTCACTGACCTGACCTAGGTCCTCATGACCATATGTTGAACATCTGGGTACCCTCTTGGCTCCTAAGTGTTAAGACTACCTTCTTCCCTTACTCCTTCTATATAAACCTGGTCTAGGAAAGGCTCGTGGTCTTTCACTTCTTTTGGAGACCCAGGCTATAGCTTGAATAAAAGTACCTCCTGCATATTACATTACTGTGTGTGTGTGTATGTGTGTGTGTGTGTGTGTGTGTGTGTGTGTGTGTGTGTGTGTGTGTGTTTCTCCTTGGAATCAGAACCAGAAACTGACTCAATAGTTCACATTATAATAAGAGAGGTAACACACCTTTCTCCTGTCTTTCTGTCATGATGCCTTAATACTTCAGGGAGTCGGGCTTGCCTGCTTATAAATAGGAGCTGGTTGGCATTTGGTGGAAATGTCTAGGCTCCTTTACAGAAATTGGTTCCACATATAATGCCTGCAGGAGCTGAGCTGGAAGCAGGAAGTCTGATAATCAACTACATAGCTAGGTAATATATAGAGAAAAGAAAACAGGACCCAAATAGAGAACCTTATAAAAAAAGTGACAAGTAGTCAAACAGATAAGAGGAGAACCAGGAGGAAACAGTATCAGAAAAACCCAGAAAATATCTGTATTTTCTTCAAGAGGAGATTGTGATAAGCAAAATCACATGGAATAGATAAGTTGAGAAAGATGAATTCTGAAAAAAGAGCATTGCATCTGGCAAGTATGAAATCATTTGAAACTTTAAAAAGAGTAGTTTTAGTCTATTGATGAAATAGAAAGCTAGATTACATGTGATTTAGAAAAAAAATGAGAGGGAAAGAAAGTGGATGAGCCCAGCATAAAAAACTTTCTCAAGGAGTTTAGCTGAGAAGGGAAAAAATGATAGAGTCTAATAGCTGCTGAGGATCTTAGTTTCCAGTAGGTTTTTATAAGAATGAAAGAAATTTAGGAAGCAGAATAAGAGGAAGAGAATAAGAATAAGGGAGAAATTAGTGTTAGAGAGTGGGAATGACAGAGAATACAATCTGCTGTAGAAGACAGAATGGAATTGGATCACCTTTGAAACTTGCCTTGACAAGGAAAAGGGCCCTGCTTCGTGTGAGACAAAAATAAAGGAGATTGTGGGAGAAAGCAACCTAGTGATATGAGAGGGAGAAAAAGTGAAAGTCACAGTAAATGGTTCCTCTCTCTCTTTTTTTCCCCCTTTCCTTTTTTTATGTGAAGTATGAATCAAGGTCCTCATTTGAGAAGACAGAAGGAGAAGGTGCCTTTGAGAGCTTGAAGAGAGGTGCTAATACTTGGAACAAGCACTGTGGAGAATGAGATAGCAAGTAAGCTCAGGAGAATTAGAATTATTATCTTGTTACACCAAGGTTATAATTGAGATTAGATAGCATAAATGTATGATTTTGTCATTTCCTTCAGCTCTGTGTAGCAACACATGAATATGAGTGAAAGAGGTAGATGGTTGGAGAAATCCAGGACTGAGTTTTAGCAAGCATGCTAGGCATAACAGGGGCAAGAGATTCAATGATTCAAAGATAGTGTAGAATTAATTTAGTTGAACAAGTGGTTAATAAAAGGAAGGAATAAGAATAATAACCATTAGAGGAATGATAGCATTAGAAAAATTGAGGGATAGAGTATATGGAAGACAGTGGAGAGAGAACAGAAATAGGAATTTCTAGGCACAGGGAAATATGGAATGATGGAAAATTGTGATAAAGAAATTTTGAAATAGAAGTAGATGATGGCAAGATCAGAAGTATTGAGGAATTGGAGGCAGCTAGGTGTCTTAGCACATAGAGAACCAGACCTGGAGTCTGGGAGACCGGGATTAAAATCTAGTCTCAGACACTTCCTAGCTGTATGACTCTGGAAAAGTCATTTAATACTTTTAATACATTTAATAATGCCTAGCCCAATGTTGGCAAACATTTTTGAGATTGCATGCCTATATGGAGTAAAAATTGAGAGGACCTTGGAAATTTCAGTCACCCTCTTTTACCACTTATTAAAAAATATATGACTGGGGAAATTAATTTAAAATGCTTTAGAGAGAGAGAGAGAGAGAGAGAGAGATGGGGAGAGGGACATTATCTCAAGTCTTTGACTGGAGGCAGATGCCCACAAGGGATTACAGAGAAAAGGAGGGGGAGTACTGCCTCAAGTTATTGACCCAAAGCAAATAACCAAAAATTCTCTTATTTATAGGAGAATCCTGATTCTATTAAGTCTTTCAGAAGGGATTATAACATTTTTACAATAGTTGGAGACAGAGTGTTGAATAGCTTTACCATGAACACATTCAAGCTAATTAACACCTTCAAGAAATTGGAGGATCACTTCACAATGGATACATCCAAGCAAATCGATATTTTAAAGAAATGATCAGGAAACTGGAGATAAATATAAGGAGAGTAGTTCAGGACTGGATTATCTAGAAGGGGCCAAGATGATCAATCAAGCCATTGGGCTATACCTCCTGGAAGAAGCTTCAATAATCCAAATACAAATATACAACTCAAGATTCATACTTAGAATCTAAGAACCTTAGCCTAGGACTCTTGCCTAGGGCAATTCCCAGACTGACTCACTTCAAGTTGTAAAGGTTTATAAAGATATGTTTGGGGTGGGGAGGACACCAACTTTTAGATATTAATAGCTATTAATAACTTGAGAACAAAGAAAAGACCAGACCTGAACAGAAAATTTGATGTCCAAGCACAGAACTCAAGAGAATCATCAAAAGGTAATTTAAAAAGAAGGGAAAAAAACAAAACAAAAAAAAATTTTTTAAGAGACTCAATAAGTTAAAATGATATCTATACCTATAAGAAAAGAGGTCATTGGTAACTCTTAAAAACTGTTGTTATTAGCTGGGCAGCAAAAAGAAGTATACTTAGAGGGAAAGCAACAAACTGTATAGGATGAAAGGACAAGACATAAATAGGTATATAGATATATGCATGCAAAAATACATACGCATGAGTATGCATGTATATATTTATATATATATATATATATATATAACTAGAGCTTAAAATAGGTTAATATTAAAAGAAATGGGAAAAGAAACAAATGGTAAATTTATATGTCATAAAGAAGCTCATGGTGGGAGGGAGGAGAACATCAATACAATGGAAGGGTAAAGAGGTCAGAGACAGGAAATACTCAACTTTTACGTGCTTTGAAAGTGACTAAAAGAGGGAAAAACAATCCAATCCATTGGGGGCAGAGAATAGATTTGCACTCTATAGGGGAGTAGAAGGGTAACAAACAGTCTGGTGGGGAGGGAAGCAGTACAAGAGAGGGAGGGAGCGGGGGGTTAATTTTAGAAAGACTACAGGAAAAATAAGGAGGGGATAAATAGGGAGGGGGGTAGAAAGGGAAGTAAAATAAGGATGGGAACAAGGGGGACTGTTCAAAAGCAAACATTGGTGTAGAAGGAAATAGTGAAAGAAGAAAAGGCAGGTAAAGGAGCAGAAATCAAAATGCTGGGAAATACACAGCTAGTAATCATAACTCTGAATGTGAATGGAATGAACTCACCCATAAAATGCAAGTGAATAGCAGAGTGGATTAGAGTCCAAAACCCTACCATATGCTGTCTACAAGAAACACATATGAGAAAGGTAGATACGCATAGGGTGAAAGTAAGAGGGTGGAGCCAAATCTATTGGGCATCAACTGACAAAAAGAAGGCAGGAGTCACAATCATGATATCCGACAAAGCCAAAGTAAAAATAAATCTAGTTAAAAGAGATAGGGAAGGTAATTACATCCTGATAAAAGGCAGTATAGACAGTGAGGAAATATCTGTACTCAACATGTATGCACCAAATGGCATAGCATCCAAATTTCTAAAGGAGAAACTAGAAGAACTCAAGGATAAAATAGATAGAAAAACTATACTAGTGGGAGATCTGAACCTTCCTCTATCTAAACTAGATAAATCAAACCAAAAAATAAGAAAGAGGTAAGAGAAGTGAATGAAATCTTAGAAAAATTAGTGTTAGTAGACATGTGGAGAAAAATAAATAGGGACAAAAAGGAATATACCTTCTTTTCTGCAGCACATGGTACATTTACAAAAATTGACCATGTATTAGGGCATAAAAACATTGCAAACAAGTGCAAAAGAGCAGAAATAATAAATGCAACTTTCTCAGATCACACAATGCAATGAAAATAATAATTAGTAAGGGAACATGGAGAGGTAAACTGAAAATTAATTGGAAATTAAATAATACGATTCTCCAAAACCAGTTAGTTAAAGAACAAATCATAGAAACAATTAATAACTTCATTGAAGAAAATGACAATGGTGAGACATCCTTTCAAAACCTATGGGATGCAGCCAAAGCAGCACTAAGGGGGAAATTTATATCCTTGGTTCATATATTAACAAATTAAGAAGGGCAGAGGTCAATGAATTGGGCATGCAAATTAAAAAATTAGAAAGTGAACAAATTAAAAATCCTCAGATGAAGACTAAATTAGAGATCCTAAAACTCAAAGGAGAAATTAATAAAATTGGAAGTCAAAGAACCATTGATTTAATAAATAAGACTAGAAGCTGGTACTTTGAAAAAACAAATAAAATAGACAAAGTACTGGTCAGTCTAATTAAAAAAAGGAAATAAATAAACCAAATTGACAGTATCCAAGATGAAAAAGGAGACCTCACCTCTAATGAAGAGGAAATTAAGGCAATCATTAAAAACTACTATGCCCAATTATATGGCAACAAATATAGCAATCTAGGTGATATGGATGAATACTTACAAAAATATAAATTGCCTAGACTAAAAGAGGAAGAAATAAATTACCTAAACAACCCCATTTCAGAAAAATAAATTGAACAAGCCATCAAAGAACTCCCTAAGAAAAAATCCCCAGGTCCAGATGGATTCACAAATGAATTCTATCAAACATTCAAAGAACAACTAATCCCAATATTAAACAAACTATTTGACAGAATAGGCCAAGAAGGAGTTCTACCAAATTCATTCTACGACACAAACATGGTACTGATCCCAAAGCCAGGCAGGTCAAAAACAGAGAAAGAAAACTATAGACCAATATCCCTAATGAATATAATCACAAAAATCATAAATAGGATACTAGCAAAAAGACTCCAGCAAGTCATCACAAGGGTCATCCACTATGACCAGGCAGGATTCATACCAGGAATGCAAGGATGGTTCAATATTAGGAAAACCATCCACATAATTGACCATATTAACAAGCAAACTGACAAAAATCACATGATTATCTCAATAGATGCAGAAAAAGCCTTTGATAAAATACAACACCCATTCCTATTGAAAATACTAGAAAGTATAAGAATAGAAGGGCCTTTCCTAAAAATAATAAACAGTATATATCTAAAACCATCAGTAAACATCATTTGCAATGGGGATAAATTAGAAGCCTTTCCAATAAGATCAGGAGTAAAACAAGGATGCCCATTATCACCTCTATTATTAAACATTGTACTAGAAACACTAGCCGTAGCAATTAGAGAAGAAAAAGAAATTGAAGGTATTAAAATTGGCAATGAGGAGACCAAGCTATCACTCTTTGCAGATGATATGATGATTTACTTAAGGAATCCTAGAGAATCAACCAAGTAGTTACTCAAAATAATCAACAACTTTAGCAAAGTTGCAGGATACAAAATAAACCCGCATAAGTCATCAGCATTTCTATATATCTCTAACCCATTTCAGCAGCAATACTTAGAAAGAGAAATACCATTCAAAATCACCCTAGACAATATAAAATACTTAGGAATCTATCTGCCAAGACAAACACAGGAACTATATGAACACAACTACAAAACACTTTCCACACAGCTAAAACTAGATCTAAACAATTGGAAAAACATTGATTGCTCATGGGTGGGACGAGCTAACATAATAAAAACAACAATCCTACCCAAATTAATTTACTTATTTAGTGCCATACCTATTGAACTACCAAAAAAGTTCTTTACTGAATTAGAAAAAACCATAACTAAGTTTATTTGGAAGAACAGAAGATCAAGGATATCCAGGGAAATCATGAAAAAAAATGCAAAGGAAGGAGGACTTGCAGTCCCAGATCTCAAACTCTACTATAAAGCAGTGGTTATCAAAACAATTTGGTACTGGCTAAGAGACAGAAAGGAGGATCAGTAGAATAGACTTGGCGTAAATGATCTCAGCAAGACAGTTTATGATAAACCCAAAGACCCCAGCTTTTGGGACAAAAATCCATTATTTGATAAAAACTGCTGGGAAAATTGGAAGACAGTGTGGGAGAGATTACGTTTGGATCAACATCTCACACCCTACACCAAGATAAATTCAGAATGGGTGAATGACTTGAACATAAAGAAGGAAACTATTAAGTAAATTAGGTGAACACAGAATAGTATACCTGTTAGATCTTTGGGAAGGGAAAGATTTTAAAACCAAGCAAGACTTAGAAAGAGTCACAAAATTTAAAATAATTTTGACTACATCAAATTTAAAAGTTTTTGTACAAACAAAACCAATGTAACTAAAATCAGAAGGGTAGCAACAAATTGGGAAACAGTCTTCATAAAAACCTCTGACAAAGGTTTAATTACTCAAATTTACAAAGAGCTAAATCAATTGTACAAAAAAATCAAGCCATTCTCCAATTGATAAATGGGCAAGGGACATGAACAGGCAGTTCTCAGCCAAAGAAATCAAAACTATTAATAAGCACATGAAAAAGTGTTCTACATCTCTTATAATCAGAGAGATGCAAATCAAAACAACTCTTGAGGTATCACCTCACACCTAGCAGATTGGCTAACATCACAGCTATGGAAAGTAATGAATGCTGGAGGGGATGTGGCAAAGTAGGGACACTAATTCAATCCTGGTGGAGTTGTGAATTGATCCAACCATTCTGGAGGGCAATTTGGAACTATGCCCAAAGGGCGATAAAAGACTGTCTGCCCTTTGATCCAGCCATAGCACTACTGGGATTGTACCCCAAAGAGATAATAAAGAAAAAGACTTGTACAAGAATATTCATAGCTGCACTCTTTGTGGTGGCCAAAAATTGGAAAATGAGGGGATGCCCTTCAATTGGGGAATGGCTGAATAAATTCTGGTATATGTTGGTGATGGAATACTATTGTGCTAAAAGGAATAAGAAAGTGGAGGAATTCCATGGAGACTGGAACAACCTCCAGGAAGTGATGCAGAACGAAAGGAGCAGAACCATGAAAACATTGTACACAGAGACTGATACATTGTGGTACAAGGAAAGGTAATGGACTTCCCCATTAGTGGCAATGCAATGTCCCTGAACAATCTGCAGGGATCTAAAAAACACTATCCACAAGCAGAAGATAAACTGTGGGAGTAAAAACACCAAGGAAAAGCAACTGCTTGACTACAGGGGTGGAGGGGATATGACTGAGGAGAGACTCTAAATGAACACAAATACCAACAACATGGAAATGGGTTTGAATAAAAAACACATGTGATACCCAGTGGAATTGCGTGTGGGCTATGGGAGAGGTGGTGGGAGGGAGGGGAGGGAAGAAAAGAAAATGATCTTTGTTTCCAATGAATAATGTTTGGAAATGACCAAATAAAATTTTTTTAAAAAAGATAGAAATTAAAAGATTAATTTGGATGCAACAAATAAGAAAAAATAACTTGAGAATAACACACTAATTTCTCACTCCACATAGAACCCAAATTGCTCCTTCAAGCTGCCTATGAGCTCCCCCCACCATTACCCTAGATAGCAGAGGGAAGAAGTGCTCCCATTGATCAGTTGGACAGAGGGTCAGGCATGCAAAAATGCCTAGGGGAACTCTGGAGAGGTGGAAGGAAGCAGCCCCCCTCCTTCCCCTCACCATAGCACTAGGCTTCATAGGTTTCACCCCAACACAGGCCTAGCCCTTAGCACTTTTTTTTGCCATGGACCTTGTACTTATATTGATTCTTTTTTTTTTATTTTATTTGATCATTTCCAAGCATTATTCATTAAAGACATAGATCATTTTCTTTTCCTCCCCCCCCCACCCCCCATAGCCGACGCGTAAATCCCCTGGGCATTACATGTTTTCTTGATTTGAACCCATTGCTATGTTGATAATATTTGCATTAGAGTGTTCATTTAGAGTCTCTCCTCTGTCATGTCCCCTCAACCCCTGTATTCAGGCAGTTGCTTTTCCTCGGTGTTTCCACTCCCATAGTTTATCCTTTGCTTATGAATGGTGTTTTTTTCTCCTGGATCCCTGCAAATTGTTCAGGGACATTACACCGCCACTAATGGAGAAGTCCATTACATTCGATTATACCACAGTGTATCAGTCTCTGTGTACAATGTTCTGGTTCTGCTCCTCTCGCTCTGCATCACTTCCTGGAGGTTGTTCCAGTCTCCATGGAACTTCTCCACTTTCTTATTCCTTTTAGCACAATAGTACTCCATCACCAACATATACCACAGTTTGTTCAGCCATTCCCCAATTGATGGGCATCCCCTCGTTTTCCAGTTTTTGGCCACCACAAAGAGCGCAGCTATGAATATTTTTGTACAAGTCTTTTTGTCCATTATCTCTTTGGGGTACAGACCCAGCAGTGCTATGGCTGGATCAAAGGGTAGATATTCTTTTGTCGCCCTTTGGGCATAGTTCCAAATTGCCCTCCAGAATGGTTGGATTAATTCACAACTCCACCAGGATTGAATTAGTGTCCCTACTTTGCCACATCCCCTCCAGCATTCATTACTTTCCATAGCTGTGATGTTAGCCAATCTGCTAGGTGTGAGGTGATACCTCAGAGTTGTTTTGATTTGCATCTCTCTGATTATAAGAGATTTAGAACACTTCTTCATGTGCTTATTAATAGTTTTGATTTCTTTATCTGAGAACTGCCTATCCATTACTTATATTGATTCTTATACAGAAGGTAAGGGTTTAAAAAGAAGTAGAAGAATTAGTATTGGAAATTCATATCTTAAAGATCTACTTTAGTATATAGGTTGAAATTCCCTACTATGAGGGCAGGAGTTGAGCAGGAAAAAAAATACTGAATCAAACATTGAAATCACAAGGAATGAAGGACAATGTCTTGATAGATAATAGTCACCAGGATCTTAATTGGGTGATAAGTTTGGATGTCTCCTCAAAGGAGGAAAGTTGCCAAGGAATGGTTATAGAGGGAGAATGGAGGAATGGTTATAGAGGGAGAGTGGGCAAGTGGGCCAAGGAATTTTCTCCCTCCCCCACCACATCCAGTGAATTCCAGTGAATGAGAGGAAGTACTGGAAAAGGTATGAGTGAAATCAAGAGTTAATAAGCTCTCTTGAGTAACAAATGGAAAGAATGAGAAGGTACTGTAAGAGATTTAATAAGAACAAATATTTTAATTAATAATAATTCCCTTTATAGTATAGGAATTTAGTAATAGAGGAAGTAGTTTATTTATTATGGAACATGCATTCCAGATGGCATGTGGAAGAGAAAGGCCAATCTGGAGTGGCACATTGGGGGCTAGTTGAGGCATATTGAAATAAGGGAGCAGGCAGTTGGGGATGTGAAATAGGATTTGTAGGATGGCATTCAGTGGGTGTCCAGGCATGAGTCCAGATAGTGTATCACTGATTTGTAAGAAATCTGTTAAGGGTAGGACAGAATGATACTGTTGGAGGTCCTTCTTTAAGGTAGGTTTTATCCTGTGAGGCTCCCTCCAATAGTCCCTATCTCTCTAAGGAAAAACTTTCTCATCATTAGAGCTGACCAAAAAAAAAGTGGGCTACCACATAAGGTAGTGAGTTCTTCATCTCTGGGGTCTTCAAGTAAAGGATGATTATTTTACTACCCTGCTTTGGAAGCCAGATGAGTCAGTGTTGCTCTTAAGAGTTCACAAAGAAACAATTAAGAACAATCAAATTCGTCTGTTTATGGTCCTACATTTAGGTCAAATGCCCTTTTGGAAAGTAATTTTTTGTAATTAATTTAGGAAGGGGAGGATGAGGACAAAGAGGGTAGACCATTTAAAATGTAACCACCAGCCATAATAGCTGTTAGCACCAACTATAACATTTTTATTACTTAGCTTGTGATGATTCACAAGCTTTCCCTTTTTTTATTTTTTAAAAAGATACATCTCTGATACACCTTAGAGATATTTCAGTTTTTTAGTTCCCAGGGATTGGCTGCATGGGATAATGAGAATGGAATGGAGGGCTCATTCTCCAAAACCTTTTCTCTGCTTAGGAATCTACTACAATCTTTAAGAACTATAGTGCTCCCCCTAAAAAAACAAAACCCTATTTCACTTGAGTTAAATTATCATAGTCGCCAAAATTTTAGAAATAGTTTAGCAATGTCAGACAAACAAATGAAATTACTGAGCCAAAGGGAAAACCAACAATCAAAGTATCCTAAGAAGTCTTTTGTTTATCTCTGAATACAGTAATCTGGCCCTTTCCAAGCTGAAGGACCTTGATTTATGCTTCTCAAAGGAAAACAATAGAGCTTTTACATTAAGGAGTTACATACTTAGGTTCTACATATGAATACTTACCTGGATTGGAGGGACTCTATTTCACAAGAATTAAAGACAAAAAGACCTTAATTTACCATTGTAGATACTACTAGGATATACTTTCACTAGCAAGCAATATCAATTAATTTACTTTTGTAAAGGAAGGTAGATGTTTATTTTTAAAATAGTAAACATTCTTATGTAACACTGACTGCTCTGGCCCCTATACCAAGTACATTATATTTTACCCACCCTCAGGGGTCTTCCAGTAACTTTACAGGTTTTGGGAGTGTCTCTCTGGGCTCTCTGCCATCAGTTCCAGCTGCTGCTGCTGATGTTTCCCCAATAATGAGAGAATCCCTGCACTTTAGTTCCATTTAGCTACTATTTTGTTTTAACAAGGAAATATTTACTCAGAAGTATAATCCCAAATAAACCTACTCTCCCATCCCATGGGATTTAATCCTCTTTCCCTTCTACCATCTCAGTCTCTGGTGAAGTGAATATGTTCATAGTTTAGCTCAGTTCCTATTAGGGCACAGTCCTAAGCTCCAAACCCCAAACCCCCTCAGACTTGAGTCCCTGGCCTCTTGGCCTCTCAGGATTCTCTGCTGAGCTGAATGCAATATCCTGCCTAAAATCCTGGATCCAAGCTTATCTTGGCTCAAACTCCCAGTTGGGTGGGGATCACTTCAAGAACCTGAATCTGAGAAGAGCACAATAGAAATGAACACAAATATTCCCAACGCCCATTTCTCTGATCCTGGATAAGAGGGATCAGGGTAAGGAGGTCCTTTCTCAGAGGTTCAGTTCATGGTCCTCCTGCTGCAAGTGAACTATGAACACTCTCTGGACATAGCAGGAAGGCATATGGGAAAGAACACTAACCAAATGGAGAAAGATTGTCCGGCCAGTTTAAAAGGCAACTTGTTCCAGTTATGTAAATAATCAAAAAAGGCTACCATCACCCACACAGTAGGTGAAAAAGAGTTCCTCCATGTTGGGCAATTTGGGCACATTCCAGAAGCAAACCTCTTAAACTTGTATACATTATTTTTTAAAGTAAAGAATGACAAGAGATCAAACATGAAAAGTGTTGCAGCAAAGTTCTGTTGGCCCTGCTACAGTGACCATTTGTCAGTGATATTGTTATGGGCATGGAGGATACCCTTTGGGGTTCGGGAAGGATGCCTTTTGCAAGCATGCAATGACTCCAAAACTTAGCTTAAAAACAAAAAGAGATTTATTAATTTAGAAAGTAATGTTGAGAGTGGCCAGGAGGATAGCAAGGTAGAACAGCAAGATGGGGAGCAGTTCCTTGGGAGGACAGCATGAAAGGAAAGGCTGTTCCCCCCGATGACATCAATTCGGGGGATTTTATACATTCTTCACAATGGTTAGTCACTCAGGCATGAGGTGGGGTGATCGTACTGGGGTCTGCCTGGGGACATAAAGATTCCTTAGTTTTAGGGGACAAACAGATGTCCGATAGGATCGAGGTGTGGCCTGAAGGTGCATCTTTCTGACCATCTAGAGGACGATCAAGGGAAGATAGTCATCTCAGGACTCTAGGTGGGGTCATTGGGTGTTTTTAATCTCAGAGCCAGGAAAAACAACAAGGGAGTTCCCTTGACAATAGTTCACCTGGGTTTCTGGGGTACAGTGCCCATGTCAATATTATGATGGGATTCCTAGTCAGCTATGGGTTAAATGGCCTCTGAGGTCCCTTCCAGTTCTGAGTTCTATGATTCTAAGGGAGTACTCATGCTGATAAAAGCACCACTACAGTACCTTGGATTTTTTTTTCCAGACTTTAATCTTTTTAAATCTTTACTTTGGATTACTTTCAACTGTGCCCTTCCCCCAAAAAAGTTTATCCATCATCAATGCTTTAAGCAATGGAATTTGTTATATATATGTGTGTGTGTGTGTATATATATATATATACATATATATATATATATATATATATATATATATATATATATATATACACACCATTGGAATTTGTATATAGTCTCCCAACATAACTGTTTTGTGTTTCATGTGCATATCTTTAAAAACCTGTGACCTATAATCCCGCTGTTAATTTTGTGTTTCTAGCTAGACCACAGATTTCTTTTGGCCAAAGACTTTGTTTTCAGTTTCTAGGTCAGAGACCTTAGTGCTTTTTTTTTTTTTAATGTGCTGCCTTTTATTTAAAAAGGTTACCATACTTGACTCTATTAAAAAAAAAAAACAATATGCAGTTTAAATTTGGTTTCCAAAGGGTGATAAATTTTTACTCATCCCTCCCCATTTTTACACTGTTGAGAGATGACAAATGGCCCACTTTTTTACAAGACAACTGAGTTACAATACAATTTGTAATCATAAAGCCATAATAACTTTGCTTAAAGGCCTTCTTATAACTGTACTCTTGCAGCTAGCCCATAAAGCTAGCTGGCCACAGATGATTTCAGTATTCTCTTCGTCTTGGCCATTCACTGCATGTTTATTTTGTAGCTGCCACCAAAATGCATTCTTCTTTGTATCATTATAGTGTGTTTAAAATTCATAACTAACTCTACATTTATAATTTTTAATCAGTTCAACTATTTCTCTCATTTACTTCTTCCCTCTTTTTTATAGCTTTAGTAGCCAAGTACATTGTACCTGAAAGGAGGGGAAATAGAAAAAAGATTATCTTTTCTTTTGATTGAAAATTTCAAGGAAACTCCTTTAGATAATACAGTCCATTTTATATAAATATAAGCATATGGTTGTAAGCAGCATCAAAGATGCTAGTTGACGCCAGAGAACAAGATTAGGACAAAAAAGTAGTTACTAATACAGTTTGTAGCCATAAAGTATAGCAAAGCTAACTTGCTTAAAGACCTTCTTAGAATTGTTCTCTTGCAGCTAGTTCATAAAGCTAAGTAGTCCTAGATTATTTCAATGTTCTCTTCATCTAGGACATTCACTGCATGAAGATTTTTGTAATAATTACCATCAATGAAATGAGTTGCCTCATTAGATAGTGAGTTCTCTCTTACTCTTCATTAAGAGGTTGAAGTACTACTAATTTTGTCCATGAGGCTAAAGTAATTTTATCAAATGCCTTAATTACTCACACTTATGTAATGCTTTTGCCATTTACAACATGCTTTCTTCACAGCAACCCCCTGAGATAAGTATGCAAGTATTATTACCCCTATTTGACAGATGGTTTGTCCATGGTCACGTAGCTAGTAAGTGGCAGTGTCAGAACTGAAAGATGGGTCTTCTAATTCCAGAACTAGTGCTGCCTACATTGTAGCATGCTGCTTTCCAGCTTTCTTAGCAATCAAAACACCCATGGAGATGTTCATAAATCATGATTATATTCTAGTTAGAAGCTCAGAGAGATAGAGAGACAAAAAGAAAAGAAGATTCCTGGCCACATAGTCTGGTGGCTGTAATATGTCCCACAGTTTCTCTTTGTATTTTTTCTTAACCAGTTGATTAGCTACAGAGAAGTAAATAGTAGATGGGGGAGGAGAGTCAGCACAATTCCTTGGGAAGAATATATTCCCAATGCAATTTCCCTTAATGAACAAATTTCTATTGGTTTAATAACTCATAGTTGAAATTATAGTGCAAGTCTGCTGAGAGTTCAAGATCAGCTGGGACAAGTTGTTTTCTTAACATCAGTTGCATAAGACAATAGAACATAGATCACTATTCTGAAAGTAATAAAAGTATTTTTCTTGGAATCTCTGGTGGTTTTCTTCTAATCCATGTTGATAGATTCATCTTCTCTAACTTCAACTGGTTCTTCACTAATGTTGGTCAAACCTTTTATTCATCACCTGTTCATTTCTATGCACACAACCACAATACCTATCTGAGTTTTTATTCTTTTTAATTCCTTCCTGTTCCATCTAGACCCTGACATCTGATTTTGCCTTCTACTTAACACGAACAAGCCTATAAAGAATGAAATTGTTTTTGTTCCTTTCTTATAACTGAAGCTATATTTAAATCTTCTTTCTCTACTATTTTGTATGCAATGGTTATCCTTCCATTTTAACCTTTGTTTCTGCTCTCTTCCATAGATTTCCTTCCAAAATTATCTCCTTTCTTCGGTACTTTGAGTCCCTTCCTTTCATTCTAAGGCTTCCACCTGCAAAGCACTATGGTATTGAATTTGTAGTCATCTTATGCTTACTTATCAGTGAAATATGTTACTTCTTTCCAGAATATAAGCTCCTCAAGGTCAAGGGCTATCTCATTTTTATATTTGTAATCCACAAGCATGGAACATAATAATTAATAATAAAACTTACTAATTAATTAATTAATTATCTTTCTCATTACCAACTATTATGGCTTCTACCCAATAATAATATTGCATAATATTGAGGACAACTGTGAATTTGCCACACCAAATTCAGTGGCCTTTTCTCATTGATTCATTTGTTCAACGAAGTACAGTGGTACCTTGACATGAGTTTAATCTCTTCCGTGGCCAAGCTTGTAACTCAATTTGCTTGTGTGTCAAAAATTAATCCACACTGACCCCAAAAAACCATTACATGGAAGTTTGTTTCTTCCTCCCTTTCAGAACATTGATAATGTATGAAACAAATGTCATTATACAGCTCCAATGTATGACCTGTTACATCTTTTTCTGGATGTGTCTTTTCAATAAACTGTTTAATTTTTTCCCAAATCCTCAACATTTCCTTAATCTTGCTTATGTTGATTACCTCATCCACTTCGGGCTTCTCCCCAACAATTTCCTACAAACCTCCATATGCTGCTGCTGTAATTCCTTCAATTCCTCCATCATCAGTTCCTCTCTGTGCTTCTCAACAAGGTTGTCAATGTCAAGCAATTCAGTACAGATGCTCTCACGGCTAGATAAACAATGAACTAATGAGACAGCCTTGTGTAACTTGTGAAACTGAACATTCAGTAGGCTTTCTAGTGGAAGATAGCAGAAGCTTGTGATTCAAATATCCTCTCGTGACTTAAAGCAAAAATCCCGATCATGACTGCTCGTATCTCAAATTGTTTGTGACTTAAGGTGCTCAGGTATCAAGATACCACTGTATTGACTACCTAGTACAAAGTGGTGTGCCAGGATTCACCATGATTTTACATAAAACATTTTGTGTTGTCTAATGACTCCTTTAAAATCTTCCCTTCTTTGCTTCTATGGAAACCTTGTTGGATTTTTTCTTTTTAAGTATTTTTCCATGGTTACATGATTCATGTTCACTCCCTCCCCTCTTCCTTTCCCCCTCCCAGAGATGACAAGCAATTCCACTAGGTTATACATATATTATCACTTAAAAACATCCAGTTCAGCTCAGGATGCAATGTTGAATTATGGAAGTCAATTATCAAAAGAAGAGAAAAACAAAACAAAAAATATGTATAAAGAGGAAAGAAATGGAAGAAAGTTAAACTTTTGGGAGAAGGAAAAAAAAATCAAAATAGGCCCTTATTTGGGTTTAATAAGTTTCTAACAGGCCCTTGTATAGGTCCAATTTAAAGTAATTTCTAATCCCACAAGTCTGTAGGACAGGATGCAATAATATTTCACTTACCCATTTGCAGCCAAGACTACAGGAAGTTGCCGTACTATAAGAAGAAAAAGAACGAGAATTTCATTTTGATAGAGAAGTGTCATTCCCTAGTCTGATTTTTCTTCATTCTCAGGAATATGGGGAGCCAGGATGATAGTCAAACTTTAGTACTTGACTGAGTACTTCTCAAAGAGTGTAGATACAAGGAAGTCCTACGACTTAACACATGTCAAGCATTGCAACCTTGAGTCTCACACTAGTTTTTCCTGTTTGCTCTTTTTGGCACTATTCAGGTTAAGTGTGCTCCTTATTTTTTATCCCATTTTCTAGAATAAGACACAAACATTAATCACAGTCCCATAACATTTTATCAATAAATGGCAGCTTCCCACAGTTTAAAGCTTTTGGGTATGCATTGATATTATAGCAACTGTGTGTGTGTGTGTGTGTGTGTGTGTGTGTGTATATATATATATATATATTAAACTTATATTACTGCAGAAAAAAATTGTATGTACCTTTAGTTCAAGAAATGAGAAAAAAAGGGAAAATTCAAATATTCTAATCAAAAAAGAAAAGAAAAGCAATAGTAAAAATTAGGGGGAAAGAAAAAAATCATGAATTCAATGTGTTCTTGAAAAAACAGCATCCACTTGACAATGGATTATTATCTCCAATGTATGTGATAGGATACAGTCAATCAGTCTCAACAGAAGATGCTCCCTTTACATGTGAGCAATGAATCCAAGAGTCCTTCTCTCTAATCTTCATAGATGTTGGAGTAGTTAACAATATTTGGAATGGCCCTTCCCAGGAAAGCTGAGTTGCTCCAGTATGCTGGAAATTCTTAATATACACGTTGTCTCCTGGGTTCAGGTCATGAAGTGAAAAGTCTAGAGGTCCGGCTTGTACTGCAGCTCCGGATTCATGTAGTTCGCACAGTTTGTGCTGTAGTTCCTGTAAATAGGAAGCAATAGTAGAATCTTCCCCTAATAGTGATGTATATGCAGGGGAGAAAGGGTTAGCCTGTATAGGTGGATGTCCAAAAAGCATCTCAAATGGTGAGATGTGTAGGTCTCCTCTAGGCCTGCTTCTAAGATAAAATAGGGCCAGAGGGAGAATTTCAGGCCATTTTAAATGTGTCTCAGTGCATAATTTTCCAATCATAGTTTTAACTTCTCTGTTCATTCTTTCAAATAGACCTGAGCTCTGGGAATGATATGGTACATGAAATTTGGGAGTTCTCCCCAAGCAAGAATATATCTGATTTAGGACAGAATCAGTAAAATGACTTCCTCTATCTGAATCAATACATGCTGGCAGGCCAAGGCGATGAATAATCTCTTTTAAAAGCACCTTAGCAACAAAAGTTGCTGTGGCTCAATTCACAGGAAATGCTTCTGGCCATTTGGTTAGTTGATATACTATGACTAGACAAAATTTATAATGTCCAGCCTTTGGCATTGTTATGAAAGCTGTCTGTAGATGCTCAAAAGGAGTATAAGTCAGAGGACGCCCACCAAAGGTTTGCCACGAAAGGCATGTTGGTTATATGCTTGGCAGGTAGAGCAGGCTGTACATACTTTAGAGGCTATAGTAGTTATACTAGGGGATATCCATACTCTCTTAACTGAGTCCATGATGCCCTAGGTACCAAAGTGACCATTTTTAAGACTAGATTGGTAAATTTGGTGATAGAAACCTCTAGGGAACAGGGGCTTTCCTTCAGATGATACCCATACTCCATTAATCTGTTTTGCTTCTGTTTTTCCACTTCCTTTTCATTATAGGAAAGTGATAAATGCAAGTCATCAGTTGTTGTTAACATTAAAATTAATTCAGGCCCTTCTATGGCTGTTAGCTTTGCAGCGGCATCTGCTCAATCATTTCCATTAGAGACAAGGTCAGTGCCACCTGTATGAGCAGAGCAATGAAACACAGCTCGGACTTCAGGCGCTGGAGAGCAGAAAGAACTTCATTAATAATTTCTGCATTAGCTATAGTTTTTCCAGCTGTGGTTAAAAATCCTCTGTGGAGCCACAGCATTCCAACTGAGTGAAAATGCCAAAAGCATATCTAGAATCTGTATAAATTGTTGCCTTTTTATCCTTGGCAATTATACAGGCGTATTTCAGAGATATGCATTCTGTACCTTGAGCACTAATATTAGAGGGCAGTGAAGCTGACCATTTAGTGGCAAATTCTGTGACTACAGCAGCTCCAGTGTAGCATATGCCATCCCTCATGAAAGAGGAACCATCAGTAAATAAGACCAGATCTGGATTGTCTAAGGGAGTGTCCAAGAGATTATCTCGAGGCTTTTCTGACATGGACACTAGTGTTTTACAACTGTGTAATTGTTCTCCTGAAATTGGTAAATCTGGAATCAAGGTGGCAGGGTTAAGGGTTGTACAGCGTTTCAAGGTAATGTTTTCACTTTTTAACAAGGTTATTTCATATCTTGTAATTCGCTGATCCGAGAATGCCTGTGCTCTATGCCTTAGCAACAATGCTTCTACCTCATGTGGTTACATAATTGTTAATGGGCATCCCAATACTAGATCAACAGTTTTTGTCACTAGTAAGGCTGGAACAGCTACTCCTCTAAGACATGGTGGTGCTCCTGATGCTACTGGGTCCAGTTGGGCAGAATAATAAGCAATTGGGCGCTGAGAAGGTCCCAAATCTGAGTTAAAACACCTGAAGCTACCCCTCTTCGCTCATGTACATACAAAGTAAATGGCTTGTTGTAATCTGGGATGCCTAGAGCAGGGGCAGACAGGATATCCTGTTTTAGATCTGATAGAGCTGACAAGTGTTCTGGCTTTTAATTTGAAGGGTTCAGGGACCAAATCCCTTGTTAGTGCTATAAGGGGTTGAGTAATTTCCCCATAGCAAGGAATCCATTGTCTACAAAACCCTGTTGCTCCTAAAATTGCTCTCAACTGTTTCTTAGTGGTAGGAATGCTTAAATTTTTAATATTTTCAATTCGTTTGGGAGAAATAGAGCAGGGACCCACAGTCAGGTTGAATCCCAAATATTCTCCTTTAGGGAGACACCACTGAACTTTTTCCTTTGAGATCTTATGTCCTCTTTTGTGCAATTCCAAAAGAAGGTGTTTACTATCTTCCTGACATGCTTCTGCGTATTTTGAAGCCAAGAGTAGATCATCTACATCTTTGATTAATTTGCTATTTTTAAATGTTATATTATCTGTGTCTTGGTTCAAAATTTGTGCAAATAAACTCAGGCTTTCCACGAACCCTTGTGGCAGATGACTCCATGTATAATTGGAGACCTTCCAGGTGAAAGCAAAGATATGCCTGGAGTTCTCATGTATGGGTATGGAAAAGAAGACTGAGCACAAGTCTACTACTGTAAAGTATGTAGCTGTGATAGGAATAGAAGAAATAATCATATGTATGTTGGAATCTATGGAGTGTCTCTTTATAACGTGGTTGTTCACAGCCCTCAGATCCTGTACAAATCTAAATAAGTGCTTGCCATCGGGCCTCCTTTTTGGCAGGATGGGTGTATTGTATTCAGATTTACAAAAGATTATTATTCCCTGGTCAGTTAATGAATTTATTACTGGGATAATACCCTCAATTGCCTCTTTTGAGAGAGGACACTGAGGAATGGAATGTCAGCTAGATTTAGTTTTTATCTGCACAGGAACAGCCAACGTAAGTAAGCCTACATTGGCCAAAAGAGATTCCAGTATATCTTCAGGTATTAGAAAGGTGGGATCCTCTTTCCCCTCCTGACTCTCTGAGAGAATTATAGGGAGTAAATTTAAAGATTCCTGAGGTAGTTCCAATGATAAGAAACCATCTGGGGAGCAAATTATTGTGGCTCTGAGTTTGCATAGAAGGTCCCTCCCCAGCAAATTTAAAGGGGAGTCAGGCATCAAAAGGAAGGAATGTTGTACCTCTAGGGGTCCTACAGACACCATTCTAGGGGAAAGTTTTTTAACTCTTTGGGGTATTCCTGACACTCCCATTATACTTTCTGAGCCAACGGAATAACAATGTAAATCAGGTGTACTCTTTAATACAGACCAGGAAGTTCCTGTGTCTAAAAGACAATCATAACAGGTGTTACCCACCTTTAAAGTAACATGGAGTTCATTAGTATGGGGGGGGGCAGTGGATAGGGACAACATGAAGTAGGACATCAGGGTCCAAAAAATCAAAGGTTGTATCCTCATGATTCCTGTGTCCCAGCCCCCCCCCTCCAGACACCTTCATTGTATTTGGGAAGTTCCTTGGGCACCACCCTGAAAGGCACCCCCCTGAGGGCCATTCCCCCGAGGGGCATTAGCACCCCGAGTATTTTTTGGATGAGCACCACTTAAGTTATATTGTTGTGTAGTCATTGGCTTGAGTTATCATTTTTCCAATATCTATTCCTATACTTACCATTCCTAAACTTGTGATTTCCATTATCATTATTATAGTTATTTCTATAATTATAACTTCTGTAGTTGTTATTAAACTGCATATTCCTTCTGAATTCTGCCTTGAATAAAGTTCTACATGCTATAATTCTGTGGTCCTTCTTCTCACAGAATTGGCAGGATGGATTGATAATTAGATTCCTGGAGAGGGGCAAGTACCATTGGTTGAGCATCATGCCCACTTTCCAGTTTAGCCATCTTATCTGTTAATTATCTCTATTGTTTCTCTGTTTTCTCCATGAGATCATTCTTTTCTTCCTCCTTTTCTTTGTTTCCCTTTGAAACATATAGAGCTGTTTTCTGCAATTCTTCAAGGTCCATCTCCAACCATCTCGGGCAGTGTGTTCTAAAATAATCTCTAATCACTTTGCAAGAGTTATTGACAAAGTGCCTTCTAACTTGTCTTATGTAATTTTCTTTAGATAGGTCAAAATCCAGGTATCTACTCCCAAATTCAATTATTCTGTCCATGAATCTTGAGGGCATCTCTTCATTTTGCTTAATTCTTTCAAATTCTGTCCGCTTATCTCTACTGTCTACACACTCTCTCATTGATGTTAAGATGGCCTCTCTACAATGGTATAGTTGTAAATAATCCTCAGAGTTGTTATAACCCCATTTGGGATCCTGAGATGGCCAGTGTGCTGCATTGTACCCCCAGGTTTTGTTGACATGAGCAATTATTTTATTTTTCTCATGTTCAGTTAATCCTGTAGCAGCGGTTGAGAGGACATGACAGAGGAGAGATTCTAAATGAAACTCTAATGCAAATATTGACAACATAAAAATGGGTTCAAATCAAGAACACATGTGACACCCAGTGGAATCACGCGTCGGCTATGGGGGGTGGGGGGAGGAAAAGAAAATGATCTTTGTCTTTAATGAATAATGCTTGGAAATGATCAAATAAAATATTATTTTAAAAAATCCTGTAGCAAGTTCTCAATGTCTTTGTAAGATGGATTATATTGAAAAAATATGTCTGTCATCTTTTTTGTTACCAGAAAGGTATCTTGTTCAATGTGGGAATATTTCATGTAAATACATTTATTTCTTGGGGAGTAAACAGTATATTGTGCCTTAAAGTCACCACATCCCTGTTTCGTCCTATTTCAAGTATTTCTCTTAGAGGAAACAGACCTCTAATTGAATTTGGTACCTGTGGGTCAGTTTGACTAAGACGAGTTTCTTTAGAAGGACGAGATTTCCTGAGGCCTGGAATTGGGTTTTATGTAGGAGAAGGAACAGGAGAAACTGGGATTTCACAGAAGGGTCTTGGGGATTAAGTTCAGCCAAGATTTGTAGACCATGAGAGAACAAGTCTGTTAGCTGAGCTATAGGAAAGGTATTTTCCATCTCCATTTCAGGGAAGGGAACTTCCTCATTTAGAGGTTCAGAAACAGGTCTGTCAGGTTCGGACCTGTTTTTGGTAGGGTGGATGTTTGCCAATTGATCCTGTAAGAAGCATTTTAAATTATTCAACTGGCCTTGCAAGTTCTCTTGCATGTTTTTTAATATCTTCCTGTGTTTTATTTTCAGATTTTTGCATAATTTGTTGTATTTTAGCATCTCTTAACACAGTACTGAGGAGTACAAAAATGACATTACCTAATAACATAAAAAATTGGAGGCATCCTGAATTCCTCAATGTCCCTAATTCTTCAACCGCCATATAAATGTCAAAGAATGTAGTATTCATTTATATATATATATATATATATGTATATATATATATATGCATATATATCGAAATATATAGTAATTATTTTTCCTAGCAGGCTTCACAAAACATGTGGGGAGCAGGACAAGGCCAAAACTCTCTCCAGGTCTCCCTCACTCCTAATTAAGAATAACCTAGGCAGTATTGTCAGTGAAGGTTGCCTAATTGGGTTGTTTGTTCCCTGAGGGAAAGGGGATTCGTAGCCATACAGCTTCCCCAGTCCTGCCGATTTTTGATTAAAAAACAAAACAAAACAGCTGTGTACAATTCAAATTAAGGAGAAAAGGGAGAAATAAAAATGTTTTATACTCACCTGCTCTCACAGCTGTGTTTCAAACTGTTTAAAAGGCTGACTTGAGAAAGAAAAGAAGGAAGGAAGGACGGAAGGAAGGAAGGAAGGAAGGAAGGAAGGAAGGAAGGAAGGAAGGAAGGAAGGAAGGAAGGAAGGAAGGAAGGAAGGAAGGAAGGAAGGAAGGAAGGAAGGAAGGAAGGAAGGAAGGAAAAAGATTTCACAGAAATTTGAGGGTTCTTCTAACCCTCAAATTTTTGTGGATTTTGACTTAACCTTTGTGGATTAGCCAGACTATAAAGATAATTTTAGGATTTTGACTTAAATCCAAATTAATTTGTTGCCAGGGGAAAATCCCAAATAAAATACCCAAGTCAGTCTGTTAATTTATGGTAATTTTAATTAATATAGAGGGAAGGCATTTAAGGAGAAGAAGGGAAGAAGATATAGGATTTCTCCCGCCTGACCTGTGCCAGGGGGAGTTTAAAATCTCCACCTCTAGGTCTCTGAATAAGATGAGAGGCTTCTAAGAGGATAAAGTTGGAAAGTAAAGGAGGGAAACTTTAGCCAGAAACTCACCACCGAACCGGAAAATAGCTGTAGCCACGTCAAGATGCCGAAAGGCCCAGTAAGCTGCTGTCAGCCACCTCTCCACCACCAAAGGTACCGGAGAGAGGAAGTGAGCCAATATATAGATCTTTTTACCCTTGTGTCCCCTCCTCTAAATGCCCATTCTTTAGTTCTCATCTTATTTGATTAGATTATATATTTAGAGTTACTTAACACTTCTTTGTTAAGTTCACTTTTTGTTAGTTACTTGACCTTTTTGTGATTAATTTAACCTTTATAGTTACTTAACACCTTTTTGTATTAAGGTCTAAAAATCAACTTAGCTTAAAGTTCTAGCTTCACTATAAGGTGAGAGCTAAGTATCTTCATTGTTCAAGCAGGAGTTTACAACTTTATCTTCCCATAAAGTAAGATCTAAGTGGGGTGGAGTAATTTAAAGTTCACAATAACTATCTCCATATTATTCATTTTTGTACTAGAATAATGTTTTAAAACCAAAACCCTAAATTATACAACCATATAAACAAGTGATAAATCATTTCCTCTGCATTTCTACTCCCACAGTTATTTCTCTAGATGTTGATAGCATTCTTTCTTAAAAATCCCTCAGGATTATCCTGGATCATTGCATTGCTATTAGTAGCAAAGTCAATTACATATAATCTTTCCAAAATATTTCAGTTACTGTGTACAGTGTTCTCCTGGTTCTGCTCATTTCACTCTGCATCACTTCATGGAGGTCTTTCCAGGTCATACAGAAATCCTCCAGTTCATCATTCCTTATAGCACAGTAGTATTCCATTACTATCATATACCACAATTTGTTTAGCCATTTCCCAATTGAGAGACACCACCCCCCCAATTTTCCAATTTCTTGCCACTACAAAGAGTGGGGCTTTGAATATTTTTGTATAACCCTTTTTATTATCTCTTTGGAGCACAAACCTACCAGTGGTATTGCTGAATCAAAGGGTATAATTCCAAATTGCCATCTGGAATGGTTGTATCAATTCATGACTCCACCAATGATGCATTAGTGTCCCAATTTTGCCACATCCCCTCCAACATTTCTCATTTCATATTGGCCAGTCTTCATCAGGAAAGATTTAGAACACTTATTCATTTAATTATTGAAAGTTTTGATTTCTACCTTGTTTTTTTTTTTTACTAGCTTTTCAACTTCCTATTCCAAAGGTTCACCTCTGGTATGGCTGTTCTTCCTTTTGCATTCATTCTCTATCCCTTGGAATCCTCATTTGTTCCAATGCATAAACTCTCACCTCTTTGCAGATGATCTTCAACTCTAATGCTACATTCCCATCTTTTGAGGTCAAGTCCTGAATTTACACTATTACCTGCATTTTTTCACACATATATCTTCCTTCAAACTATCCTCACATATACCTTCCAAATTCATTTTTCTGAAGCAGCATTTTTATTATGTTGCTCCCATACTCAGAACCCTTTAATGGATCTTTAATGCCAGTTAAGTTAAAAATCTGTAACTTGATGTTCAAGACCTTCTACAGTCTATAGTCCCTAGTCTACTTCTCCTACTTTATGTTGTACCACTACTGCATTTCCTGAAGGATATGACCTCAGAAGATATACGTAAGAATTACAATAATGGATCTCATTTCCAGCAAGGATGTGGAGAGGAGCAAATCTGTTTATGGGGATTTTTTTTTTATTGGTGCCAGGGCCCAGGAATAGTTATCTCTATTCAGATGCACAGGTTGGTTTCTCTCCAGGAAAGGAAAGGAGAAGAAAGGAGAGGAGAGAAAAGCATGCCTTATAGGTTATCATATGAAGCAAAATGTCCCTTTAAAATTGAAGAGGGGATTGAATGTAAAGACAAAAAAGGAAAAAAAAATAATCTTATTTGGGAGAGACTTCAGAGATTATCTACCAATCTAATGAAAACCCAAACAAGAATGCCCTCTACAAAATATACTACAGATGGTCATTTATCTCTTGCTTGAAGATATCTAGTGGGAGGAATAAGCCCACTATCCCTTGGGAAAATCCATTCCAATTTTTAATTGCTCTAATTCTTAGGAAGTTTTTTTTTTCCTTTATACCTAACCTGATCTTTCTCTTTGTAACTTTCATCCATTGCTACTAGTTCTTCTGTATTACAAAAGATATAGAGCTAAAAGAAGATTGAAAGCTCTTCCAGTCCAGCTTCCTCATTTATCAATGAGGAGACCAGAACGATTCAGTGACTTGCCCAAGGTCAGCCAGAATTAAGACACAAATCCTCTGACACCAAATTCTTTTAAATATTCTTTCGACTGAATTACACTACCTCTATGCCGAAAAAGAAGAAAAGTCTAATCACTCTTCAACATGACAGCCCTTTAAATACTTATAATCTCACCAAAACAGAGTAGAAAAGAACTGCATTATCTCCCTAATCCTAAATTTACTGTGCCTCTTTTAATATAATATAACCTAAGATCATATTAGATTTCAGAGCTTCTATAGTATACTTTTAAATCATATCAAGCTTGCAAATCTACCTAATTCTTTTTCAGACAAACTCTTCTTTAACTGTTCTTCCCCCATCTAGGACTTCTGAAGTTGATCTTTTTGAATTCTAGGATATGACTTTTCATTTATCGCAATTAAATCATAATTTATTAGTTTTGGTCCATTGTTCTACCCTGGCAAGATCTTATTAGATTTTTCATATCCAACCTGTGCACTATAGCTTTGTGCTATCAACAAAATTGGCAAGCATGTCAACCTATATCTTTATCTTACTAATTGACAGAAATGTTAACTAGCAAAAGACCAAGCACTCCATTATAGACATCCTTCCACTTGACATAAATCTAATAATGATTTGTTTTGGTCTGGATATATGATGACTTATGAATATAACAATACAGTCATCTAGTTCACATTTCTCCATCTTGTTCCAAATATAGCATGAGACAATGAAAATTGTCAAATGGTTTACTAATATCCAGATAAAATATACAACTTAATAAACAAGTTATTAAATATAATAATCAGTTTAATAACCAATGTAAAATAGAAATAAGGTTGATCTGGTATGACCTATTCTTTCTGGATGAGACCATGCTGGATATTTTTTATTTTTCTTTTCTATATGCTCATTGTTGGCTTTCAGCCATTTTCAGTTGTCTTCCTCTTCATCACTCCATTAAGGGATTTTCTTGGCAAAGATACTAGAGTCATTTGCAGTTTCATTCCTTAAATCATTTTACAGATAAGGAAACTGAGATAAACAGGGTTAAGTGGTTTGCCAAGGTTTGTACAGCTTGAAAGTGTCTGCGGAGCCAGATTTGAACACTGACTCTTCCTAACTCCAGATTTGGTCCATTATCCACTGTGTAACCTAGATGCTCTCTGCTTGTTAAGGTTAGATGAGATCAAGCATGTTCAGGGAGGTCATGTTCATAAAAAATATGTTCATTAACTGTCCACTTATCTCCAACATTTTTTAAAGATTGTTGAGAGAGGTTTAGCAATATTAATCAGTTCTTTCACTACTGTAGGAAATAGTTTGTCTGGGTATGGTATTAACTAATTGGAAAACTAATTTAATTCATTATTTGCCTTGAATATAAATTTCCTAATAGCTGTATTTATTGTCCTTTCCTATCCAGGGATTTTTCTCTTTGGCAAAGAAAACAAAAGCTAAATAAACTGATATTTTCACTCTATCAAGCATTGTCCTTATTGCATCCCACACAAACATTCCTTTCTTTGTGCCTCCTTTTTCTTCCAGTATAGTTTTTTGCAGTCTTTTGTTCCCCTTACTTTGCTTTATAAGTCATAGCCTTTCCAGTACTTTAACAGTTTCAACACTATTCTTTCAAGACTACCGTGTTTTTATTCCCTGTTACCTGTCCTTAACTTCTGTGGTAGCAAAGAATGGGAAAAATGTAAGTGACAGTTGCCAAATGAATAAACAAATTGCAGAACATGAATGTAACATATTATTACTGGGCCTTTAGAAATATGAAGAAATTGTTTTTTTTTATTTTAGTAACATTTCCACATAAGTTTTCCAAAATTATGTGATCCAGATTGTCTCTCTACCTTCTTCCCTCCCCCATTCTGAAGTTGGCAAGCAATTCACTTTGGGTTATGAATATATATTATCATGTAAAACATGAAATATGAAGAATTTAAAGAAGCATGAAAAGATATATTAAATGATGTATAATGAAGAGAGAACAAGGAAAACAATGTCTAAAATAAGTACAGCATTGTAAATGGGAAAAACAAAAAGAAATGAAACTGAATAATTAATAATGGCCTAGCTTAGGGCTATAAAAGAATGGAAAAAATGCAGCTCCCTCCTTTCATTGCAGAGTTGAAGGACTTTGACAGTGTACTCTTTCAAATGATTTCTAAGAGTAAATTTTTCAGTTAGTTTTGCTGAATTTCTTTTTTTTCCACTTTAGTTATCAATCTGTGTCAGAATAAAAGTGTAGGTAGGGATATGTTTAGAAATGAATATAATATAAAAACAAAGATAATAAACAAAAGACTTAAAAATAATTAAATAAAATCCAAACTGGTCAATGAGTTCCCAGTGTTTTTTCCTCCGCATTGAAATCATTTTTATTTGTATCATCAGAGTTTATTTTTAAGAATATCTTATCCTTCTTGGCCCAACTTCCTCTACAGAACTTTAGGTCATATAATCATACTTATTCTTCCTCTGCCAGAAACTATGATGAATCTATGATTTTATCAGTCAAGATACTCTTCCCCTACCCCCCAAAAAAAAAAAAGAACAATTAAATCAAGCCAGACACTGTGCTAGAGTCTAAGGAGAGAAAAATAAAAGTGAAATAATCCATGTTCTCAAGAAGCTTATATTAGTAGCGAGACAACATGTTTTTATATAAAAGAGTTGAGGGATAGCCACTAGTCTTGTGAATTCATTGATAAAAGGAACTCTAGTTTGAGGGAACTCCCCATACTAATGCAGATTGGTACCTTCTCTATAACTTATAATCTTAGAGAGTTTCCTAGAAGCAATGAGAGAGTAAGTGAACTTACTCAGGGTCACATAACCAAACATGTTCAAAAAAAGACTTGAACCCAGACCCTTTTGGTTTCCAGGATGGTGAGACCAGCTCTCTGTCCATTGTACCATGTACTTAAATATTAATTGAAGGGAAGAAGTAGGAGGAAAGCACTAGCAGCTGTAGAGATCAGTGATGCATTTCAGCTGAACTTAGAAGGTAGCTGATGGAGGGGAGGGATAAGAGTATTCCAAGCAATAGGAACAGCCAGTGTAGGGGTTTGGGAGTAAAGAGTTAGTTAGTTATGATAGTCATTAAGCATTTTATACATGTCTACTTTGTCCCAGGCACTGTGCCAAGTGACAAAAAACAGTCCCCAATCTCGAGAAACTCAGAGGCTAATGGAGGAGACAATGTACAAACAATATACTTATATTTGTATACATCCATATATATCCATAAATGTTCATATATATCATATGTGAGTGTGTGATATTCATATACATATATGTGATAAATCAACAGAGGAAAAGCATTAGCATTAAGGGAGATTGGAAAAAGCTTCTTATAGCCATAAGTGAGAGAATGACAGGTACAGAGGGGAGGCAATGAAAATGTCTAAGATCAGGAAATATGGATCATATTATCTGAGGGATGGCAAATGGCCAGTCTCATAGGGAGGGTGAGAGAAATAAAATATAAGACGATTGGAAAGGTTGGAAGTAGATGTTATGAAGTGCCTTGAACATACATTTGATTCTGGAATTAAGAAGTCACTGGAGTTGACAAAATAGGAGAGTAACATGATCAGACTTGTATAAAGTATGTCTAGATGATGTGGTATGGTGTGCAAGTATGAGGTGATGAGGGCCTGCACCAGGATGATAGCAATATCAGAAGTGAGAAAAGGATGTCATTGAGAGATAATACAAAGGTAAAATCAACAGACTTTGGCAACAGATTGGATACAGGAATAAGAAAGTGACATGTTGTGGATAATTCATAGAATATGAGCCTAAGTGACCAGTAAGATGGAGGTACCCTACACAGTAATAGGGAAGTTTGGAAGGAAGGAAGATTTTGGGGAAAGATAATAAAGTCAGGTTTAGACATGTTTAATTTACAATTTCTCAGGACATGCAGTTCAGTTTAGTAGACAGTTGGAGACATAACACTGGAGGTCAGGAAAGAGGTTGGAACTAAAGAAATGAATTTAGGAATCTTCAAGATAAGATGATAATTGAAGCCATGGGAGCTTATAAGATCACCAAGTAAATGGTATAGAAGGAAAAGAAAAGGGATCCCAGTATAAAACCTTGGGGAAACTAATCCTTTATGGCATATAAAGTGGGTGAAGATCCAGCAAAAGGAACAGAGAAGTAGTGGTTGGATAGGTAGTAGAAGAACCAGGACACAACAATGATATGAAAACTAAACGGAAGAGAGTGTCAAGAAGAAAAGGGAAATCAACAATGACAAAGGCTGCAGAGAGGTCAAGAAGGGTGAAGATTGATTAAAAGCCATTAGATTTGACAAGAGACTTTGGAGTGTCATTTTGGTCCAGTGATTCAGGTTAGAAACCAGACTACAAAGAGTTAAAAGAATGAGAGAAAAGGAAGTAGTATTAATAGTGGTAGAAGTAGTAGTAATAGTAGTAGTAGTAGATAACTTTTTCAAAAGTTTAGTCAAAAAAGGAAGCAAAGATACAGGATTATAGTTAGTAAAAAATAATCAGATCAATGAAAGTTTTTTAAGAATGTGGGAAATGTGCCTTTGTTTCTAAGCAGCAAATTGAATATTAATGAGAGTACAGATGATAGAAGATACAATTTGCTGGAAGAGAAGTTAAAATGGAATCCAGGATGTCTAAAGAAAGATTTGCCATGGTAAGAAATGCTAGCTTTTCTTGAGAAACAGGGGTGAAGGAGGAGAGAGCAAGGAAAGACTTTCTGTGAAGTGAAATGAGTAGGAGGGAAGAAGAGGGAGACCTTAGCAAATGCCCTCAGTTTTTTTGGTGAGAGTTGTTAGATGAGAGGGTAGGAGAAAAGCATGTCATGGTTGATTCTCAGAGGTATGAAAAAAGGGTGGAATAGCAAATTGATCTGGGAATTCTAACAATTGCCTTACTGCTGTGAATGCCCAAGCAAGATTATGTAACAAATTTGTAATAGACTCAGGCAACAGTTGTGATTTTCTCTTCCTTCATTCAGCAGCATGTAAAATAAATGATGGGAGTAATGTAGTCATTGGAAAGGTAGTTTGGGGCTAAGCTTTGAAGGATTTTAAAAGCCAAAGTTTATTTCTGGCCCTAAAGAAAATAGGAAGCCATTGGAGTTTATTGTGAGCAAGGCAATGACATGATTAGACCTGCACTGTAGGAAAATCATTTCCCTTCTATGTGAAGGATAGACTAAAGTAAGGTAAGACTTGGGTTGAAGAGAAAGAATTAAGAAGTTATTGTTATAATCTAGGTGAGAGGTGATGACAGCCTGATTTCGGGTAGTGACTATGCTGTGTGAATAAAGAGATAGTTATGAGAAACATAAAGATAAAAATGAGAAGATATGTCAACTGATTGGATTTGTGTGACAAAGAGTATAAAGTAAAATAACATTAAAATTGTGAAGCTTAGCATTGTTGTGTCCTAAACAGACATATGAAGGCTAAGAAGAAGGGTGAATTTAGGGAAAAGATTCTGTTTTGCATATATTGAGTTTAGAATGCCAAATGAGACATCAAAGTCAGAATGTTTAATAGACATTGAAAATCTGCAATTGGAGCTTGAAAAACACTATGGAAGAATGTTTTTGTTTGGTCATGTCTTAACTCTTCATGACCCCATTTGGGGCTTTCTTGGCAGATACTGGCGTGTTTTGTCATTTCCTTCTCCAGCTCATTTTACAGATAAGGAAGGTGAAGCAAACAGGGTTAAGAGAATGTCCCGGTCCCACAGGTAGTAAGTACCTAAGGCCAGATTTGAATTCATTTCTTCCTGACTCCAGGCCCTGTGTACCATTTAGCTGCCACTATGAATAGATACAAGTGTGCATATTCAGTTTGTGTGTATATACACACCCAGTTTAAATCTTCATTGAGATGATTAATTTATGGAAACTGATGATATCACCAAGTAAGTATGTAGAGAAAGAAGGCTTAGGGAAGAACCTTGGGGCAAACCCACAGTTAGGCAGCATGTTACAGATCCTTAATCCAGAACAGAAACTGAACAAGAGTACTGTAAGGTATAGAAGGAAAACCCAAATGACTGAGAACAGATCATTAAATTGGACAATTAAGAGATCATTGGTACATTTTGAGAGAGGAGTTTCGGTTGAGTGATAGGATTGTAGGACAGTTAGCATAAATTTAAGAAGTGAAAAGACAGGAATTGACCACAATGATTATAGATGCTTTTTCTAAGAGTTTGACTTTGAAAGGGATGCAAGATATAGGATAAAAGCTTGAGGAAATGATTGAGTCTTGTGAAGGCTTGATGTGTGTGTGTGTGTGTGTGTGTGTGTGTGTGTGTGTGTGTGTGTGTGTTTAAATATGTCTGGCAGCTGGAGAGTAGGAAATGCACCAATAGATAAAGATTTTTAAATTTTTCATTGAGCCTGTAGATTGTAGAATCTATTGTAGAAGTAGTATTAAATGTACAGGTAAAATGAGTGGTCCAATGAGGGAAAAGTGCATATCTTCTTCAGAGGGAAGAGTAAACAAGATGAGAAAGAGGAATGGGGTATCAACTTTTTTTTAAATTACTTCTTCAATAAATGAGCATTTATTTTCTGTTCTTCCTTTTCGGGGGTGGGGGGAAGGACAGAAAAACCAAAAACCACACACATATAACAAACATGTATCATCATGGAAAATAAATTCCTGTATTGGTCATTTCCAAAAATATGTCTAGTTCTGCATTTTTAGTTCATTGCTTAATATCAGGAACTGGGTAGAATTTTTCATTATTGTCATTCTACAATCATGTGTAATCATTGTATTGATTAGATGAGATGTAAAGAGAAGAGGGAGCTCCTAAAATATGAAACTGAGTGGATGGGAAAGGGGTGGTATGGGTAAGACTGAGAGGATTGCATTGCTGTGATAAGGACTCAGTTGAAAGTACATAATAAAAATGTGTAATAGACTCAAACTCAATCCTTCCATGACCGCCTTTACCATTCAGATCTTTTCCATGCACTCCTATGTGGGAACCTTCCTCACTTCTACTGGCATTATAAGGATACCAGCGGAGCACATAGGCTGGCCATCTGTCATTTATCTCACTCTCACCATATGACTAGCCTATTATCTTTTTTGTTTAATATATTACTTTGATGACATCCTTTCTTCCATTTCTTATTCAGCTTCTCATGTTTTGCAATTTAGCTTGCTCATGAAAACCATGTACCTCTCTATTGGGCTTTGAATGAAACTGATTTTTGATTCTTTGAATATTATTGTACCAAAACTTAAAATTACATCAAAACACCTAAAGAATTTTATTAAAAAGATGGGCATCTGTTTTAGGGAAAGTTTGAAGATATTAAACTAGCTTTTCAATTTCCCAAAGGCAAATCACCAGCTTTTTTCCTTCTTGTGTTTAATTATGGGCCAAATCAGTATCTATTTGCCATGTCTAAGATTATGTATATATATTTCTATAAACATATACACAGATGAATGAGCCCTATAGGCTTTCCATCTAACTTCATATTATAAACTGAATAATGGGAATTCTTCATCTACTTGGTTTTTCACTGACTATTTAGACCAATTTGTTTTTTAGAATAATCATGGATCATCTCTAGGAGGTCCCTGAAGTGTTCCAGAACTTGATGCAACAAGCATAGTGTCATCCACAAATGAACACTGGAGGATTTCACCGTTTTTAGGAATTTCTCTACAACTAGAACTCTATGCTAGATCTTTATTATGAACTCTTTTGGAAAGCATACATTTTGTTATTTTTTTACTTACCTTATATTAATGCTCAGATGATCATCAAACAAGCTTATCTGTATTTTATCTTTCATGTAATATTGAATAATTCAGATATATACAAAGAAGGCATTTTGAGAGCCTCTAAGTAGACATTTTGATCTATCAAATTAATTTTTTATAGTTAAGAAAAGCAAAGGCCTAATACTTTTTCCCATATTTTTGAGATCTGTCCCTGAATATATCAATCCCTCAGAGCTCTCAAATTATTTTACCCACAGTTCTAGTCTCCATTGGTATACTTCCTTTGGCTGAATCTTTTGAAATCTTTCTTAAATTCTATAGCACATGGCTGACTGGCTATATTTACTCTCCTACTTCACAAACTCTAAGATTAAATGGTTTCTTCCTTTCTGCCCTCCCACAACTTACTCTAACTTCAACCCCACCATGTAGCTCTTCCTGGTGAATAGCAGGTCCAGAATAGACATTTCCTAGATTAGTTTCTCCACTGTTTGATAGATATACTTATTAATAAATTATTAATGAGGCAAGAAAATATTAGCTTCTCTACTTTGTCAGAGAGAGAACTCCAGCAAACATTTCTGATTATTGGTTTTACAAGAAAGGTAGCATGAATAAAGGATTTAGTTGGAAAGATAAAAGTTTTAAGTCTTACCTCTTACAATATACTGGCTGTGTGGTAATACCATAAATTGCCAAGTAGTTGCCAATATGCCTTGATAATTTCCTCTCAAGGAGTTCTCCACGTCAGTGAACTCAATAGGTCCAGATAAAAAATAAAGCTTCCTCTCATCACATGAATGTTTGAAGTTGGATTGGAGAGCTGAGACCTGATGTTTCCTTATCTCTCTGAGCTCTCTAACCTGATCCTTTTTGTACAAAGCATCAAGTTATAATGTATACAGGTATAGTATATATGGTACATTTGCATAAGGTTTGCAAATCAGAACAGCTAGCTTCCTAAAAAACTATAGTGATCAGCTTTGTGCTAACCAAATTCTTCTAAAAGTATTTCCATATGCTAAGCCTCACGGTAATATTGGCCTTGTAGTCCATTCCCTATGACTCATTATAGATCAGATAGTCCTATAGTCAAGTCCCTTTGATGTTTCAAAAATGAAAGCTTTTTGGATGGACCTCTGAGAGCCCTGAGTTGCTTTTCCTTTAAAACAATGCATTGTGATAGAGCCCTCATACAGAATTTCTTCTAGTAATGAATTATGCTCTAACAAGATTCAAAATGTATTATTCTTAAACAACAAGGGTATTCTATGTAATATCTGATAGTACTAATAATAATAGCTAATATTTGAATAATGCTTTTATTTTTTAAGCATTTTTAACTCTTATTTTAGTGTTATGCTATATGAGGTAGGCACTATAAAGGACTTGGATACAAATAGATACAATAGGTAAGGGATAAGGGACATAAATACATGAAATTCCTAGTGAGAAAACTCCCTATGCTCATTGGCTTCTTCTTTGAAACCTAGAGTTTTAGAGGATTGTGTGAAATACTTAGAGATTAAGTGACTTCACCTGGGTTTCAAAGTCCAGCTGTGTCAGAGGAACTCAAGTTTTCTCTGCCTGAAGCCAGTTCTTTTTCCACTACCATCTGTTTCTCAGTATAAATATCAATATCCCATTTACATAGTGAACTTACTCAGCTTCAGGTGAAGTGGGGAGCTAGGTCTCCTACTTTTCAACCCAATTTTCTTTCCACTGGTTGGCAATTAGAAATCCAAAATATCTTTTCCCTGTTTTTGAGTGAAATTAAGAAAGTAAAAAAAAAAATTCCAACAAATCATTTTGTTCTCTACAAACAGCTGAATTGTGTTTCTGTTCCGGGTTAATCTAATCTACAGTTGCTGTAAACTGTATGAAAATATATTCGGAAGTGGAAAAAAGCACTGAATTTAGACCAATTCAAAAGACCTAGGTTCAGAGTTCTCAGCTGTTGCTGTATCCTTTATGAATTTAGAAAAGCAAATCATTTAACATTCCTGGACTTCCTTTTTGTCATATAAAAGTGAAGGCATTAGATTAGAAAGCCTCTGAGATTTGCTCCATCTCTAAATAGCTAATCCCATAAGAATATGGAAATAATCATCAATCAGTAGAGGTTGCAATTTATACTTAAGAAATTGAATGTGGGACTATGATTTCCCTTTCTCTTGCAAGAGGATGATTGCAAGAGAAATATAACAATTATTTGTAACATTGGAGAGATGTTCATTCATATATGCAGAATAACATTAAGGAAGTAAGTTATATATACATAATGTAAATGTGTCTGTTTGTATTGTGTATATATGTATGCATTATAAATACTTACAAGGTAAAGCCTTGAATTTCTTAAAATAAAGTCTCAGTGATTCTAACTTCAAATGAACAAACTTCCATGAGAATAAATTATATATGATTTCACTGTATTTAGCCTCTCTAGTCCTAAGAGAAAATATATACATCTAATAAATTATGGTCACATCAAGTTAAAGGTTGATATTCATTCCCATCAATAATCCAGGGAAGGAATGGTTAAATATGTTATTCATCTGCAGTCTCAGAAAATTTAAAAGGAATGTGAATAAATGTAAAAAGGCACAATAATTAGTAACATACTTAAAATAACACTTCTGTCTTTCTAGGTTTTTGCTAATATTCAGACAGCTCATAAATTTCTCCATGCTCTATTTGCAATTTTTCTTTAGAAAAGTTTCCCTTTTATTTTAATGTTACTCATCTAGTCATGTTCTTGCATTCTTTTAAATGATTCTTTTCAGTTCCTTTAGGAAGTCATTACCTCCCATGTGACTGTTTTGGGCACATATCTGAAGGAGACTATGTAGTTTGTTGTAATTACATTGTATGCTGCTTTATTCCTATTGTTGCCTCAGCAGATTGTGACTTTATTGCATAAATTTGCACATTACAGAATTTAATTAGTTGTGGTATGAATTTATATTCAATCAAGATTAAGGCAGAAACCACACAGGGACAAATCAAAATTTGTTTCTACACATGTGGGTGCTATATACCTTCAACAATGCTCATGTTTATTAATTTTCATAGATCATAGATTTTAAGTTGGAAAGAACTGTAACAGTCCCTTCCCCTAATAGATAAGGAAACCAAGGCCCAGAGAATTTAACCAGTTTCCTCAGTCACATAGGAAGTGGCAGAGCTGAGATGTGAACCTTGTTATTCCCTCCTCCAAACCATTGCTCTTTCAACTATGCCATGTTGTTGCCCAGAGCTGTATAGCTGCGACTACCTAAAACTTCTACTTTAGGGGATACTTTTAGCTTCTCTTTGTATTAGAAGTTAGTTGTATAAGATGTCATAATGTAACTTTTACCTTGAGGCCTGTCTTATATAGAAGCTGAAAATTGGCTAGCAGTCATTCCTAACCCCACAAGCCCAAAGTGTTAAAGACTTTATCCTAGGACTCAGATAATTTTGCAAGATTTTACCAACCTCTGTTATACTGATAAGATTGAGAAAAACTAGTGGATATTGTTTGGACAGATATTTTTTCACACTTAAAGATTTTTTTCATCCGTCAAGGTAATATTCCATGTTATTACATTTTTATTAATACCACCACCAAGGAACACAAAACTATGATAGTAGAATGAATGAATTACATAGCACAAAGACTTGAAATTGTTTGAACATAATTTTTTCTTGTTAACAGTTATTTTAATCATTGGTGCTTTCAAGTTATTCATCATGTCTGACTGTCTTGCTCAGATTCCAGATTCCATCATTTCCCGTGGCGTTCAGGTGCTCCCACGAGATACCGCCTCCCTCAGCACTACCCCTTCAGAATCTCCTCGTGCACAGGCTACATCTCGCCTCTCCACAGCTTCCTGTCCAACACCAAAAGTAAGCATAGTGCCTTTGCATTTGGCACTTCTCCAACTGTAATTGTGTAATGAGTCATACTTCTTTTCAATTGACCAAGTTTGGCTTCCATGTACTCACATACTGTGAGAAATAAAAGATGAATCCCATACCTTATTACACAAAATAGAGTTTTGAAAAAGTAATAGTAAAACAGAAACTCCATGGGAAATCTATACTTTCATTACAACTAGGAGTATCACTTCTATGGTTTCTCGCTTTTAGACATTTTTTATGAACATCACCTGATATACTATATAATGTTGTTCATGTAAATGTGGAATTCTGTCTTCATCTTGAGGGTGAAGATACTCTTAGCTAACAAATAAGAGAATTAATATTATAATGTACATTCACAAAACAAGTCTATTCACATTTCTAGTCTAGTCCAGGGTAGCTCCCTGCTTTAGTATCATTCCAATTTCTTTCAATGATATTCAGCTTGGAATGTTGCTGCCTCATATTTGGAAACAACTCTAAATTGACTAGAAAGAAAGTTTTAATGCCAACCTTTGGGGTGGGATGGTTATTATTCAGCATTTGTATTATAATTAATCCTGAAGTCATGTGAAAACAGATTGTACTCTGTTAATAGGCCAATATCATATCTTAGCATGTGAGGAGAATAGACTGCCTAGCTTAATAATGCCTATGGCTGCTTTCTCCTGAAAGTGTCATCACTAAAATCATTGTGTGTTTTAAAGACCTGCATCAGCAGAAAGCTCTTTATTGAATGTGGACATGTTCAATAGACTGGTAGCAAATGGCTAAAAGTAACATTCTTATTTAATTGATTGTGATAGTTATAGATGAGTCTGCTTGCTAAAATTATTACAAGAGTCTGACAGAACATTTTTCATACTATGACTTTTTTCTGTCAGCAAATTGAATTAACCTACAGGGATCTGTTCAGCTGTCTTTCCCAACTCCAACTCAGCATTATGAATGCAATTCTGGATTTGACTAGAATAGATCAGAAATGTGTGGGCATTTTTATCTGGTTTTATATCCCACAGTACAATATTCTTAGCTGTGTCTTCCTATATAATGAATGTTACATATACACTTTTGTCTTTAGTTTGTTCTGAAATTAGTTTAATTTAACTATGCCTTTAGAAAATTGGTATCTCAGAATTTCAACAAGAAGGCTTAATAGTGAATAAAAACAATAGGTATATCTTAGGTATTGGGTTAAATGTGCTTATGCTATTCAGATAAGTCAGCAATAAATCAACAAATATTTATTTGGATGATAATCTAATGCATTCAAACTGAAAACATACAGCTTCAAAAATGTAATTTAATGAAAATTCTCATCTCCTATCATTAAAATATTCAAAACAGACTCATAACCAGCATGGAGCAACTAAGACTTTGCCCCAGAAAAGGAAATGTAAAGGGCACTTAACAGTACCACCTTGGGGTACTATTCTATTCTCTCAGGGACCACGCCATGCACATAGCCCTGTAAGTTATTCAAGAATGTGAAAGCTTCATGGAAGTGTTCTGGGGGCAGCTTCCTTTTCCCAACAGAAATACTTCAGGGGAGCCACTTGTACCAGGCACACATGGGAAAATGTTATTTATAACTCTTGTTTCAAAACAAAAGTATCCATAGCTCACTGGGATTGCATTCCAACTGTGCAAACTGAATTTGGAAAGTAATTCAAACAGGAGGTCAGGTCCATTTTAGTATGTTTTGCTAAAGTTTTCACAGATGCTAAAATGTTCCATAAGACTTTTTTTTTTAATTATAAACAAAATAATTAAATAATTATTAATTAAAACAGCCTCTGTACAGTTATAAATGATACCAATGCAACGCCTTCATGAAACAAGGTTTTATGCATAAAAACCAGAACCTAAAGTTTTTTGTGAATAAACATGTAACATAGATGCTACCCATAAAAGAACCTAAGACTGTTCCACATATTGGGAAGATAACAGAAATGCTAGTGCAACTGGAGGAAATGTGGAAAGATTGGAGAAGCCTTAGTGGCTCAAATAATTAATAAAGTTCCCAAAAGGCTAGATATTATATTTCTTATCTTATAATTTTTTTGGTAATTCAGACCTTCAAAAGAATATACATAAAAGCTTCTGGAAGAAGATGTTCCAAAGTCATTCTTATCTGTGGATTATAGTAATATTCTAATATGTCTGATGTAGCTTTTGTTATTTTAATAGCTAGGTATTTAACATTTAAAAAATTTTTTGTAATCCTAATTTATAATTTAAAGTTAGAAATATAGGAGGTATAAATATGTGTATATGTGTGTATGTGTGTATACATGCATACATACACATGTATATGTATTGTATACATTTATGTATATATTATACTGTATGTAGTAGTTGTATGTAGTAGTTGTAGGAAACTGTTAGAGATGAGCAAAAACTATTATTGTTGAATATTCCACGTGTTTGACCAGTCCTCAATTTTCATTCATCTTACCTTCATTAAAGAACTATATGTATATATGTAATGTATGTATATATATGCTATATACACCAAGCCACATCAAAAAATTTTTAGGTACCCAAGATGGTTGGAAATCTTTCTTATTCACAAGATTGTTTGAGTACTTGTTTATCTACTTCATGTGATAACTTTTGTTACTAGACTTCTATAACAATGTCATCTGTGGTTTCATGAGATACAACTGTCAACTTAAATATGCTCTAACATGTAACAGTTTAGTCAATCAATCAACAAGCATTTATTAATGAGCATCAACACCTGGCTCTGTTATTACTTGCCTGGTGATTGTTAAGCAAGTTATCATTTCATCTGGTTCTTCAGGGTCCTTGTTTGGAAAATGGATTGCTTTCACATGCTCATATTGAAGAATAATTCATTCAAAGTATGTATTTAAGTAGAAATTTCACAATGACATTTTACTTTAAATTTGTATTTTTAATATGAAACTAAATATGATCTCTTAAAGGAAGCACGATAAAAGATTTTTTCCTGGCCCCCAAGAAAATTTTCAAAAAAGTGTTCTTTAATCCTCAAATAGGGTAATTTTGTCTCTAGCAAGGAAGGAGTTCTTTCTTTCATGGGTCCCTTGATTTAAATTGATGCTTGAACTGTATTTACACCTGTATTTGGATAGACTGTCACCTAGGCTCCTTATTATAATTATATTTGATCTTTTTTTTTTATAACAAGTTTTAAAAATAGATTTTTGAAAGTATTCATATATGTACTGAAAACGTAGGGGGAAAACTTTTATGAAGTCATATTATGGTTTAATTTTTCTTTAGTCCCAAACTGCTTGGATTCTCTAAGATTAAGCAGTTTATTTTATGTAAACAGAATAAGAAGTAAAAAGTATGCACCATTGGGAACAAAGTTAAGATGTTTCCCATATAAGATTTTACCAACCATGATTTATTAACTCTTGACTTAAAATCCTTTTTCTACCACTGGTGATAAGATTGTTGCATTTTCTCAGTTGATTGTTCTTAAATGTAACGTATTTCTCTTTCCCTTATTATAATATTAAGTCCATAAGGTCATGAGGCTTCTAAACATCAATCTGCACAAAAGACATCTTTTTAAAAAATAATTTGCTCGGGGGCAGCTGCGTAGCTCAGTGGATTGAGAGTCAGGCCTAGGGACAGGAGGTCCTAGGTTCAAATGTGACCTCAGCCACTTCCCAGGTGAGTGACCCTAGGCAAGTCACTTGACCCCCATTGCCTAGCCCATACCACTCTTCTGCCTTGGAGCCAATAAACAGTATTGACTCCAAGACGGAAGGTAAGGTTTTTTAAAAAAATAAAAAATAATTTTCTCTACAAGAGCCAGTTCAGAAATCATAAAAATTGGCTACCAGAGTGCTTTCTGTCTCAGTAAGAAGAAAAAAAGAAAAAAGTCAAAATAATAATCTATAATTAGAAGTATTCCCCAAAAAGCACTCACAAGAGTTGCCCTAATTTGTGAGACCCATAAGCACATCGTTCACATTCAAATTTAAATCTTTCCAAAAGAATATCTTTCATAGGAAAAGTTGTAAGTCCTTTAGCTTCCAATAAAAATGTAAAAATTAGATATATAATATTGGATTTTGAACCTATTGTCAGATTTGACTAGGCAGCCAGTGTTAAGGTTAATTTCTCTATAAAGTATTCTTGCCAGTTAGCAACTATGCCTAAAGACTACCTAAAAAGGAGGTATCTTTTAGCAGTCATTGTTATTGAATATCATTCTTAATACATATCCATAGCAGCGACCTTTAATTATTTAACACCCACTTACTAAGGAATAAAGTCTCATAATATTATCCAAAAATCATCCATATGAGTTAAAGGGCCTTAAATTCTCTAATATTCTCAAGTATTATCTATCATTAAGCAAACTGTACTGCAGAAATGGCCAATAGAAAAAACATTATCAGCCCCTCCTAAAATAAAACATACTAAGAGAGCCCAATTATTTATTCATTTCTTTTGTTAATGTATTCAAAAGAAATTGGGCATGACTAGAGTTTAGATTTGATATTTTATATTACATTTTATTTATTATTTTTATATTTTATATTATTATGTAACATAATAATATAATATTATTTATTTATTATTACATTTTATATTACAGTCACAGCAGTTATATTTACCTAGAATGGTCAAATTTTTAGTTCAAGAGTCACCCATAATAATTTTGAATTAATCTTTATTTTTATTCCATTTCCATGCTAAAGGTTTCTTTTTCCAGTTATATTTAACTGTATCCTACAGGAATTCTTTAAGATAATGGGCAGCTTCAACATGAAGAAGAATAAGGCCATTTTCCCTTACAGACCCCATTTTATTTTTCTTGTCAATTAATTTGTCTAAACTCCAAAAAATAATTGTAAAGCTGCCATCTACTATACAGAAACATGGGTCTAGAGCTAAGAAGGATCTCAAAAACTATGTAGCCCATCCCTTTTGTGTTATAGATGAGGATACAGTGCCCAAGTTCTCACAGAAAACAACAGAGGCAGGATTTGAACCCAGGTCCTTTGACTGTAGAGTCAGAGATCTTTCCATTCTGCCACACTCCTGCACAAAATAGATCTACAAGCAAAGATGAAAAAGAATGTTTCTGCTTTTATGCTTATTGGCATCTTTATGAATTATAAACAAATTATTTAAATTAGAACTTGTGTCCTTTTTGGAAGTAACATGAAATCATAATTTGGTAGACACTAAAGAACAAATTATGCAAAGCAGTAAAATTTTCAGCACTAAATGCAAGGCTACATTTCTGCTTATCTTCCACATTAGTTTGAAGCATCAAGAATCTCAATGTGTAGGATTGCATGAATATTCAGTTGTATGTGTATGCAAAGAAATATTTGCCATACAAAACTTTCATATTTCTATTTCTTAAATTGTACCATGGAAACTCATACTACTCACCTAAATACTCTTCTGAGGCCTAGAAGATATTCTTAGTTAGCTTTTTTCTAATGTATAACAGGTAACTCATTGAGGTCTGTTATTATATACACTGCTATCTATTTGCTTCCTCTAATCACTGGTGAAAAAATATACACATTAGCATTTTAAAAGAAGCTTGGGAAATAGCTGAGAATGAGCTGAACTGAAGAGAATATAGACTCTCAACATGCAAATTCATTAGGATCACTGAAAGAAACTTTGAAAGGATTCAAATTATCAACAATGATGGAATCATAAAGAGAATAATTGTGATATGAACTTGAATCCTTGATGTCTTTGAACAAAATGGAAAAATAGATAAGATTGGAATAATAATCATAAATAATAATAATAGCATTAATATAGTGCTTTAGAATTTGTGCAACTCTTTATATGTATTAACTCATTTGATAAGGAATTAAGGAAGGGCTCACCCAAGGATATTTTAAATATGTCATTATACAAAAGTATTTAAAGAAAACAATATTGAAGATTTCATAATTATTTTCTAAAAATTAGAAAATGTTTTAACAATATTTTATTTGGTTAACCTAATATGTGTTGTGAAACATATGTTACTACCAGGCAAAGAATAGGTATGTAAGGAATGAATGAATGATTAAATTGAGATTGAGAATTCCAGGATTCATAGATGAAGTAACTGCCAGTAAAACTGTATTCCTGTACTATACTGTTGATATGCCAGAGTGATATTTTGATGTCTTCCAAGGATTACTGGTTCTCACTCTGATTTTGGACACCTGGTTGTGCTTCAGTGTGTAGAAAACTTGCTTGTGCTGGCTCTTCCCTATTTTCATCTGAGTTTGATCCTGAATCCCCGGAATAACCTCAGAGGCTTCTGCTGAGCTCAGCATGCCTTGATTCCTTGAAACAATGTTAGCAATAATCTTTTCTCTCTGGATTCCCCTTTTATCTGTCATATCACCAGTGTTCTTGGGAAACATACCTACAAAAACTATTAACCGTTCCAGAGGAGCTCCCCTGTTCTTCCCCTAACACCAGTCTACAATCTTATCTCAAAATATTAGTAGAGAAAATTCCAGCCCAAATTCTAGGTTGAAGATATGAACCCAGAATGTCATGATCAGTGAAAAAGGTCTGCCACTTGCAGTAATGTGTATCCTCTTGCCGAGCTCTCAGTTCTAGAGGCTGACTACTTGGAGACAGGAAAGATATAAGGACTTAATCATACAGGTTCCTTCCTTCAGCCTATAAACATACTTTAAAGAAATGTTTTTAAATCCTTCTCTTAATGTTACGGACTTTAAAAACTATGATCCTAGGTCTCTATTCACTTTCATTTCTGTCAAGAGTTGTTTATATGATCAGTTGCCATGCCCTATTGATATTCTTCTAGCAACTTTTCTTACATCGAGTCAACTATGTGTAAAGCCCAATGCTAGGCAATGGCATTATAAAGACAAAATGAAACCCATTCACTTGCCTTAAGAACCACATATTCTAGTGAAAGATGCAACCTATAAACAAATAGGTATATATACATACTAGTGCAGGGAGGGAGAGAGTTCTGACCATTCGGAGGAATCAGGAAGGATTTCTTATATGAGGTTATACACAAGCTAAATCTTTAATCTACAAAGGCAGAAGATGGAATGCCAATTTCTGTAAATAGCAATTAGGCTAGTTTGTCTGGTATTCCTCATGAGAAAAGGGGAATAATGTGTAATGATATAGGTTACAAATAGATTAAAAAGGGATTTAAGTACCAACTTAAAGAATTTGTCATTTATCCTGCAGCCAATGAGTAGCCACTGAGAGTTCTTAGGTAAAAGTAAGGCTTCTTGGCTCATGGGTAAGAATATAAATTTATTGATCAGGCTAGCATTAACCAATAACTTAATGTAGTGATCTCTCTCAAAGATCAAAGACCCCAGAATCCCCTCCACAGATACATCAATAGACACTTGGGGAGCTCATTATTCAGCAACTCCTTCTGAACATCCCAAGACATCTCTAATTGGTTAAATAGCCACTGTAAATAGCCAATGGAGAGATGGTCCATCAAAACTCCCAACCCCTCCCCACCCTGGTGATGGTGGGTAGCCACATATTTAATGTTATATCATTAGCAATAACTCCTTATTTACTGAGCAAGGTGAACCTTGTTATCTCCTCTTTGAATTTGCCAGGCTCTAGGAATTTGGAGGGCCAGGCATTCCTTGGAGTTCCTAAGAAATATGCCCAGAGGTCAAAGAACTTATTTGAGTCTCTAATTCAAAACAAAGATATAGAAACAACTCATTATAAATAAAAAATAAAACCTCACATGTTTTCTGATGCATTCTTTATAAAATTTATTTTGACAGCTGTGAATAGAATAAGTGGGAGAGGAGAAAAAAATAGAACTGGAAATCTAATTGGAAAGCTTTCAGAATAGTCTATGGAAGACATGATAGGCGCCTAAACTAAGATGGTGGCTTGTATGGAACCAAAAGGAACATTTGAAAGAGCTGCTGTAAAAGTAGAATCAACAAAATATAGTTACTATTTGGATATTTGGAAGAGTAAAAAGAATGAAGCCAACGTTGTGAACCTGGCTGCCTAAAAGGATGGTAGTACCCTCAACAAAAATAGAGAAGCTTGGAAGAGGGGTAGTTTTAAGAAGGAATGCTCTTTATTTTGAATGTGTTGAGTTTTAAATGACTACAGGACATCAAAATGGAGATATCTAAAAGAAAGCTCATAATGTGGGACTGACCTTCAGGAGTGAGGTTACTGCTGCATCTAAAAATCTGGAAGTCATCTGCACAGAGAAGATAGTTGAACTTGTGAGAACTGATAAGGTTACCATGAGAGAGAATGTAGTGTGTGAGGAGAAATGGGCCAGGTAAAATCTTGGGGAACAGCCTTAGTTTATGGCAGCATTGATGCCAGTCCAGTCAAGAAAACTGAGAGTGATTGTAGGAAGAGAGAGCAGTATCACAAAAATAAAATAAAAAAAAGAAAGTTTTTCCTGCTACAGAGATGTCAAGAAGGATGAGAATTTCAAAGAGGCCATTTCTATGGTATCCTTGGATCATTAGTAACCTTGAGAAGAGCAGTTTCAGTTAAGTCCTAAACTCAGAAGCCAAATTATAAAAGGATTAAGAAATTAATAGATCGAGAGGAAATGAAGGAAAGGATTGTTAGCTTTTTAAAAGTCTGGACATAAAGAAGCTATATAAGAAGATACATTGACTATTAAATGAAGATATTTAAGAATGAAGGAAGACCAGGGTAGCTAAGTGGCTCAGAGGATAAAGACCCAGGCCTACAGATGGGAGGTCCTTGGTTCAAATGTGGCCTCAGACACTTCCTAGATATGTATGGGCAAGTCATTTAACCCCAATTGCCTAGTCCTTACCACTCTTCTGTCTTGGAACCAATATTTAGTATCAATTCTAAGACAAAAGGTATAAGTTTCAAAAAAAAAAAAGAATGATGGAAGATCTTTGTAGGATCCGGGAAAGAGATAATAGATAAAAAGATTGAAAATTAAATTTGCAGCAGGGGTGGGGAGTGAGTGTTGAAATAAAAAAAGCAACATGCACTCAGAGGACACAGGATGGAGTGGGATCAAGGGCACAATGAAAAAGATTGGCCTTGATGAGAAGGGCAACTTCATCAGATTCTACAATAAAGAAGGAAAGAGTGGAGAATGATGTTGAGTTTTGAGGTATTGGAATAAAGAAGTAACATAAACTCACAGCAAATGACTTCTTTTTTCTTAGTGAGTAGGAAGGGAGGCCCTCTGCTGGGCATCTGCAGGGGACAAGGAAAAGAAGGAATAGTTTAGAAGTTATGAGGAGAGAATTCCAGGAACAGCTACTATGAGGAATATAATAGAGCCAATTACTAAAGAATAAAAGCATTATAAACATAAATGAATATTTATATCAATGAATTAAAACATAATAAGTATAAGAAGAGTAAAGCCCAGAAAGAGATGGAAGGATAGATATAGTGAGAAGAATTTCAAAGTTCTGGATCATGGCAATTAATAGGTGACAGTGAGATAAAGATTATGACCACTCCTTTGTATATGTATCCTCCTTTCCTTTATAGTGTCACCATCCTAGCTTAGGACTTAATTGCTTCTCACTTATACTATTATAATAATTTACTAATCCATTATCCCATTACAATCTCTTTTCTCTCCATCCTTCACACATTTCTACCAAAGTAATCTTAGCATATACAAATTAGGCAGCAATAGACATAGAGCATTCTGAAAATAGGTTTAGATATTTATATTCCAACTTTATCACATCATATGGTATTTCTATGCCTTAGTTTCTCCATCTAGATAGGCATGGTGATGGAGTAAAAAGAGTTCTGCACATGAGTTAGTGACATTCTGGTTCAAATTCTGTGAAATCTTGGCAGCTAGGTGGTATAGTGTGGATGGACCTCTGGACCTGGAGTCAGGAATACCTAAGTTCAAATGTGTCCTCAGATACTTCCTAGCTCTGTGACCCTGGACATATATCACCTAACCTCTACTTATCTCAGCTTACTTATCTGTAAAATGGGAACCATAATTGCACTAACCTCCCATGGTTATGAAAATAAAATGAGATCATATTTATAAAGCATGTTGCAAATCTTAATGTGCTACCTATATATCTACTAGTATATTATTATTATTACTACTACTACTACTACTACTTCTAAGAGCTGTGTGACTGTGGACAAGTCACTTAATCTGTGTAAGCTTTGTTTTCCTCACTTCTAAAATAAAAATAGTAATACCTGAACTACCTACCTCATAAGCCTTTTGTGAAACTTTAATAGGATAAGTCATATAAAACTTATCTGTAAAGTGGAGACAATAATAATGGTAGCACCTATCTTAGTGAGTTTTTGAGATTAAAATTGAGATGTAATATTTTTAAAAGGTAGTGTAAGCTTAAAATACTAGATAAATGTCAGCTCTCATTTTTGTTATCTCTGAAAATATGTAATTCTTGCCCTATCAATCATTCTCATATGGATGTTGCCATTATAAATGAGATGATACCATAAAACTTCACTATTTCAGACTGATTTGATAGAAAGGGTCCATTTTATGTAATGAATCTTAAAATGTTTTTAAAGAAATTCCACTTTATTACTTTCACATATATATTCAAACTAATTGCTAGCAGTGTTTCTAAATAGAGATCCTGTTTGGCCTACTTGAATGAATATATAAGACTCTTGGTCCCATCCCATGTTTCTTTTTCCAGACATTGTTTCTCCCTCATGCATTTTTACTCTGTCTACACTACCACTTCTTAAACATGTAGTGTCATCTAAACCCCCAAAAGAAGTTATCTTTGATCCCTATACCATTTGAAGCTGCCTTTCTATTTACCTTTTTCCCTTTAACTGACCAACTCTAAGGAAAATAGTTTATACTTTCTTATGTTTCTTCACACAATCCCATGTAATTTGTTTTCTATTGCTTCTGCTTTACTGAAACTGCTTTCTCAGAGGATAATAATGTCCTAATTTAATATTTTTTATACTTTTTTTCTTCCTTTACTTCTCCATAGTATTGAAGCTGTTGATCAGAGGTGTCAAATATATAACCTATACACCTTCTTGAGTAGGCCTGAACCAAATTAAAATGCAACTGGGCAATTATTTGTAAAATAAATAAAATTACAATAAAACATAGATAACATTACATTTTAAAACTAAATCATCACTATATATGGCTCAAAATTTTCCTCTAGTATGGATTTACACCACCTCCCTGTTGGTCACTCTCTTCTTGACAGTCTTCATTTTCAATTTTTATGATAACTACTTTCTTGTTTTTCCTACCTCTAATTCTCTTCTTGGCCTCCATCACTGGTCTCATATTCTCCCAACCCCTAAATGTATATGTTCCTGGAGTCCTTATACTTGATGCCTTTTCTATTTATTCCCTTTTTTATGCTTTTCGTTTGGTGATCTCATCTATATTTATTAGTTCCTATTCAGAGAGAAATTCTTTGTAAAAAAAAGTACATATCCTGATCCATAAATTTATATAAACCTCTTCCTAATTAATTGATTGATTTAAGGACTAACACATTATCCTCAATAAGAAAGATGAATAAGCTGAAATTTAATAACATACATTTTTATAAAATGTAAGTGCTAGATCCAAAGCATCACCAATCCATAATTCAAAGCCTTGAATTTTATGAAGGTCTTTTTTTCCTTTTTATTGAAGCAATGTATTGACTCCACTGCATTGACCACAAACCCCCCACTCCTATATACACACACCTAGAAAACATTACTTTTTTCTAACCAGTTGGCAACTTGCAAAAGATTATAAAACTACTTTCCAATCTAATTGACCCCAATATATTAGTAAATGTGTATTCAAGATCAGGCCCACAAATACATGTGTCTGCCCAAACATATAGGTTAATTTTACAGAAAACAAAAAACTTCCAATACATTTTTCTATCCATGATATAGCACCAAGTCTTTAAAACATTGTACAAACCAAAAACAGGATTTAGCAACCTACTTCAATTAATGCCAAGATGTACTCACTTTTCCCTTCTTTTCAGTATTTCACCCTCCAAAAGTAGAGGAAGAATTGCTATGTTCCCCTTTTCTAACACTGTGATACAGCCCAACTGTTATGCCGACATTCTCTGGGTGGTCAATCAAGCCTGGGTGCCCCTTTCTATCAGATCAACTTAATCTTAGAGTACCTAATCTCCCAGTGCTTCTTACCTTCTAAGTGTTTGCACTTGTTTATATGTACACTCAAGAAAGAGAAGTGCCACAGCCAAATCTGTTAAAAGATCACAATAACTCACAAATATCCTTCCAACCTGAAATAGGAAGTCTCCTATTTACCCTGAAGGATACACAGATTCAAGAGACAACCACCTCAGCTATCTAGTCACCTCATTCTCAACTATTTTCTAACTCTCTCAAAGAATTGTGACAGCTGTGAGATACTCTGTAATAAACAGACTGGGCATCTCAAAGCTGTTATCCTTGCCCCACCTGCATTGGGATATGTATATGCCAGAGAAAGGACTGAAACTTTCTAGCAAATTAAGTTGATGAAATATTTCTCCAGATAGTTTTATTTTCCACATGGTTGTCCTGTGAAGAAGCTCTCTAAAAAGGGAAAGTTTTAGAAAGGGAAGTGGAACCTTGGAAATCATTGGCATGTGCCAGCTACACAGATGGTATAGTCCATTTTCATTCACTGATACCATATATCATATTCAGTATAGTGTTCTCCATAATATGGCCTTGTTCTCAATAAATATCTACTTCCTAACCTTTATCAAAAAGAGCAATATGTGATATCACACGGATAATCATTAGATGTTTCTCCCAAGGAAATCTACAAGATCGATAGTATTCCATGACCTTGATATCAAATGCAGTTATCTTTTAGGCATGAGCTATCCATTGTTCTTGTTCACTGCCTCAAATGACAGCTTATTTAAATTAGCTCTTCAAGAAGAGTAGTTTCAAGTTCTTGGTGGCTCTAGCTTAACCCAGGACCATCCAGAGGTCTGTGGCTTTGCACATGTCTGTTGAAGGTCATATTCTCAAATAATTAAATCTTGATCCTTTGCTATGGCCCTTCCTAAATCCTGTTACCCTGAGTAGGGTGGAGATTGGAATAATTAAATTTTGATCTATGCTGCAGCCCTTCCTAAATCCTGTTAGGACTGAGTAGGGTGTAGATTGTAATTTCCAAGACCTGGTTCTGTCATTCCAAGTATCTCTATTGTATCAATTCTAAAATCAATCATGACTCAAAGAACTTCCTGTTCTATGCTTAAGCATAGGTCAAAGCCCTTTCCATTGTTCAGCAAAAGGTTTCTGTCCTAAAGTAATCTTAAGAAGGGAGGAGGAGGAACCTCCCATGCCAATGGGGTTCACATTCCAATAGACTATCAGTAAGAAATTTTCCAAGTATGAAATTTCCCAATGGTGAAATTTCCAACATTTATAAGTCTAAGAAATTTTAAGGTTTACATTCTAAAACAATGGCAGTCACCTAAAGGAAAAGTTTCCCTAAAGAGAATTTTCCTACAGATAAATCCTATGTCAAAATCTGTTTGATTCACAACTTAAATGAAGTATGATTTTTTTTTCAGTTACGAGTATCAGCATCTACATTAGAAACAAATCTAGAAGGCTTGAAATAAAAAATAATAACCATCGCAGGAAGCCCAAATCACTTTTCAGTTCTTTATCCCCTCTAGATCTCATTAAAATAAACTTTATGAAAAAATCAGACCAATTCATTAAAGGGAGATTTCCCCTTTCTCCTTAAATATATGAAGCTTGACTTTTAAAGTCCCCCCCCCCCAATCAGGTATTCTCTTGTGACTTAATTGTCAGGATAAAACTATGTAGTTGTTGGATTTGGTTGTTTGAATCAACCAGCAAGCAATTTCTATTCCCCCTTAGGAAGAAAGTTTAAGCTCCAGTGGTATATAATTGCATAAAAGTCTGAATCATCATTAAGAATTATGTCTTTTTAAGTATTTTACATACAGGACATACATGTGTAATTACACAGTATCTAATATTATATTCCAACTAAATATAACACTGCAGCCCCCAATAGGTTTTTACTATTGACCTTTGAATAATGGAGTTTAAACTCTGGTTTAAAAAAAAAAAAAGGAAAATTTGTGTGTGTGTTTGTGTGTGTGTGTGTGTGTGTGTGTGTGTGTGTGTGTGTGTGTGTGTGTTCAAGGCAACAGGAGAACTACAAACCTTTCATCAGGTTGGAATTAATATTTCAATTTTTCCTGTAAGGATGAGAGATAATAGCAATTTTAAAAAATGACTAGTGAGATTTAGATAATCATCTATAGCCCTTGATGAACTTTCTTTCTGGAAATTTGATCCCTTTGGGAACATAAATGATGACTTTGCTTACATTCTCCTTATACTGTAAACTATTGAATTAACTGACCATAATATATAAAGGAAAAAACAGACTATCCTCCAACTTAATGACTTATGCTCATCACTAAAACCTCCCTTCCTCGAAACTTCTGTATTTCTGCAACGGTGTCACCATACTCTCAGCCCTCTCCTCCCCCTAGATTCATAAGTTTGGGGTCAACTTTCGCTATTCCTTCTTCCTGGCGTGTAAACTCTTGTCTCTAATGCTGCAGTATTTGTTTTAGTCATCCTCTTCTCTCTGTCCAAAATGGCTGTCACCATAGTTTTGGCCCTCATCGCCTCTCACTTAAGCTATTGTACTAACTACTTAATATACATTCCAAAACCAGGCTATCCCAATTTTTGCCTTCTTACTTCCTATGTGGCTTAAAACAAAAGTTTTTTTGTGCTTGTTATTTCTGGAACTTGGGAATGAATGTGATCTAACCCGTATAGAACATATTATTTACTTCCATATGCAAATATATTATTAATTCACAATATTGACTGCATTAGAGTCAGCTTTGAGGTCAGGAATTATTTTCATTAAGAATCTACCACATATCATACTCACTACTAGGCAATGGGGATAAAAAAAATAAAACAGAAATAATCCCTGCCCCCAAGAAACTTGAATTCTATCAAAAGGCAAGGTATAAGCTCAAATTCTATCTCTGACACATACCCACTGTATGACCCATGGAAAGCTATTGAGCTTTTCAATGCCCCAGTCCACTATTTAAACTGTAAATTACAAACAAATTGCAGAGCTACATTGATAAAGGGACATTTCCACACCAGGAGATTGATGAAATTATAGATCTAAACCAAAAAAAGAATGATTGCATGTTTTCTAATCTTACTCCTTTAATTTTCTTTAGGTTTTTATGTTATTTTTAAATTATTTTTCCATGGATGTATGATTCTTTTTGTCTCCCTCCCTTTTTCCTTTCCCCCTCCCAGAGTTGACAAGCAGTTCTACTGGGTTATACATATATTATCACACAAATCCTATTTCCATATTATTCATTTTTGTAACAGAGTAATCTTTTAAAACGAAAACCCCAAATCATATACCCATATAAAAAAGTGATAAATCGTATGTTTTCTTCTGGATTGCTACTCTTTCTCTAGATGTGGATAGGATTCTTTCTCATAAGTCTCTCAGAATTGTCCTGAATCATTGCATTGCTATTAGTAGCAAAGTCTTTTAAATTTGATTGTCCCACAATGTTTCAGTTAATGTGTACAATGTTTTCCTGGTTCTGCTTATTTCAATCTGCATCAGTTCATGTAGGTCTTTCCAGTTTTTATAGAAATCAAATAGTTCATCTTACCTTTTAGCACAATAGTCTTCCATCACCATCATATACCACATTTAATTTCCTTTTGGAAAGTTAACTCTGAGGTACATTTATTATCTGATATTTGCTATTCATTTATCTGTATTTCTTTATCATCTGATTTTCCTTCTGCCTTTGCAGATAATAATTACAGAAACTGTAACACTTAATCATGATAATTTTCATGTTTTTCTGAAGAAGTCATTGAATATTTATAGCTTTATGTTCATCATGGAAACTAAGCACAACTTAAATTCTGAAATGCCTAATTTGCATTAAAAAATCTATCTTTACAAATGGAATTTGATATGAATCAGCTTTACTAACAGGATACACCAAGCCAGAAACTATCATTGGTCATGTTAATAGAGTTCTGATTATTAAAAAATATTAAATACAAAAATCTTCAATTTGAGGCACTGGTTTAAAAAAAACAAACCTACTTTTCTCCTTAATGAAAAGACCCTTTTACTTTTTATTAAATGCTTTCCCATGCACAGGATTTATTAGAATTTGAAAATCACTATGTGTAAACAATGGTAGAGGTCACCTGATTAAAATTAGTGACTTTCTTAATTCTGTTTTCTGCATAGGGTGTAAAACTCAGCACATTGATTCCCCACCATTTACATATGCAACAGAAATAGATAAATTTCAACTCTCTAAGTTGAATACAATTAAGGCAGTTGCATTTGACATTATCCTAGGTCAATCATAACTGATAAAGTCACTAAACAATTATGGATCTAAAAATCATATGAAGCCTAACTATATATATATATATATATATATATATACGTGTGTGTATATATATATATATATATATATATATTTCTCTCATAAGTAAATCAAATTTGGTCATCTCATTAGTTCTTCTTACTTATTATGTTTCTACTACATGTAACATAAATACCATCATATTTCTTTAGCATTTTACATTTCATGGCTACAGGTATTTCTACCAGAAATGAACAGTCTTCATTTAAAAGCATTCTCCTTTAAGTCATGTCATTTTTGCTAAATGAAATATTGATTCTTATTGATATCCACTAGAGTTTTTTCAATTTTAGGAATATGAGGAAGTAACTTCAGTAGAACTCTGAGAAATAGTGTAATTTAGAATGAAAGCTGTCAGTAGGATTTAAAGGCTTTGATCCAATAAGAAAAAATGGTTTCAAAATTCACTAGTATGTTATAGAAGGATAACCCATTATAAATAAACTGTTGTATAATTTTATTTAAGCAACAGAACTGATAAATTCCAAGGATGATCTCATTCTGAATAATCAGCTATCATTGTCCCATCCATTGCCACAATATAGAGATCATTCTAAACCCCAGTTCATAGTTTAAAATAATATATATTATAAAGTGGCTTTACTTACTGCAGATAACAAATAAGAGTATCATCTCGTGCTTCCATATGAGTTTTTTGGTTTTTTAGTTTTTTTGGTTTTGTTTTGTTTTATCAGGGGGGAGGTAGAGTCTTGGATTTTAAGAGTAAAGTCAAGTTTAGTCTATTTTGGCCATTTACTCACAAGAGTTGGAGTGAATATTCTTGAGAGAAAGAGAGAATAGGGGCTTTGAATAGAAAGTAAAGAGATAGGGAATCTTATCCAGGAGACTATGGCTGAAACTAGCAACAATTGATGGTAGAGGGATTTTGGGAATGGGGGAAGAGAAATACAGTCCCAGAATTGACCTTTTCTTTGCCTGTAGGCCAATAACAAATCTAAGTGTATAGATCATTATCCCAGGCTATATTCCCAGAGTTATGTGAAGAGAGAAGGGAGCAGATTACATGGAAACCAGCATCAGAGGGAAGGGAGCAGATTTACATGGAAACCAGTATCAGATAATTGTCAAGAATGATGAGGAGAAAAGGGAGTAAAATACCAACTGAAGGAGAAATAAACAGGGAATTTCTTTGCCCACCATTCCTTGAATAAATCAGAGATAGACACTTATTGTGCATTCACTAACTATTTGGAAATAAAATGTTTCCATATTTTAAAGATGCATAAATAATCAAATAACATGTATTGAATAACTATAGCATGTTAATGTAAACATTAATGAGAAATATTAATCTTTTCAAAGGTTTCTGCCTCTCAAAGCATTCTTAATATTCAATCTCCATTGGATAATTTATTTTAGATAGATAAGATTTTAGAAAAATCTGTATATGAATATGATGGTCTGCCTCACATGGGAGGACAAAAGATATCTTGTAAAGATGGATAGACGAATGATTCCTTTTACTTAAAAACTCTTTTCTCTGTTCCTTTGTATTGTTCTGGAGCTATAGCTTGGATAAAATTTTTGTGACATACTTGAAAGGAATTATACTAGTAGAATAAAATGAAAAATAGAATCTGAAAAATAGTCTTTCCCAAAAATCATTTATTGACCACGTAATTTTACATGGTATTTTAAAATTTGCAAAACACTATACAAATATTATCTCATTTTATTCTTACACAATTCTTGGAGATAGGTTCTATTATTATTCCCATTTTACAAAGGAAGGAATTATGACAGATCATGATTTTCCCAGGGTCAATCAGTTTTTCCTAACTCCATGGTCAGTACCCGTATCAGTACACCATCAAGCTGCTTCACTAGGGCAAAGCATTCTGTCAGGCACTAGGAGAAAACAAGATTCGATAAGATATTAGGTATGATCTAAACCTTCATCAACTTTATAGTCAATGTTTAATAATAAACAGATGAGAAAAAAATTTCATGATAATTACAGTACAGGATTTAGAAAGCTTCCAAACAGCAATATCCATAAATTAGAATCATTTTGAAAGAACAAATGAAAAGGAGATATTAATCAAATTTTCCTATGTGTATTTCCTACATTTAGTAGAAATTGCTTTCTCTTTTTTTCAAATAATAAATCCTGTCCTTCTGTCTTAAAACCAATACAAAATATTAGCTTTAAAGTAGAAAAGCTATAAGGATTGGCAATTGGTTAAACAATTTGCCCAGGATTGCACAGCTAGAAAGTATCAGAGGTCAGATTTGAACCTAGGACTTCCTGTTTCCAAGCCTGGCTTTATATCCACTGGACCACCTAGCTGGCTCAACAATTGCTTTCTAGTTGTTGTTGTTGTTGTTTATATTTTTATTTTTTACCAATTGTATTTAATATTGAATTTCCACACAAATTTTCCTAAATTAGATGATCAAACTTATCTCCCTCCCTTCCCTTCCCTTCCCTTCCCTTCCCCCTCCTTGTGCTAACAGGTGATTCAGTCTGGGTTATACATGTATTATCATGCAAAACAAATTTCCATAAACAGGTAACATTTGTAATGAGGTAGCTGCCACAGCAGAGCAAGGAATGAGTAGGATCCCATGAATAGAATTGTATATATCCTAATAAATTTTATTGAAGGATACCCTTTATAGCCTACCAAGGTGTTATGGGCTAGAAGTGGGGGTGTTCTGACTTTCTTTGGGCTGCCTCTTGTAGTCAAGCAGCACAGACTCTTTGGCCTCAGACTAGTCCATGAAGAGTGTGGAATGGCCAGATGTCTTGTGGGAGTTTCAATCCTATTGGGTGACTTACCAGCTTTCCTTTTCTTAATACAGAAAAGATTTCATTTCTAATGTGTATCCATGATGTTCCATTTTTCCATTTTCATGGGATTAGAGGCAGTGCTTAGGCTAAATAGTATGGTAGAACATTATGTATGAAATTGTTGTTTTTTTTCATGGAGACCCTAAACAGTAGAGGGACATAAAGAAAAATAATGGTGATGATCAGAGATTTATAAATTATATATAAATTATGCCTTTTGTGTTTTTGTTTATCAATTCTTTCTCTAGAGGTGGACATTCACAAATTATTCTTCAAACATTAATTCTGTAGCTATATATAAAGTTCTCTTTGTTCTCATTTTGCTTTTCATAATTTCATGTAGGTTTTTCTATGCTTTTCAAAATTAATCTGCTCATCATTTCTTATAGTATATTAGTATTCCATCACAATTATATGCCACTGCTTGTTCAGCCATTCCCCAATTGAATATATCCCCTCAATTTCCAGTTCTTTAACACCAAAAATTTTAGAACATATAAATTATTTTCCTTTTTCCCTGATCATCTTGGGAGATCAAATCAAGAGTGGGTTTTCTGGGTGTAAGGGTATGCACAGTTTTATAACTCTCTGGGCATAATTCCAACTTGCTCTCTGAAATGGTTGGATCATTTCATCGTTCCACCAGCTGCGTATTAGTGTCCCTGTTTTTTCATGTCCCCTCCAACATTTGTCATTTTGCACTTTTATCATTTTAGCCAATATCTTAGAATAATTTTGGTCAGCATTTCTCTAATCAGTGATGATTTAGAGCAATTTTTAGTATGACTATATATGACTCTGATTTCTTCATCCAAAAACTGTCTGTTAATACTCTTTGACCATTTCTTAATAGGAGAGTGGTTCAATTTTTTATAAATTTGATGAGACTTCTAAGCTTATGCTACTCTTTTTTTAACCCTTCTCTTCTGTCTTAAAATCAATCCTAAGTATTGGTTCCTGAGGTTAATTGACCTACCTAGGGTCACATAGCTAGGAAGTGTCTGGGACCAAATGTGAACCCAGGATCGCCCATCTCTAGACCTGGTTCTCTATATACTGAGCTACCTTGTTGCCCCAAAATGAGATATTTGTAAAATGCCTAGCACATGCTGCTATGGGTTTTCTTATACTGGAACGGTTTGCTGTTTCCTTCTCCAGTATTTCCCCATTTTTCAGATGAGGAACTGAGACAAATTAGGGTAAAAATGTGATTTGCCCAGGGTCACACAGTAAGTATCTGAGGTAATATTTGAACTCAGGTCTTCCTGACTTCATATCCTGTGTGTCAACTGGTTCTTTAGGCACCTAAAGAGGTAGTTCATCGGACCAGATGAATTAGTCAATTAAATACTTTCTTATTGTCTCCTAATTTATCATTGATAGCAACTATACATTGTTCATTTTTATTATGCCATTTCTGGAGCAAATGTCATTTTCTGTTGGAGTGAAAATAGTAACAAAAACCAAATATCATGGGAATACATTGTAGCAATAAAAACTTAGTTGGAGCTAACATGAGGACTTGTTAAAAATGGGGAATTTTCCCAAGAATGAAATTGTTTCTTACATGTAGTTCTTTCTTTACCATGCAAGAATGTTGGTTTCAGGCATCTGATTTATTTATTATTCCCTGAATGTTAATTTCTCAAGTTTCAAGTCAGGTAGGTAGCACAGTAGATTAGAAAATTGGACCTGGAGCCAGAAAGAAAAGAGTTGAAATCCATTCTCAGAAATTTACCAACTATGTTACTGGCCAAATCTCCTCTGTCAACATCTGTTTCCTCATCTGTAAAATGAGGTTTGTTGTGAGGAACAAATGAGATATAACATTTATAAAACCCTTTGCAAACCTTCAAGTGCTAATATAAATGCCATCTTTTATAATTCTCCTAACTATTCAGATTGAGAAGCTTTATACTACCTTCCTTGCAAAAGCATGCTGGAGGATTTATAATTAATTAGAGCACTAGAATAATATAGTATCAGAGGAACCTTAAAAAAATCACACCTCTAATATCACCAGGCTATGGATGAGGAAAAATAAAGTCTAGAGGTGCTTGCCTAGTGGTCCACAGAAAGCAAGTATCAGAGTTAAGATTTACACCGGAATTCTTTCACAATAGAGCCATTACTCCACACTGTTCAATAGTGCATCTTGGAGAGAGTGAAACCTCTTACATGAAAGAGCTGAAGAACACACATTTATATATCAACAAAGCAAGTTAAAATATATGGTCCAAATAAACAACTGCAGTCATCAAAAAACTTCCTGGAAGAAATTAATTTTGAAGGTGAGGGATATTGTTCCATAGGGTCAGAGAGTAAGAGGTTTACTTTTGTTCTTTTGATTCTAATTTTGTATTTGAAAATATAATCAATGAATTTTCATAGCAACAAAAAGAAACAACATTCTTTTAGTAAATGTTAGTCTCTGACAGGACTGAAAAGCCGAATGGTGTTTATACTACAATTATCAATATTAAAAAGAAGGAATAGACATGTAGACTCATAGGACCTAAATTCTTCCAGATCCTTATCTGATCATTTCTCTTTACTCGGTATTTCTAATTAAATGAAACTATGATCCCATCAATATGCATATTCCCTCCAGTGATTCAGAATCATAATCCTTCCATATCTGCCCATCCTATTTAACTCCTGTGTATACTGGCCCATGTTTACCAAAGACTGGAGACTTTCTTTACTTTCTCTAAACATCACAAGATAATTAACAGAACACTTGGTTCTTTACATTTTCTTTGTTGAAGTAACAATAATTATGTTAACACCCTCTCAACTCCAAAAAATTGTCTTACTCTCTTAACTTTTCCAGCTCCATTAATGACATCACTAATTTCTTAAGTCTCTCAGGTTTAAAACATTAGTGTTATTTTTAACTTCCTTCTTAAAACCCTAATATTCCATCATTCACCAAGTCACATTGGTTCTTCCTTTAAAAAAAAAGGAAACATTCAGACCTTCTTTTCCATTTCCATTGCTATGACCCTAGTCTAGACCAGTGAGAGAAATGAGGCACACTATATAGATGACATTTCATGAGACAGCCTCCTGTGAATAGATCACAGTCCTGGTAGGATGATCAAAGGTGAAGAGGACTTAGATACAGAAGGAAATTCCAAGGTGAGACAGCAGTATAGACATTAATTAACATTTCAGGAAAACTCAAAGGAAGATCAAAAACATAAACACAGAGAACTGAAAGTGTCTGTGCATTTTATACTTGTTTAAAGATATAGTCATTTCTAGTAGGAGAAGAACAATGTAGGATCCTTTTCTCTTTGCCTCCAAAGCAGAAAATCTTTGTTGTTGCATTTTTTTTTACTGCTGCTATGATGAGATGTCAGGGAATGCACCTTAACCACAGTTCATTATATTATGGCAGTTGGTTACAATAGGAGAGACTAAGGTCAGGGAGAACACTTAGGAAGCTGATATAATAATTAATGCATCAAAACAATGCAACTGTGGTTTCGTGTAAAGAGCTTAGGAGTCAGATAACTAAGCATCTAACCATGGCTCTGCCATGGGTGACTTTGAACAAGTTATCTCATTTCTATTGGTTCCAGTGTTTTTTGTTTTGTTTTGTTTTTCCACTTGAAAAATTAGAGGGTTTAAACTATTTGTTATAGAAAGAGAACTCAATTGGGAGTCAGAGCATCTGGGTTTGAATCTCAGCCCTTCTGCTTAATATACACATGATCTTGCCCTAGACCCTTAACCATTCTGGATTTCATCATCTATAAAAAGATACAGCTAGATCACATGAACTTTAAGATCTTATATTCCATGATTCTAAGTGAGAGAATCTATTTTTTAAACCCTTACCTTCTGTCTTAGAATCAATGCAGTGTATTGATTCCAAGGTAGAAGAGTGGTAAGGACTAGACAATGGGAGTTAAGTGACTTGTACAAGGTCACACAGCTAGGAAGTGTCTGAGGACAAATTTGAATCTAGGACCTTCCATCTCTAGGCCTGGCTCTCAATCCACTGAACCACCTATCTGCGCCCTTAAATTTGTTTGTTGAGTTTGACATGATGGTGGGTAAATTCAGTTAGTTGCTTGGAGATTAGAGTTTCAAAAAGATAGCATAGTTAGTGATATAGATTTGGGGGTCACTCACATCAGGGTACTAGAATTATGAAAGTAGATAAGCTTTATGCAAAGAGTGATGACTAAGGAACAAACCTTAGAGACAAAAGAAGAAATGAAAGCCATAAATGAATATTGAAAAGTAATGATTTGAGATATAGGAGAACTAAAGTATTATATCATCATAAAATCCAAAAGAGAAAAATAAATAAGTGTGGTCAATATTATCAAATGATGAAAAATAAAGTTGGAGGAAAAGTCATTGAATTTTAAGATAAATTGGTCATTACTGATCTTCAACAAGACAGTTTCAGTAGAGTGCAAGGAAATCAACCAGACTGCAAAAGGTAAAAGGAATGAGTAGTTGATTAGAAAATGGAAGCTAAAACTTAGTATTAGTAGGTCTTATATCAGAACCTACTTGTTTAAAAGAAAATTCTTCAATAAAAGGTACAGCAGAATTAACAAAGGTTTTTCTGTTTGGTAGATAGCTCCTTCATACTTTCAATGTATACCAAGAACTTTAAAATTGCATATTTAAATTGAAACATGAATCCAACAATTGTTCCATGCACAAAGAAATCAAAGTGACAAGTAAGGGTTCTCACATAACTATGATATCTGACTCCACTGTGGTGTTATATATTATGAACATGTTTTTTGAAGTGTGTATTGCCATTTAGAAATACACTGTTTCTTCTAAGCACAAAATATATTTAATCTATTGGTGCATAATATTTGATCATGGTGGTAAAATGTGATCAAGAAACTTATCTTCAGCTGCAGTACCATTTTTAAATTGGTCATTTCATAGATTGGTCATTGTTTTATTTTTAAATGATAATTAACTGCATTGAGATGAAATTCTCTGACATCTACTGTAACATTCATAGGGTAAATAGAATGACAACAATCACAAAAAGAATTACTGCTTTGCATGAATATTTGTTCAGTCAGAGAAATTTAGACTTTTTTACTCTTATTTCTTTCTCAATATGGCGATATCTCAGACTAAGGCATATATTTGGCCTTGATTATACCTATTAGTTTATTTTTATTTCATTTTTAGGAAATTATGAAACAACAGATATAGTATTCTTCAAAGAAATAAGGAAACAGGAGTGGAGTTTCCTTTACCCGAAGGCATGAGAATCAAATCTTCTCTCAATCTTCTTGAATAGTTAAAACCTTACTTACTCTAAATAGAAAAAAAAAATAGAAGGAATTGGGATGTACAAACAGAGAAGTGTAGAGGAAGATATAAAAGAACCCTTTGCTCCATATAAAAGAACTGTTTAAAAAGCTCAACAATAAAATGTGAAGTTCCTTAACTAATCTGATAGAAATACAGAACTGTTTACTATTGTATAAAGGCAACTGAGGAATACAGGGAACTTTGAATGATTAGCAGAAAGCATCAGCTATACTTATAGTCTAGAATAAAAAGCAAGATGACTACTTTAAAGTGAACTCTGAGAAGAGAATTTACTCTGCAGTTTTATCCTTTCACCTCCCCTTTAGCAATAGCATACTGCAACCAGAGTACAGGGTAGCATCCTTTGGAGATGATTCAGCTGCAAGTACTGAGTGAAGGGGCGGCTTCAGGAAGATAAGAGTCTGTGCTTGGAACTGTGATCCTGCTTTGGAGATAGCAGTCCCCAGAGGCAATACTCATGCTAGTCCTAGGGCATGAGTTCCAGTTTTCTGTGTTTTATTTTTTTTAAACCCTTAATTTCCCTCTTAGAATCAATATTGTATTGGTTACAAGGCAAAAAAAGTGGTAAGGACTAGACAATAGGAGTTAAGTGATTTGCCCAGATTCACATAGCTAATATGTATTTGAGAAAATATTTGAACCCAGAACTTTGCACCTCTAGGCCTGATACTCAATACACTTAGCTACCTAGATGCCCCCTATGAACCTACTATGTGTCAGGCACTGTGCTGAGTACTAGTGATACAAAAAAAAAAAGACAAAATACAATACCTGTACCCAAGGAGCTACCAACAGGCAAACAAAATGTACAGACTATACGCAGTATAAATACTAAAAAATAAAAAATAGAAGGTCCTGGGATTAAGAAGAATTGAGAAAAGCTACCTGTAGAAAGTGAGATTTTAGTTAGGACTTAAAAAGAGTCAGCAAAGCCAAGAAGAGATTGTGAGGAGGGAAAGTGTTCCAGACATAGAGGACAGCCAGAGAAAATGTCCAAAATCAGTGAGGGAGTGCCATGTTTATGGAACAGCAAGAAAATCTATGTAACTGGATCGTAAAATCTGTGGCAAGGAATAAGTTGTAAAAAGACTGGGAGGGTAGGGGTTAAGGGCTTGGTTATGAAAGGCTTTGAACAGCAAATAGATGATTTTTGTATTTGATCATGGAGGTGATAGAGAGCCACTGGTGTTTGTTGAATATAAGGATGACATTATCAGACCTTTGCTTTAGGAAAATTACTTTAGCAGCTGAATGACTAATGGACTGGAATTGAGGGAGACTTGAGCCTGGCAGCCCTAACAGCATTTGCAATAATCCAAGTGCAAGGTGATGAGGGCCTACTCCTGGGTGGTGGTTAGAGAAGCTAGAGATGATAGAGATAATAGCCAAGTAGCACCCACAGCAGCCAGTGGAGGAGGTTCAACAGACAGTGACACCATGATCGCAGAAGTAATGCAAGGATATCAGCATCTCCACAGTTCTGAAGCAGTAGAGGGATGAAATATCACTCCTCTTCACATATGTGTGAGTTACATGTATCCCCTACATGTGTGTCTCTCTACTTAATGACCAATAGATGTATATGCTCTTTCCACTGACATTGCATTTGTTTGTGGGAAAGGGTACCCCCAGATCTTGGGAGCAATTTGTTGCACTTTGTTTTCTACACCATTTTAATAAGTACTTTGAGTTAACTGTGTCTTCGGGCTGACCATTAGAAGGATTCCAACAGTGGAGGCTTTTGAGCTGTAGTTTTAGGAGTACAAATACACAGTATCTTTTAACTTGGGTCCTCCCAGGTGAAAGACCCAACCTACAAATACAAGTTGCATTAATTTGGGGCACCCCGGATTATAGAGACCCATTGGATAAATGGTTTTTTTTTCCAGACTTCCACTTAGAATGGAGAGAAAGATCCATTAGAGAAATTTATGGGTTGTCTATCTTACTGAAGAAATTCATTAGGGATTCCCCCAGAACAGTTTGGTTTCTTGCCTGAAGGAAAAGGGATAACTACCGATGTCAATTCTAAGTCATTACTCCCTGTTGGTAAATTCCAGCTTTCTCTGGGAACCCATCTGGTACTATATTATATTCTGAGTGGATAAACTGATTTGCTTTCTATTTTTGTTATTGTAGTTTTTCATTTATATTGAAATTTTTGTTCTTTCCTAGTTATTACAGGAGGAAACAATCCCTTACAAGCATCATGCAGATATTACTTTAAAAATATTGTATGCTTGTTTAATACCTATAACTTTGTATTGGAGTATGAATATAATCCTTATGCCTACCAGCTTTGATAGGTCTGGATGCTCAGAAAGATTGTTAATTTTAAGATCTTCTTTAAAATGTGATGAATAAACTTCTAAGGCTCTTTGCAGGGTACTAAGTAGTTCATAACAATTGCATCATATGGTAGGACTCTAGTTCAAGGGAGAGGTACTAGAAAGGGCAATACTTGAAGCCTCCTCAGATTCCCACAGAACTTTCCAAAAATGAGGATATGGAGAAATGTGCTCCCAAAAAAACCCAAGTTGATTTTCTGGAAATAACAAATACTTAACTGGGGAAAGAGCATATTGGAGTTTGTATTGTAGAACTTCCCATGGAGCTAAGCATGAATACTATTCCCTTTTGATGAGACAAATGCCCTACTGTAAGACACCATCGCTAGTGTATGGGAAGGAAAGGGGAAAAAAGTGATCCCTTGCTTAACCCCATTCCATTTCTATATACTCCAGAAGAAAAAGGGGGGAGAAGGAAGGAAAATCAATTTTTTTTCCTCAAAAACTCACCCTAGAAGAGGGAGCCATCTTGCTTTTTATCTAGGTGATAATGGTGTGGCTAATACTTTCAGCTAATCATTGTGAATTCCTCCTTTATCTCACCTGTCTTTATCCAGTGATCACTGTCCTATATAATTTCATGAGGTTGATTAAGGAACATCTTTATACTTTGTTGCTGGATTGTATAAGTAATTCATTTATGCCTTTTTTTTTTTAGGAAATTGTCTCAATACTTCTTTTATACCTCCTTCTCAATCTCCATCTTCTATTCTTGTTATTAATCATTAAAAAAAGAAACTAACAAGCATGAAAAGTGCTGGTTGCTTCCTTCAGGTAAGGGAGAAGCCATAAGACTTCTGTTTTGCAGAAGACCAAGAAAAAATATAAATGATTGCTAGCAAGGATTGATAACCCTAAAAAGAAAAAGTAAGGGGTGGGAGAGAGAACTGACCAGGAGTTAACAGAGTACCAGTTTGTCCCTGGAGGAAGATTAGCATATATTTCTTCATCCCCTAAAAAAGACCACTGCACCCCCTTCCATCATCCACTTTGATAGACTAATTAGGCTTAGAATTGGGAGAGGCCCTATTCCCATTGCCTCGAAGGTGAGGAAAATTGCTTTGAGGAATGAGAACAAAAGGACCTAGTCCCATCTTTACAGTCCTGTATTTCAGGTGTATTCTGATTTACGTAGGCTTTTATGAATCCCTTTCACTGGATTCTTATCAATTCTAGCATAAAATACAATGCCCAAGCTTTACATTTAAAACCTCTAGAGTATGATATCAAGGTACTCTGCTAGCTTTAATTCACATCCTCCCGTTTCAGACTCCTTTTCATCCAAACTAGACTGTACCCCATCTAGCTTCTCTTTCTCTAAATTCAAGAAGGCCTTCCCAAGCTCTGCCCTTCAGACTCCTGCTTTCAAGGAACATCTCTGATGACACTTTTGCTATGAAATATCCAGCCTGTCAACCAGTATCAAGGCACTTTGTACTTAGCACTGGGCATACAAAGAAAAGCAAAAAAACCAAAACATTCTCTGCTCTATGGGATCTCACCATCTACTGGAGGAGGCAGCATGCAAATAACTATGTGCAAACAATTATTATTATATATATGCATATATATATGATAAATTGGAGATAATCTCAGAGAAGGTAATTTACATTAAGGACAGAGAAAGACTTCTTGCAGAAGGTGGGAGCCTGGCCAATAAAAGCCACAAAGCCAGGAACCTTCCAATTATTCCTTTGTAACATGGTTTTGAGATGTCCCAAGCTAAAAAGCATCTCCAACTCAAATTTTCCTGAAACATTTTGTTTGTGTTGTTCTTTTGTACTTACCACCACCTACTTTATTTTATAAGTATTATTTTATAAGTACCTGTGTATTTGTCAGCTCCGGGCCCAACCCCATGTCTCCTTCACCTGACAGATGCAATTTCTTTGAGAGCATAGACTATCATATTTTACCTTTTTTTTTCCCCTCAAACTTTCACTTTTTATTTTGAGTTCCATGTTTTCTTCATCTCACCCCTCCCCACCCATTGAGAAGGCAAGCAATATATCATATTTTATCTTTACATACTTAGTCCCTACTTCACTGCTTTATTCATAGTAAATTCTTAATAAATATTGTTGAACTGAACTGAGCTAAATTGTTCTGGATTAAAAACCTAACTGTAGTTATAACTGTAGTGTTGTTTTTATGGTAATATGCAGTCCAAGTTCCAAACAATCAAATTTAAATCAGAGGCTGTCAGTAGAGTTCATTCTCACTTACCCTGATTATTATGGGTTATTATTAATAATAATTTATTAATAATATTCCATAATTAATATCATTATTTAGAATATTAACTATTCAGACTATTCATTGCTGCTCTTCTTCTTTCTACTGCCTACCTATTGTCCATTTTACTCCTGGCAAGCATCTTCCATGTGGCCAGGGAAAAAGTTAAGAAATAAACTTGAAATATTCTGTTCTAAATATTCATCCTTTTTGTAAAAGTATACTAGCTTTAAATAAAGCATTTGTATTAGCTGTATATTTCATATATTCACTTTATCTCTATTTTCCAATACCACAGATAATTGGGAGTTTGATATAGCACAGCTTAGGATGTCAGTATTACTCCACTGTTTTTAAGTAGTGTGAGCTTAAAACTTCTTGACTATTTTTCAGAATCCATTAATGACATCCTCTATCCCTTTCCAACCACAGCTTCTTAGAAAGCATTCTTTCAAATTCTTTCTGAAATTTCTCTATTAGAACTTCTTATCTTCCTATTTAACCAGTTCATGGAATCAATAGAGTAGTGGATTACAGCCATTACTTGCTTTGAAAACCAGATTGGTTTTCAATTCTTCCCTCTTTCAGTGGTTTCAAGTTGTTCTCTGACTCATTTGCTTAGGCCCAACCAAAACCATTGAAAAGTGAATTAGCTGCTTTCCAAATTTATGTAAACTGGCACTATGGTATGTGCCTTAGTTTTTTCAATGAGACTTCAAATCTCACAAGTTAACAAGCTTTAATAACTATTAACATCAAATGCATGTATCTATTTGTCTTTGCTCAAATTGGTATCTTTATTTTTCTGCATTATATTTATTAAGCTATAATTAGTTCATATTTAAATTTCTCCTGATTGAGTTACTCTTTCATAGACTAATGTCTGTCTTTTACCCATTCCTGAGAATGAGTAACTTTTGTCAAGGGGATAAAATCAGACGTCATATAGCCCCAAATAAGCCAGATCATGTTACTGCTTTATACACTTGAAAATTCATATATAATAAAATATAAGATCCTTTGAGAAAATTCTCATACATATGGTATTGAAATAAATATTTAAACAAAATAGCAGTTTTCTTATGAGAGGCCCCAGAAGACAGAATAGTACTTTATATGTCATGTTTATATATCATAATAACCATTTTATTTTCACACTTATTGTTATTAATAATCACACAGTGATTATTTTATATTTAAATTTTTCATAATTAAAAGTATATAGCTACTTTTTATATCCACTTCCTAACATAACATTTAACAAAGTAAGCACTCAATCTTTGTTGAATTGTTGAATCAAAAGCCCTTTATAATAAAAGGGAAAGCTGCTCATAATTGACCAAAATAACTTGCTATTACAATCATTAAACTTTATCCAAATCTTCAGTATCTTTCTTAATGAAAATCTGATATTTTGTATCTGCTCTCTTGATATCCAAAACCCTAAAAAACTAAAAAGGGAGAAATTTGATAATTAAAAGTTATCCCTTCCACATTACAACTTTCCCTATTGTGTTTTCAGTATGGATCAAGATCAGCATATAAAAATAAATCTGAATTTTGGGGGAATTTTACAGAAGCCACAGATGACACATGAAAGCCATAAAATGGCACAAAATTTATAATATATATATACATAAATATATATATAAAACCTGTGACCAAGTACTTAATCGATATTTTACAATAAAGTGCTGTAAACATTCCATAAAAGAAAAAAAATTCAGACTTCTCTGATAAAAAGGGAGGACCAAATATTTTTACATGGATTTTCCAGATAACAGGAAAGTGCTCCCCTAATCTCTGCAATGTGGAAGGGATACCTATATTTCCCTGATTATTAACATCAGGTGAGACATAAAATAGAAATATATATGTTCTCCAAGATGAACACTATTATGGCCTATACAATGGTCCAATTGGAAGTGAAATTCCCTATAGATGGTAAGGTCTCCTAGATGTTTCTGTTTACAGACAACATTGTATTGAATTTTTCAAACCCCAAAACAAAAATGGACCATCTTAGTGAAATCCATGATTGTTCCCCAAGTGATCAACTTAATAATCCATATGCGAAAAACATCTGTTGCCAAGACTACAACATTCAGTTGAATGACTAATACATGAGGCAAGAGTCAAACCAACTTCTTCCTGGTTCCAAGTCCAATACTCTGTCTACTATATCAAAGCCCAAGTGACTTAATGATTCCCATGAAATATAAAATATAATAAATAAATATAAAAACCTAGAGAATAACCTCTAGAATACTAAGTAGATAATTTTTAGAGAATCTAAGGAAGTTGGACAAGAATCACCCAGGATGAGAAGGCACAGATGAATTGTAATCAGTACCAGTGAAGAAAATACTTTTTTCAATGAATCACAGCCTTCAGCCATAGTTCTTATTTATAATGAGAAAAAACAGTAAGAACAAATGATCTTCAACTAAACAAAATTCATGCCATTTTCAACATCATCTAATATGTTATGACGTTTCTTTGAAATTATGAGTTCTGGTTTTTAAGCTTTGTTCAACAACAGCTCTCACTCTAGGTCACTCCTAATATAATATTCCTGTACTGTCAGAGAAATATCAAAAGTGATATATATAGTTAATAGATAATACTAGGAAAGAATTGTCCTGGAGGCAGCTCAAATTCAACATGTCCAAACTAGAATTCCCTATCTTTAAAAAAAAAAAAAACCTTCCCTCTCCCTTAACTTTCTCTGGAGGGTATTCTCGTCTTTCTAGTCTCCCAGGATCAAAACATTAATCATCCTCAACTCTTCAGTCTCACATCTCTCAAATCAGTTGCCACCTCCTATTGATTCTACCTCTAATATATTACATTCATCCCTTCTTTCCATTCAAACAATCCAACTTAAGGTCAGGCCCTCTCTCTCCTGTATTGGACAAATGCATTAAATTCTTGCCTCCAGCCTCTCTTCAACCTGTCTTCTTCACAGCTGCCCAATTGAGATTACTGAACCTTTAAGTCTTACCATACTATTCCCCTTTTTAATAAACTCCAGTTGCTTCTTCTTGCCTCTTAAAATAAAATACAAAGTCATTTGGCTAGCTCTTAAAACTCTTGTGTGGAGAGCTATGCCTAGAGACGGGAGGTCCTAGGTTCAAATCTGACCTCAGACACTTCCCAGTTGTGTGACCCTGGGCAAGTCAGTTGACCCCCATTGCCTAGCCCTTACCACTCTTCTGCCTTGGAGCCAATACACAGTATTGACTCCAAGACAGAAGGTAAGGGTTTTAAAAAAAAAAAAAAACTCTTGTGTGGTTCTAGATTTCCTCTTTGGACTTATTGCCCATTACTCTCTTTCAGAAACTCTCTATTCTGCCCAAACTGGACTATAAGATGTCCCCTGGTTGCAGTATTCCATCTCCTTTCTCCATGCCTTTATACATATATATACCTCTAGAATACACTATCTCCTCAGATCTACTACATGGAAGTCCTAGTTTTCCTGTAAAGCTCTGCTCAAGTGTTACTTCCTAGAAGAAGCCTGCCTCGATTCCCCCATTTGCTACTGACCTCCTCCCAGAAATTATTTTGTATATTATTTTGTATTGAATTTTCAATGCACGTTTGTCCCCTTCCCAAAAAACTCCTTGAGGGCTTTATAGCCCCATTAGAAACAGTAGGAATTTAATAAATGCTTGTTGAATTAAATGGAAAAGTTTCTCTAGATTAAGCTATATGAATTACATTTATCCTACAATAGCACTCTTTAAAAAGTTATGTGAGGGGCAACTAGGTTG